>NW_016107347.1:7140334-7165891 GCF_001604975.1 Cebus imitator | reverse complement strand
AAATAACGTAACTCAGAATCCAGTGACATTTAGGCATTTGCTTAGGGAAAAAAAATTAAGTATCTCCTATATGGGAGTCCATCTCATGGTACCTCATTGGGTTCTTAAAACAGTCCTAGGTATGAGTAGGTTTTATAATCACAAATGGAGAAACTAATACCCAAGCAATGTAGCAGTAAAGCTGGCATGTGAAACCGTATCTGACTCTCAGTGATTTTGAGGAAAAAAAAATTAGTAAAAAGATATTCTTTAAGTTAGAATGTCGTAACATGCCAGATACCCACCAGATCTTAAAGACAGAATCATTCTTGTTTCCCACTCCTGCTTTTTCCATCTATCATGTGTTCTCACTGCCAAATTTTACCGTTTCAAACTTGACATCTGCATCATTGCTTGCTAATATGTGAACCTCAATGTTCTTGGTCTTTTTCTCCTAATTTATTTTATTTTCGGGCAGCCCTCAGACCAGAATAGGTTCAAAGAGGCTTTTCCCTAATTTTTTAACCTTGTGGGCATTTTTTAAAGCATATTTAAGCTCCTAAACAAGTTGCTTATGGGATATTTTCATGCATTTTAACCTTCTTTTCCTAGTTTGGGCGTTTTACCTCAGATTTTTATATTTCTGTAGTTCTTGATCTAGACATTTAGGTAGATCTGCAAATTAAACTAAATAGGGCCCTTTCCTTCATATGTATATATATCAGTGCTATTTTGCATTTAGGATAAGACTTAACTTTTTAATCTTCACTGAGATTGAGCCAGTACTTTAAAATTTTTAGTTTAATAGTTGATGACTGTGGTTTATCACTTTGAACTTCTAAATAAACACAGAAGATGAATGCTTGTCAATCTTTTACCAACATTCTGGATACCTTATATTAGGAGAGACCAGAATGAGAACTTAAGGAATGATTTCTAACATGGGATATAGAGAAGTTGTAAATTAAAAGGGAGTGGCTGAAAGGGATAACTAGACAATAGGAGCTGCTATTTGACATTCTTGTATGTTGTAAATTTTATGCTTAAGTATGTCATTTTTTTTTCTTTTTTTTTTTTTTAACCCCCCTCCCGCCAAGTATGTCATTTTTAAACATTACTATACTAAGTGGTATGAAATACAATGACTCCTAGTTCAAGTAAAAATTATTCTAATGCTTATTAAAACAGTAAAGAAGACTGTTAGGGCTGGGTATGGTATGTCTGTAATCCCAGCACTTTGGAAAGCCAAGGCAGGCGGATCACCTGGGGTCAGGAATTCGAGACCAGCCTGGCCAACATGGTGAAACCCACCTCTACTAAAAATACAAAAATTAGCAGGGCGTGGTGGTGGATGCCTGTAATAATCCCAGCCACTTCGGAGGCTGAGGCGGGAGAATTGCTTGGACCCAGGAGGTGCAGGTTGCAGTGAGCCGAGATCACACCACTGCACTCCATCCTGGGTGACAGAGCAAGACTTAATCTAAAAAAAAAGAAAAACTATTACAATAAGGCAAAAAAAATCAGGCTCAACTCCTAATACAGTAAAAACAGCTGGGTATTTACATATAGCCAATAAGCAGAGTGGGGGAGAAAATTATTAAGGAGAGACATGAGGGTAGGGGGATTCTTGCTGAAGGGAGGTCAGAGACTTACATGTCAAAGGTAGGGATGAAGAACTTGATCAGATATCAAGGGTGGGTAGATTCTTGCTAAAACTGAGCTAGGCAGGCCTGAGACGGGGATGTGGGTAAGGGAGGTGGGGTGGGGTGTCAAATCCTAGTTCAAAAGAGGCCTTAGAGAGAAGCCTGAAGTATGCCACTCCATGTGTGTCTGTGATGTACATAATTGCTTTAGTAAATAGTCAAGTGTTTAAGACATAACCAAAAAAGCAATTATTCCCTTAAGTTTGTAGAATGTTTTAAAGGGAAATTGTTCTACTTAAAACGAACTTACCTGGCTTCCCTACCTACCTGTGTCTAATAAAACTCATAATTGGCTACTAATAGAGAAAACAATTTCTAAAGACTATCAAAATGGCTTTTGAAAGAGTGAATGTAAAGCAAATTATTTGGAAGTGCCACCATCTATTTTTTATAACGTTGATCCTTATTTAAGACATATCTTTATGCTTTTCAAGTCTTACTCTTGCTGTTGATAAATCAAAATAAACCATATACATCTACAATTTTATTTCTAAGTGCATATTTTATTTCTAAGACACATAGGTGTCTCCAGGTCTAAACTGGGAAAATAATATTTAGCTTATTTTGAATTTTTAAAAACATAGATAACAGTGACTTTTATTTAGTGAAACCAGTACTTAAACAAGACATTATTAACTGTGGTCACCATGCAGTGCAGTAGAGCATTAGAACTTATTCTTCCAGCCTAACTGTAACTTTGTACCTTCTGATTGCTATCTTTGATGTCTTTCCTCTCCGCATCCCTTCCCTGACCCCCCAGCCTCTGGTAACCACCATTCTATTCTATTGCTCTGAGATTGGTTTTAGATTCCACATACCTTATAGTGAGATCATACAGTATTCATCTTTCTGTGTCAGGCTTATTTCATTTAGCATGATATCTTTCAGGTCCATCCTAGATGTTGCAAAAGACAGAATTTCCTTCTTTTTAAAGGCTGTAGAGTATTCCATTTTGTGTATATAACACATTTTCTTTATCCATTCATCTGTTGAATTGGTTGATACTTTCATATCTTGATTATTGTGAATACTGCTGAAATGAACATGGGAATGCAGATATCTCTCTGACGTACCAATTTCAGTTCCTTTGGCTGTCTATCCAGAAGTGAATTTCTGAGTCATAGGGTAATTTTAGTATTTTGTGGAACTTCCATGCTATTAATATTTTCCAAAATGGCTGTACTAATTTACATTCCCAACAAAATAGAAGGGTTCCTTTTTCTCCTCATCCTGGCCCAAGACTTGTTATCATTTGTCTTTTAGATAACAGCCATTCTAACAGGCATGAGTTGATATCTCACTGTGGTTTTAATTTACATTTCCCTGATTAGAGATGTTGAGGATTTTTTCATATATCTGTTGCCCATTTGTGTCTCTTTTGATAAATGTGTTCAGACCTTTTGCCCATTTTAAAATTGGGTTATTTGTTTTTTTGCTATTCAGCTCTTTTGAGTTCCCTATATATTTTCGGTATTAGCCCTTTATCAGATGTATGGTTTGCAAATATTTCCTCCTAGTCAGTGGGTTGTCTTCTCATTCTGTTAATTTTCTCCTTGCTATACAGAAGTTTTTTAGTTTGATGTAACAGCCGAAATATCTTCAAATGGGAAAAATTCCCTTAGGAAATAGCTTTGAATTTTATGCAAAGAGAACTTACTTTCTTACCAGGATAAGAATAACGTCCTGTATATATCTTTCAGGAAAATAAATGCAACTATTTATTCTTGAATACTTTTGAAATGGTTTAGAGTAAAAATAAGTAGATATTTACAGAGGCACAGTTTACTACTATTGTGCTTTCTTAAAGCATACCCTGTTTAGGAAACTTGAAAAAACTTTGAAATATGTGTTACTACTTTAAAGAGAAATTGGAACAGACATTTCATAAAGCTTTTTTGGTCAGTAAGAAGTTGCTACCCTTTGTAGTTATTGATGGGGGTTGTTATGATGATAATGATAGAGAATATAAAGTGGCTAGGACCCAAAGGATTTCTAGAAAAAGAGAATTATTTTCTCTGAAGTAGTAATTTGATAGTAATTTGAAGGGTTCGCTCAGTTTATAATTTAAAGTAACAGTTATCTTGCTGCGACCAGTTAATAGTAGCTGACATTTATTGAGCCTCTCCTATTATAAGTATTCTGCCAAAGACTTGACTGTATATTATTATTTAATTTTCACAACAATTTTTAAAAATTTAAAAGGTTTCTGGCGAAAACCAGAAAACCTGCTACACAAATTCTAAAAGAGCCTGAACGCTTCACAACAATTTTTAAGGAGTACATACTGTCCCACTTCAGGGAGAGGACATCGTTCAAAGAGATTTTTAAGTGTCTGAAATTCAAAACCAGGTCTGTCCAATCCAGAGCCTGTATCTTTCCATTTTGCCATAGTACCTCATAATAATCCTTAAAGCTGAGAACATTTCCTTTGCATCATTTTATTCAAAAGGGATTTTGTAAACATTTACACATTGCCTGCTATGTGTAATCTGATTTGCTAGACCCTGTAAATCTATAGAAAAGGAAAGCAAGGCAGTTTCCCTCCCAAAAAAAAAAAACTTGAGTCTTTGGAGGCAGACTAGTATCTATAGAACTAATTATCAATAGCACTTATATTTTAGATGATATGACAAGTGTTCAAATACACTTTGAACGCTTTTTAAGGTTGGGTTGGGTTGGAAGCACCCAACCTTAAAAGGATGGGAAGGATTTAGACAGGCAAAGATGGGGAAAAGGGCACAATTTTCACCAGGGAGACATGCTGGCAGAGATTTGGCTCCTAAAGTATACACAATTGGGGTGGTATAAACTGACCAGGCCTTGCTGTTAAGTGGAATATGGATGTTATCTAGCTAAAGAATTCTCCTTTTTCTGTCTAGAATTATTCACCAGTGCTCACAAAGAGTTGCAGTTGGTAAATATTTAACTTGAAGTTCTTTTGTATGTGATTATCAAGGAAAAATGTTTTTTTTTTTTCTTTTGAGATGGAGAAGCGGGGATTACAACAACCAGCTAATTTTTGCATTTTTAGGAGAGACAGGGTTTCGCCTTGTTGGCCAGGCTGGTCTCAAACTCCTAACCCACCTTGGCCTCCCAAAGTGCTAGGATTACAGGCATGAGCCACTATGCCTGGCCCAAGGAAATAATTTTAAAAACTAGTTGTGGCGGGGCCCAGATGGTGGCTCACGCCGGTGATCCCAGCAGTTTGGGAGGCCAAGGCAGGTCAGGAGTTTGAGATCAGCCTGGCCAACATGGTGAAACCCCGTCTCTACTAAAAATAAAAAAACTAGCCAGGCACGGTGGCAGGCGCCTATAATCCCAGCTACTCAGGAGGCTAGGCCAGGAGAATTGCTTGAACCCAGGAGGCAGAAGTTGGCAGTGAGCCAAGATCATACCACCACACTTCAGCCTGGGTGACAGAGCAAGACTCCGTCTCAAAATAAAAAATAAAAGCTAGTTATGAATAGGTGCAGTGTTGATGAAATGTATGAGGTCTGTTATTAAAAGATTATTTAATAAGCCATAGTTTTATAAATTCCTTAGTATATTTTCTTAAGATTCTTGCTAAAATATGGTATATGAAAATCTAAGAAAATTAAGCCATTTCTAGGGACAGTAAAATGACTTTTTTAAAGTTTCAGTACAGATACTAGTAATGTGAAAGTGAAATTTTGAATCTTGCAAGGATTGGTTTATTATTATTTCCCCCTTTTAGAGATAACAGGATAAGAAGAATGGGAAGAAATTGAAATTTAGGACATCTTTTTTATTTATTTTACTTATTTATTTAATTTTTGAGACGAAGTCTTGCTCTTGTTGCCCAGGCTGGAGTGCAGTGGCGTGACCTCAGCTCACTGCAACTTTTTGCCTCCTGGGTTCAAGCAATTCTTCCACCCCAGCCACTCTAGTAGCTAGGATTACAGGCACCCACCACTACACCTGGCTAATTTTTGTATTTTTAGTAGAAACAGGATTTCTCCATGTTAGGCTGGTCTCAAACTCCTGACCTCAGGTGATCCGTACTTACTATTTTCGTAACTGTCAGGAAATAACATGGGATTTCTTGCCATGGCAATGTGTTTTAGGATCCCATGTTGGCATCTAATGATAACTACATTCTTTTTAACCACTCATTAAGTATTTCACACTTGCCATCGTATATACCTTCAGATCTCTCCACCTCCATTTAAAAACTGGGAGATGTTTTGGTTCCTCTAATTGGATATTTCTCCTGTTCTTCATATTCTCAGATGCTCAAGGAATACTTAAGTTTTTTCAGCACTTGAACACGGCCTCCCAAAGTGCTGAGATTACAGGCGTGAGCCACCATGCCTAGCAGGAAATCTTACCTTTTGTTGATTATATTTATATATTTTAAATCCCCCCTTTTTAGGGTTAGAAACAAAATACAGTGAATTTTATACTAGTAACATTATTGTAATATTTAAATATATGAAAGAGGGAATTGTGTATAGGCCTCAATGTTCTCCCTTTAAAATATTCAAGGAGTTATACCCTTCAGCGTAGATACTATCTGATATGTATGGTGTATAGTGAAACTGTTACTTTATGAAATAGGGGCAATTATTTTTTTTGGGGGGGATGGGACAGTTTTTTAAAGGTTTTTTTTTTTTTTTTAGCAGCAATTTAGTTTTTGTTCACCTAAAACCTTCATATTAGTGATTCTCAAGTTAGGGGAGCTGGCATACCTCCCCTTTATGGGAGATACCTGCTTCTCCTTTCTTTCCCTCTCCCACCCTTGGGAATGATTAACTAAATCACAATTAATGAAAATGTCATCCCTCGTCTGTATTGTAGCAAAAATATTTTTTCAATCACTAACTGCTTAGCCATTTCCCTCTCCCCTTTTGCTCTATTAATTTCATCCTAGCTTTGATTCAGTTTTGAAGTTGGATAAAATGTTAACTTTTAAACTTATTATTTATCATTTTATCTATTGCTCCCAACTTTGTAACAACTGCATCTTTCATAAGCATAGCTTTGACTCAATTCTTGGTTAAAATAGTCTAAAAGGACAAAGCTAAATTCATGTGACACACTAAAGGTAATCCTCTAGTATTTTACTTTCATTTAATACTACATGGTATAGTTGAATGTCTAAGTTATAATTCCTGCTCCACCCATTTATTATAAGCATGTGATCTTAGGCAAGACATTTATACTCCCTGAACCTATTTTTCGATTTATAAATGGGGATAATGGTCTCTTCCCTGCCTTTTATTTTTTTTTTTTTGAGACGGAGTTTCGCTCTTGTTACCCAGGCTGGAGTGCAATGGCGCGATCTCGGCTCACCGCAACCTCCGCCTCCTGGGTTCAAGCAATTCTCCTGCCTCAGCCTCCTGAGTAGCTGGGATTACAGGCACGTGCCACCACGCCCAGCTGATTTTTTTGTATTTTTAGTAGAGACGGGGTTTCACCATGTTGACCAGGATGGTCTCGATTTCTTGACCTCATGATCCACCCGCCTCGGCCTCCCAAAGTGCTGGGATTACAAGCGTGAGCCACCGCGCCCAGCCCTGCCTGCTTTAACAAACTGTTTTAAAGATCAAAAAAGAAACAGATTATGAAAGAATTTTATAAACAATAAAATAGTATTCATTTACATTTCTAGCATGTTCTAGGTCTCAGTCCTGGGTATACAGTAGTGAACAAATACAACAAGTTCTTTTGTTCTATGTCAGCGGTTGACAAACTACGGCCAGTGGGCCAAATCTAGTCCACTACCTGTTTTGTTTTGTTGTGTTTTGTTGTTTATTGAGAGAGGCTCTTGCTTTATTATTTTTAATAGAGATAAGATCTTGCTATGTTGCCTAGGCTGGGTCTTGAATTCCTGAGCTCAAGCCATCCTCCAGTTTTGGCCTCCTAAAGTATTGGGATTACAGGTGTGAGCTGCTGTGCTAGGCCTATTGCTTGTTTTTATAGGGCTTATAAACTAATGCTGTTTGTGAATGGTTGAAAAAAAAGAATAATATTTCATGATGTGAAAATTACATGAAATACTAATTTCAATGTACAAAATAAGGTTTTATTGGAACACAGTCATGCTTATTTGTTTACAGTTGGGATAGAAACTGACTCACAAAGCCCATCTGCCGTTTACATTAGCAGCTTACTGACTCTTGCTCAATGATCTTAGACTTCTTTGGGGGATGTTGGACAGTAAACATGTAAGTATATGTTCAGTGGTAGCAAATTCCTTGAAGAAAAATAAAGCAGTAAAGGGGCTAGAATTGTAAAGGATGGAAGGATACAACAGCTAATTTATATATGGGAGTTAGGGAAGGATAGTTTATTTGGCAGGTAACATTTGAACAGAGACTGAATGAAGATTGGAGTGAATCATCCAAGAGAGCATTTCTGGCCAGAGGAAGGAGAAATACGCCTTGAGGCATGAGTGTAGCTGTAAGTCTAGGAGCTAAGTGGTATGAGTGGAGGAATTAGAAAAGGAGGAGCCATGGAACAGACTTTAGATTTTTTTTTTTGGAGACGGAGTTTCACTCTTGTTACCCAGGCTGGAGTGCAATGGCGCGATCTCGGCTCACCGCAACCTCCGCCTCCTGGGTTCAAGCAATTCTCCTGCCTCAGCCTCCTGAGTNGCCTCCTGGGTTCAAGCAATTCTCCTGCCTCAGCCTCCTGAGTAGCTGGGACTACAGGCACGCACCACCACGCCCAGCTAATTTTTTTGTAGTTTTAGTAGAGACGGGGTTTCACTATGTTGACCAGGACGGTCTCGATCTCTTGACCTCGTGATCCACCCGCCTCGGCCTCCCAAAGTGCTGGGATTACAGGCTTGAGCCACCGCGCCCGGCCCAGACTTTAGATTTTATAGTGAATCTGTAAATATGTATCAGGCTGGGCATAGTGGCTCACATCTGTAATCCCAGCACTTTGGGAGGCTGAAGTGGGTGGATCACCTGAGGTCAGGAGTGTGAGACCTGCTGACCAACATGGCTAAACCCCATCCCTACTAAAAATACAAAAATTACCCAGGTGTGGTGGCACATGCCTGTAATCCCAGCTACTTGGGTGGCTGAGGCAGAAGAATTGCTTGAACCCAGGAGGCAGAGGTTGTAGCAAGCTGAGATCGCCACTGTACTTCGGCCTTGGCAACAGAGCAAGATTTCATATATGTGTGTGTGTGCGTGTGTGTATATATATATATATATATATATATATATATCTCATATATGTGTGTGTGTGTGTGTGTATATATATATATATATATATCACATTATAAACAATGTATCATTTTATGTAATGCCTATATAATGATGTATATTATATAATTTTAATAAAATTATATATTATGTCTACTACTACTTCAGGGTATATTTGTGGTATTATGTTCAAATAGTGAAAAATCAACACTTCAAAAACTGTCAAATATCTAATAACCATCCACTATTTTCATAACTGTCAGGAAATAACATGGGATTTCTTGCCATGACAATGTGTTTTAGGATCCCATGTTGGCATCTAATGATAACTACATTCTTTTTAACCACTCATTAAGTATTTCACACTTGCCATCGTATATATCTTCAGATCTCTCCACTTCCATTTAAAAACTGGGAGATGTTTTGGTTCCTCTAATTGGATATTTCTCCTGTTCTTCATATTCTCAGATGCTCAAGGAATACTTAAGTTTTTTCAGCAGTTGAACACGAATTCAAATAATACTACTAGGTTTTCTTCCCTTGCCCTACTTTTTAACTTAGAAAATAGAAGTGAGCTTTTAGTTTACCTTTTTCTTTCATATAATTTCCTTGTTTAACCAATTAATCGGTATATTTTAAAACATAAGGTACTATAGAGATATTAAGTGAATAAGTCAAAGGTCTTGGTCAAGTAGGAACTTTAGAAAGCTTTCTTTATTGCCTTAGGATTTTTACAACGTTACCTCGTTCAGTCTTTTGGCTTCCTTGACCTGATTTTTTCAGTTTTCATGTCACTCAGTAGCCTTTATCTTCCTTTATTCCCTCTTTCATCTTTAGAAAAAATTAAAGGATGAGGAATGTTGACATGCTTCTTTTTTTATTTAAAAAATTTTTAATTTGCTTTATCATACTAGTAAACTTATATTTCTTGTATAGCTTTTTGAACACAGAGGTAAGCCAAAAAAAGAGAAAAAAATTATTTTGTACTGGAGACAGTCCTAGTTAAAATTTAGTAGCTATACATAGGTGTAAATATATAATTTTAAAAAGACCAGGAAAGGAGTAAAAACCTTTTCCATTGAACAGCATATTATAAACATTTACCTGAGTCAACAAATGGAGCACTTCTCAAACTTTTTAAACTGTCAGGACCCCTTTACATACTTAAAAACTGAATTTTTATTTGTGTGGCTTATGTCTTTTGCATTAGATATTAAAACTGAGGCCGGACACAGTGGCTCACGCCTGTAATCTCAGCACTTTGGGAGGCCAAGGCAGGTGGATCATTTGAGGTCACGAGCTCAGGACCAGCCTGGCCAACATGATAAAACCCCGCCTCTACTAAAAATACAGAAATTAGCCGGGCATAGGGGTATGCACCTGTAATCCCAGCTACTCGGGAGGGTGAGGCCGGAGAATTGCTTGAACCTGGGAGATGGAGGTTGCAGTGAGCCCAGATCATACCACCGCACTCCAGTCTGGGTGACAGAACAAGACTCTATCTCAAAAAAAAAAACAAAAAACTGATACTTAATAGCAAACCTATTACATTTTAACATAATTAGTTATTTGTCGTTTAAAAAAAAAAAAAGCTTTATTTTCTAAAATAAAAAAGGAATTAGTGTGAGTAACATTGTTTTACATTTTGCAAATCTTGTTAATGTCTGCATTCAGTTTGTTATGACTTGTTTTAGTTTGTACATCCCTTACTTGGAATGCCCTCCCTGGTCTTACCTACTCATCCTCCAATCCATCTCAAACATCGCTGCCTTTGAAGACCACCTCCTTTTTAATGGAAGTATAGAGTTGATTTCATCTTCCTTTGTGCCTGTCTCTGCATTTAATACCTTCTTGCTGCGTTACTATCTAGGCTTCAGGTCCTCGAGGGTGGTGACAATGTCTTATCCAGTCTTCAGTCTTTATTTATTGATACTTCTCTTCCTAGTTTGCTGAATGGGTGAATTATTACTTCCCCTTATGCAGTATCAGTTCATCTTCTATCCAAACAATCGGCTGTTATTACAGTTGTGCCAATTCCATCAGATTTTGTAACTTTTGAAAATTTGGGTGGGACTTTGGGAATATTAGTATCCTGAATTTTCAGTTTGGTAATTTTATTATATATTCAAACATGTTGTATAAGTAGTATGTGAAATATGGCTGTAGCTTTATTCCTTTATTCTTTTCAGGAAAGATAACTTTTTGATATATACGAATATATATATATACACACTTGGATTGCACATACTTTGCTTGACTGAAGAGAGTTTCACAGTTATGTAAAGATTATAAAAAATGCACCTTGACAGAAAGGGTATAGACCATAGCTCACTATGTGGATTTGTCACAAATAGACTTTAAAAAAAAAAAAAAAGATTTATTATTAAAGGTAGGATTACTGATTTCTTAAATAAGAGATTTATACTAACAGTTGAAAAGTACAGAAATATGATTAAGTGTACATGCCAAGGAAAATATAGTTAGAAGTCTATGTTGTAATAGTTAGTCCTATGTAGTGTAATTTTCATGAGTTGAGCAGGATTTCTTCCTGTTTAGAATCTCTTTTTATTGTTTTTGCTCAGTTAATATAAGAGCCTTATGGAGCATTTCCTCTCCACCAGTTTTCATGGCAGAAAAAATAATATACTATCTGTAATTACCCTTCAAGGCAGGGTTCTGAAACTTTATGTAGCTAAGAATATTCCAATGTATATTTTTGTGGTGTGAATTCCCGATGCCTGTTTCCAGGTAGTCCACATACCACCTTTTATCTTCCAAGTTTTAAAAAGTTTGTAGGATTCTATAGCTAAAAGAAATTTTGCAGATCTTCTAATATGACTTTTTGAAGAGTTGGATTATAATGAGAAAAGTGCAGGGCCAAAAACAATAATGTTTCCAGAATCACAAATCTAGTTAGCTAATGAACCAACAGAGACAGTTTTTGGAACCCAGATTTTCCATTCTACCTTGCTCCATCAATCAATAGGCCCTTCTTGACTGGTTTCATCACAGAACAGCTCTTCTTTGTCGTTTGCAGAATAAGAGTAAAGTTACAATAAGATTATTTGTATAAGCTTAGGGATATTAAAGTTGTAATTTTTTTTTTTTTTTTTTTTTTTGAGACAGAGTCTCACCCTGTTGCCCAGGATGGAGTGCAGTGGCACAATCTTGGCTCACTGCACCTTCCACCTTCTGGGTTCAAGAATGAGATTCGGCCTCCGCCACTCAGGTAGCTGGGATTACAGGTGTGCGCCACCATGCCTGGCTAATTTTTGTATTTTTAGTAGTGGTGGGGTTTCACCGTGTTAGCCAGGCTGGTCTCGAACTCCTGACCTCAAATGATCTGCCCATGTCAGCCACCCAAAGTGCTGGGATTACAGGTATGAGCCACCATGCCTGGCCTGAGTTTCTGAGTTTTTTCTAATTCTTTTCTCAGTCCCAGCTTTTTTTTTTTTTTTTTTTTTTTTTGAGACAGAGTCTCCCACAGTTGTCCAGGCTAGAGTGCAATGGCGTAGTCTTGGTTCACTGCAACCTCCACCTTCTGGGTTCAAGCAATTCTCCTGCCTCAGCCTCCCATGTGGCTGGGATTATAGGTGCCCACCACCACACCCAGCTAATCCTTGTGTTTTTGGTAGACTTGGTTTTCGCCATGTTGGCCAGACTGGTCTCGAACTTCTGACCTCAAGTGATCTGCCCACCTTAGCCTCCCAAAGTGCTGGGATTAGAGTCGTGAGCCGCCACACCTAGCCCCAGCTTTATTTTCAAAAGACTCTTGAAAGTTTTTTTTCCTGCTGAAGAATGGTTTGAATTTGATGAGGTCATCAATAACTTGAAATTGTTTGAAGGAAATAAAGAAGTCAGCAGAGGATACCTATCTAGAAATAAGGTTCAGTTTATTGTTAGATATACCATGTTCTTCTGGAAAGGACCCAGAACAGTCATAGAGTAGACTAATTGGAGAATTGCTCCCTAGCTCGTTGGACCACTTAGCTCCTCCCTTCTCTCCTGTTTGGGCTAAGCTGAAGACAAAAACAGCATTTGTCCTCAGAATATAGCGCTGAGTGTTAGCACGGGAACCATAGAGGCAGAGCAGTGTCCCACATAGCCTGTGGACTTTAGGCTCACAAGATAAACTGTTAATACATCCTGATGAGCAGACGCAAATCTACTCTTTCCCTCCCCTGTAATCACTAGAGACAACCTATTGTCTCTAGGCAAATTAAATTAAATTCAGAGCACCATTTATGGAAAACCAATACCACGAAAGAGAAGAATCAAACTCAGTGACTAGAGGATCTATCTAAATTTTTAGGAAACAATAGAACAAGACTTTAAAATGGGTAGTTACGCTGGGCACAGTGGCTCGCACCTGTAATCTCAATGCTTTAAGAAGCTGAGGTGGGAGGATCACTTGGGGCCAGGATATCAAGACCAATCTGGATAACAAAGTGAGACCCTCTCTCTGCAGGCAATTAAAATTTTTAAAAAATTAGCCAGGCATGGTAAGACACACCTGTAGTTGAGAGCTTGAGGCAGGAGAATCACTTGAGCCCAGGAGTTTGAGATTACAGTGAACTGTGATCACAGTGCTGCACTCTAGCCCGGAAGATCAAGTGAGATACTGTCGCTGAGAATAAACAACTAAAAAAATTAAGTAATAGAGATGATTGCATACACACTGAAAGAATGCTTTGCTGTCCGTACTTGCCAATGCAAAAAAAAGAGACAAATTACCAAAAATATTGGAAATTAAAAATTGAACAGTCAAAATAATTGTTACGCTGGGCCTGGTGACAAGAACCTGAAGTCCAGCTACTCAGGAGGCTGAGGTGGGCAGATTCCTGAGGCGCCAGGAGTTTGGAGGCTGCAGTGAGCTATGATCACACCAGTGTACTTCAGCCTGGACAACATATCGAGACCCTGTCTCTGAAAAAAAAAATTGTGTGATCAGGAAAATGGGCACAGATGAAGAATACATTAGTGAATTGGAGTTGAGAATTTTCCCCAAGCAAAGCATAAAATGACAAAAAAGATAAAATATAGAGGAAACCAATGAGATAAGCAGGTTAGAACCTAACATTTTATCATCCATTTATAATAGTACATCCAGAAAGGGAGAATGGCAACAGAGGCAGAGGGCAGAGGTTAAGTTTAATAACCTCTAGAATAGGTTTTTCCATAGCATTCCTTACGACCTCTAATATGGTATTGAATAGCAGAGGCAGTAGGAGTCATCTTAGCCTTGCTTTTAAAGTTGCTGACTCAGGGCAGGAACAGCGGCTGACACCTATAATACCAACACTTTGAGAGGCCAAGGCCAGAAGATCACTTGAACCTTGAGTTGAGACCAGCCTGGGCATTGTGAAACCTGTCTCTACAAAAATAAAAATTACAGAATTAGGTGTGGTGGCATGTGTATGTGGCCCCAGCTACTCAGGAGTCTGAGGCAGGAAGATGCTTGAGCCCAGGAGGTTGAGGCTACAGTAAGCCTTGATCATACCACTGCACTCCAGCCTGGACAACAGCCAAGGCCCTATCTCAAAATAAATAAATTAATAAATAAAGTTAGTGACATTGCTTGTGCTTCATTATTAAGGTTGGTATAGAATTTTCATAGATAACCCTTTATTAAGTTAAAGATATTTATTTTATATATACCAAAAACTAATAGTTTTTTTTTTAATGATATTGTAATAGGTGTTAAATTTTATTTTTTTTCAGCATGAGTTGAGATGATCACATGGTTTTGCTCTTTTAATTTGTAAGTTACATTAACTTATATTGAACCATCCTTGCATTGGGATAATTGGTACTGGTATACCCCGTAATTTGCTAATATTTTATTTAGTTTTGCTTAAATGGTCAGAATCAAGATCATAGCTTTCTCTTTTTGTGAATATAATATATTTGGTCAAAAACTATTACCCTGTTTTTGAAAGACAAATTCAGAATTATCAAAATACATATATTCCTCAATCAGAATGTACCTGTACTGATAGTAACAGCTTTGGGGGCGCTTTATGAAAAGAAAATTGAAGGCTCCTAAACAGTAAAGGTTTAAACAGGACACTTTTTTCAAGGGATGTGATGAAAACTTTGTAATTTGTTAATTGTTTCTCCTTTTATATGTTACTCTTCATAATTATCTTAGTGTAAATTTTGTTTCTCTTTAGGTACGCATAGCTGCTAAGTTCATCACTCATGCACCCCCAGGGGAATTTAATGAAGTATTTAATGGTGAGTAAAGATTAGTATTTAGTTATTTTAATCCCCCCTTACTCATCATTATTAATTGAATACTTGCTATCTGTTTTAATTCTTATGCCTTGTTGTAGCTATAACTAAATAAATCAAGATTCAAAGAAATTAAAATAACTTGTCCAAGGTCCCCCAGTTAGTAAATGTCAAAGCAAGAATTCAAACCCAGGTCTGAGTCAAAATAAAGCTCCTAACCCATAAATTAGTATGCCTGTCCTTTGTGAGAAAAGATTTAAGGCGGATTAGTATTAATAAATGTAGAAGCAATACTAAATTATTTTCATAGTTTTATTTTTATCATTATAGGTCATAGCTTAATTTTCTTCAGTGTTTTCACTTAGGAAGTCACATGATATGGAACACTTTCAGTGGGGCCAAACTGAGTATATCTTAGAAGCTTGTCAAATAGCAGATTCAGCTTTATCTGCCCTCAAGATTCACTTTCATTAGGTCTGAGATGGAACTGATTAATCTGTACTTCATCAAGTTCTTTACCAGGTGATTGTGAATCACAGCAGGTCTGGGAACCACAATTACTTACAACTTTCCATGCTATCTGCTGCCTTAATACATTTTACAAACTGAAAAATGTGATGGAGCATCTTAAATTTGATGATGAATTGAATCATTATAATCCCATCTTAAGTTATTAAATGCATCTTAAAGATTCCTTAAGTAAAATAATGATTGTTGTGCATCTTGGTTCAGTTAGCAAACATTAATTTTGAGATTCTAATTTTATATTAGAAAGTTAGCTACTTGAGAGGAACTGTATGATATTCCTCTGTAGCCAGCTCAGATGGTAGAATGGTCAATAATAACCTTTATTGATAAAATTGCTAAAAGTAACCAGGAGAAACATAAATATTTGCTTCAAGGGGTATAGGATATAATAGAAATAAATCGAGATATTTTTTATAAAGTTGTTTATGGATTTTGAGCACTAACAGCAAAGGAAACAAATGCAGCCTTTTTCTAGTCTTTCTTTTACATTGACTAAATGTAAATTCTTAGTAACATTTAGAAAAATAATTTTTTCTGTTGAAATTTTCAGTTTTCAATAGACAATTCTTCTTGAACTTTAGCTCAGATGAATTCTTGACTAGCTGGCCGGGCATGGTGGCTCATACCTGTAATCCCAGCACTTTGGGAGGCTAAAGCAGGTGGATCACCTGAGGTCAAGAGTTCAAAACCAGCGTAGCCAACATGGTAAAACCTCATCTCTACTAAAAATATAAAAAATTAGCCGGGTGTGTTGGCATGTGCCTGTAATCCCAGCTACTTGAGAGTCTGAGGCAGGAGAATCACTTGAACCCAGGAGGCAGAGGTTGCAGTGAGCCAAGATTGTGCCACTGCACTTCAGCCTGGGTGACAGAGTGAGACTTTGTCTCAAAAAAAAAAAAATTGGCTGACAAAATTAATGTCCTTTGTAGTTAGAAGTCCCTTGTTTTATTCTGACAACCAAATATACTTGACAGGAATAACATGAGAATAACTGGTACCAAAGCATTAGGTTAGGAATTGGTAAGCTACTCATGGCATGAGGGCTGGTTTTTGTTGGCACACATTGGCTACTACCAGGCCTTCCAGAGCCTCTGAAAGTCAATGGCCTTTGCCTTGTAATCAGCCTCCCTCTTGGAGTTAATACTTGGTAGTTTCTGAGTAGCAAAAGACTGTCTCCTTCCAAAAGAAAAGTGACTAGACTTCTGACACACAGCTTTTTAAAAAGGTTGTAGACCCCCATATTAGATTCTCCAACGAAAAATGTGTTTAAGAATTTTGCTGATCTTTGCTCATATTAAAGGATTTATTTAGATATAAAATTAACACTTTTAACTGTAGCTTTCTATAAACTATGTTTTTCATTTGCTGCGAAGTTCTTTGAGACTATATAGCACACATAATTGCACACAAATCTGTTAACATTAGCATCTTTTCATTTGCATGTTTAGAATTTCTACTCATACAGTACACCTGAAGACTAATCTTACAAAACCTGAATTTTAAAAATTCAACCTGGAAATCTGCTAAAATTTCTCAAATTTATCCTCCACTGAACATTATAACATTTTTTTCCTCCTCAGATGTTCGGCTACTGCTTAATAATGACAATCTCCTCAGGGAAGGGGCAGCACAGTAAGTACCTTTCCAAATCTACTTACAGTGTTATTCTGACATTGGATAAACTATGTTGACAGTAAACTAATACCCTAAAAATGAAGTTTAAAATACTTCAAAATAAAGCAGTTTGTTTTAGCAATTCTCATTTTTTTTTTTTCTTGGAGAAAACACATTCCCCCTAAATGTTGTTTACTTCATCAAAGCTTATTGTAATATATGAACCTACTTTTATTTCTGCCAACATTAGCCCCATTAAAGCAGAGTTTAATTTTAGCTGTCAGGTTTTCCTTTATAATTGTTCTAGTTCATATTGAATGTTTTTAAATGGGTAGCTATAGATAGGAATGATCTGCCAATGAGGAACGATAATGTTTAAGAATAGCAGATATTGGCCGGGCAAGGTGGCTCATGCCTATAATCCTAGCACTTTGGGAAGCCATGGCGGGCAGATCACCTGAAGTCAGGAGTTCGAGACCAGCCTGCACAACATGGTGAAAGCCCATCTCTACTAAAAATACAAAAAAATTAGCCGGGTGTGGTGGCAGGCGCCTGTAATCCCAGCTATTCAAGAGGCTAAGGCAGGAGAATTGCTTGAACCTGGGAGGCAGAGGTTGCAGTGAGCCAAGATTGTGCCATCGCACTCCAGCCGGGGCAACAAGAGTGAAACTCTGTCTCAAAATAAAAAGAATAGCAGATATTAGTAAAGTGTCTTAATAGAATTAACCATAGGATAAAAGCATAATTAGGTTATCTAGTGATTGACTCATCACTGTGAAGCTAATTAATCTTTCTAAAATATTTTCATTTTGTCCTTGCCTTCAAAAACATTATGATGGTGACATATATATATATATATATATATATTATTATAAAATTATATATATATATTATAAAATTATATATATATATATACACACACACACACACACACACATATATTTTATATTAAAATCTAAACTTGCTGTAGCGTTCAAGGCTCCCTATTATCTGGCTTTATTACTACTCTACTCATCAACACAAAGTTCTGTTTCGGCCAGGCGCAGTGGCTCACGCCTGTAATCCAAGCACTTTGGAAGCCAAGGTGGGCGGATCACCTGAGGTCGGGAGTTCAAGACCAGCCTGACCAACATGGTGAAACCCTGTCTTTAAAAAAAAAAAGTTCTATTTCAGTTGCTGTCTACCCAACTGGCCCAGAGTTCCTTTGTAAAGAGTGGAATAATGCTAATTAACTAAATTCTTTGTAAAGAATTGAATAATGGCTAGAGTGGGTAGGGGTGGGGAAAGAGGACAAGGACAAATTGATGCAGAGCAGCAAATAATTATCATAAAGTCCCTGGAATTATCATCATGATTGATACCCTAATTATACATTATTTTAAGGAAGCTAGGCTCACATCAGAGATATACTCTAATGATGGTTTCTCTAAGATTCATAGAATCTGCACTAGAAAAGGACATTCATGATTTGCTAGTTTAACTCCTCTATACTGAAAGAGTCTTGTCAACATCTGTCAACAGACAGTTATCTACTCTGAATGCTTCTAGTAATAAGGAATTCACAATCTCACAAGGCAAGTTCTTCAATTTGCCTGCCATATTGGTCCCAGTTTTATCCTTGAGAGCCACCCACAATAAATCTGCTCTGTACATCACTTGAGAAGCTGAAAGGGGTGGGTGTTGAATATCACCCAAGTGTGATTGCAACCTAAGCCTATCGTCCTGTTTCTGATTAGAACCAAAGAGATGTTGGTATGTAGCTTCTCAGCCTTTGGCTAAGATCAAGAGAAGTTGGTACATAGTTCAGATACTTCATTTGCTTTAATTGCACTGACACTAAAGCTTTGTATTTATAAATCTTCTGGTTCTTACAGACTATAGGATCTCGGGGAACCTTTTTGTTAAGAGAATTTTCCTGGACCCAAATATTTGATTTTCCATAGAGAAGAAAAATTCAGTTTTATTTCTGTATTAAAGCATTTCAGGCCAGGCATGGTGGTTCATGCCTGTAATCCCAGCACTTTGGCAGGCCAAGGCAGGTGGATCACAAGATCAGGAGTTAGAGACCAGGATGCCCAACCTGGTGAAACCCCGTCTCTACTAAAAATACAAAGATTAGCCAGGTGTGGTGACGTGTGTCTGTAATCCCAGCTACTTGGGAGGCCGAGGCAATAGAATCACTTGAACCCAGGAGGTGGAGGTTGCAGTGAGCTGAGATCATGCCATTGTAACTCCAGCCTGGGTGACAGAGCAAGATTTTGTCTCGGAAAAAAAAAAAAAAAAGGCATTTTAGTCCCTTTGCCATAGTCCTCATAGTAAGTGCTCAATTAATGTTTTCATAATCATTATCATAATTATTGCCTTCAGTCTATATAAAATGAAGGTCCTGAAGTAGCTATGATTTGCCATCTTTCCTTGATTTCTGACCACCAGGACCATCCCCAGATAATTCCAGTACTTCTGGAATAAGTAGGGTGTTATAAGTCATGTTAAAGAGTGAATTTCATTCTGACAGAGATTGGAAGTGAGATTGTTTTGAGCAGAGAATGACATAATGAGACTTATATTTTAGAATAATCAATAGCTGCTGTGTAGAGGGGCAAAAGCTGAAGTAATATAAGTAATTGCAGGACTATTAGAATAG
The DNA here is from genome assembly GCF_001604975.1 of Cebus imitator. Classification (NCBI taxonomy): domain Eukaryota; kingdom Metazoa; phylum Chordata; class Mammalia; order Primates; family Cebidae; genus Cebus; species Cebus imitator. The sequence goes on along the minus strand of NW_016107347.1, from coordinate 7,146,011 downwards.
TTCAGGAATAGATGCTAGTGGTTGGAGTAGAGTGGTAGCAGTGTGGGTGGTAGGAAGGAGTCAGATTCTGAATATATACTTAAGTAGAGCCTATAAGATTTACTGATGGATTGGATGTAAAGTGTGAGAGAAAGAGAAGAATCAAAGATCACCCCAAGTTTTTTGGCTTAGGCAGCTGGTAGAATGGAGATCCTATTTACTTGAGATACAATTAAAGGTAAGCACATTTTGGTGTTGGTGTTTATAATCTATGGTCTTAGGACATATGCTAGAATAGAATATTTATTTATTTCCTACACATTTTTTTTAACTATTCTACTTTTTATGAAGAATTTATATCCTTTCTGCAGAGCCAGTGTGTTTAGGATTAATTTTGCTACATGGGGATGTGGTGTTTTAAGGAGATGATTCATTTTAAAACACAGTAATAACTTTTGGCTGGGTGCAGTGGCTCATGCCTGTAATCCCAGCACTTTGGGAGGCTGAGGTGGGTGGATCACCTAAGGTCAGAAGTTCGAGACCAGCCTGGCCAACATGGCGAAACCCCATCTCTACTAAAAATATAAAAATTAGCTGGATGTGGTGGCGTGCATCTGTAATCCCAGCTATTTGGGAGGCTGAGGCAGGAGAATTGCTTGAATCTGGGAGGCAGAGGTTGCAGTGAGCCAAGATCCCACCACTGCACTGCAGCCTGGGCGACAGAGCAGGACTCTGTCTCAAAACAAAACAAATAATACAATAATAACTTTAACAAAGTAAGATTGAAAATTGGCTTTAACTATTTTAAGAAGTTTAAATATTTATTACTTTGCTTTGTCTTGAAAAGCCTAGGGAAAGTTTAACACTGTTTAAAACTCCATCCTTCTGTAGTTTATAAGTGTGATGATTGAGTTTTCACATGCATGTGTGAGATGTGCCTCCCTCAAACCTTGTTATGTTGGCACATTACCTGTCTGACATGGGGGAAAAAATCCTAGCAGTCTATTTTATTAGGTTAAAATTGGGAATTCTGTGAGAAGACTGATATTTTTCAAGAATGTAAGCGTAGCTTTTACTTCTTTCTTTTACTTTGTCTTTTGGTTTAGCTTTGTTAAATGTATTAGAGAGCCATTAAAAATGCAGAATGTAATAAATCAAGCTTTGGACAAACAGTAATATTAGGCATGTACTTTGATTATTTATGCATACCTCTTCAAAATAACTACTCTGTGCCTGAGGCTCTGCTTTTATACTTGACTCATGCTCAACTTCACTTCACCTTCTTCTAGTGTCAGATGCCTTCTGACATTTAATTGTAGTTTCTTATGACTCTGATAGCTGAGAAAAAAAAAATCATTTTTCAGTGGAAGATTCTTTTGAATTACTGAAAGCTCCTGCCTAAAAGATTAAAATTATTGGCAGTTCACATTATATAATAATCAGATTGCTTCAAACTTTGGAATTAGCCAAATGTGGTGGTACGAACCTGTAGTCCCAGCTACCAGGAAACTGAGATGGGAAGATCTCTTGAGCCCAGGAGTTTGAGGCCAGCCTGGCAACCTAGTGAGACCCTATCTCTAAAAAAAAAAAAAAAAAAAAAAGGAAAAAAGAAAAAAAAAACAAAAAAAAAAAAAAAACAACTTTGGAAAACTTGTTAAAGTAGAAGGTCTTTTGGAGCTTAAAGCAGAGAGGAAAAGGTAGTTTCAGAGCTTGAGGAGCTTCTAAGATCCCTGTGGAGAGGAGTCCCTTCAGAAAGCTGGAAGGCATTATGTTAACACTGGATGTCTGGGTAGAATGGGGAAAAGTACTGGATAGTATTTTCACATTTCTTTAAACTACCTTTTGTGTTTATTTACACTTAATTCTTTTCTCTCTTCCTCCTTTTTTTTTTTTTTTTCAACTTTTTAAAAAACAGTGCATTTGCGCAGTATAACATGGATCAGTTCACGCCTGTGAAGGTAGAAGGATATGAAGATCAGGTAATAATTGCCTTTTAGATAGGCTGTGCCTGGCAGATAGTAGAGATCCTATTAATAGAAACCAAAGCAGATGTCTGAACCAGGTACAAAATAAATCCATCTTAGTTTTTATAGTTTTGTAAATATTCTACATGTTAGGATATTCTTCCTCTCTCTGATAATACTGCCGGTTTCTCTGACAAGAAAGGAGAGCAACAAGAACAGTGAAAATGGAAGGATTTGAGTCTTACAGGTTTTCCAGCTATCTTTAATTCTCCTTGATAAGAATAACAGCAGACATTATATTTAATGGAAAAACAGAGGCATTCCTCCTTAATTTAGACTACTTATTACTTTAGGATTTTGGTGGTTGGGAGATGGGATGAGAAAACACTTCACTTTATGTATTTTTTTATTTTTGAAGCATATGAATGTACTACCTATTTTAAATGCTAAGTGTAATAATGACCCTAAAGTTTCATAATGCCTCTGGGAAAATACGTGAAAAAATATACAAAAGTGTACATAAAAATTAATACAGCTATGTATAAAGTACATATATAGATATTAGAAACCAAGAACTGAAGTATATTATTAATATGGGGGATATTTTGTAGCATAAGTTGACTTATTCATAAATACAATATTCTTAATAGCATGGGACTTGGTTTAAAAATTAATGTGAAAGAGAAATCTGACTAATGATAAATTAACTGCCTCAGAATTTTTATTGATTTGTTTCACAAAAGGCAGTAAGAATTGTCTTTTTTACAAAGTTACTCATATTTTTAATTATTCTTTGGAAGGTCTTAATTACAGAGCATGGTGACCTGGGTAATAGCAGATTTTTAGATCCAAGAAACAAAATTTCATTTAAATTTGATCACCTACGGAAAGAAGCAAGTGACCCCCAGCCAGAAGAAGTTGATGGAGGTTTGAAGTCTTGGAGAGAATCCTGTGACAGTGCTTTAAGAGCCTATGTGAAAGACCATTATTCCAACGGCTTCTGTACTGTTAAGTATCTGACTGCTTTGTTATCAGAGAATATTTTCTTATATTTACCTTATCCTTTGGAGGCTTTGGCCTGCCAAACATCACTTCTTTCTTCTTAGTTTTCCTCTCTTCTCTGCATTTTATTCCCTAAATCATTTTGGAAAGGGGTATAAATAAATGGAAATTTTTTTTTCTTTTTTTTTTTTTTTTTATCTGTGTGTGTGGTTTTTTTTTTTTTTTTTTGCTTTTTTTTTTTTTTTTTTTTTTTATTTTCTTCTTTCTAAGGGTTTAGAAAAAAATAGAAATTTTTATACGGAAAATTTCTTTTTAAAATCCCAGTGCACAAAAAATTTAGATCCCAGTGTATTCTGTTTTCACATATGACCTATTTACTTTTGAGAAATGTTTTACGCCTATCAGAAAAAGGTCTTTGGTTTTTTTTTCTTTTTTTAAATTAATCTTTTTAACTAATTTTTTTCTTGTTTGTATTTTTACCCAGATCTAAAAGGTCTTTGGTTTGGACATGGGGAAAAAGATGTATACTAAGATTATTGATCTAGCTATTGCTCATATTTAACAGGTTTTTGATATAGGCATTTTTACATAAAGCTACTTCTATATAGTTTAGATGTTTATATTAGGTTATCAAAACTATTAGAACTAAACAATTGGCTGGGCATGGTGGCTCATGCCAGTAATCCCAGCACTTTGGGAGGCCAAGGTTGGCTGATCACTTGAGGCCAGGAGATCGAGGCCAGCCTAGTCAACAGGATGAAACCTTGTCTCTACTTAAAAAATACAAAAAGTACCCAAATGTGGTGGTATACAACCATAGTCTCAACTACTCAGGAAGCTGAGGCACAAGAATCACATGAACCAGGGAGGTGAAGGTTGCAGTGAACCACTGCACTACAGCCTGGGCAACACAGTGGGACTCTGTCTCAAAAAAAAAAAAAATTTTTTTTTTTTCTTTTTTAATCAAGAGTAGTTTGATTTTCTTTTCTTTTGAGACAGAGTCTCACTCTGTCGCCCAGGCTGGAGTGCAGAGGCGCTGTGTCGGCTCACTACAACTTTCATCTCCTAGGTTCAAGCAATTCTCCTGCCTCAGCCTCCCAAATAGCTGGGATTATAGGCGCCACTATCACACCTGGCTAATTTTTATATTTTTAGTAGAGACGAGCTTTCGCCATGTTGGCCAGGCTGGTCTTGAACTCCTGTCATCAGGTGATCTACGTGCCTCAGCTTCCCAAAGTGCTGGGATTACAGGTGTGAGCCACTGTGTCCAGCCTGATTTTCTTTTACTACCTCTTGAGTGTAAAAATAGATAAATTTGGCTTTATCATGATTTTTCCTTTATAAAATTATGGTATATTAAGAAAAATATTCGTTAAAATGTTTTTTATTTTTGCATTTATTTTTAAATTGACAAATAAAAATATGGTATGTACAACATGATGTTTTGAAATACATATACATTGTGGGTTGGCTCTATTGAGCTAATAACATGGATTACTACACATACTGATTTTTTTTTTGTTGTGAGAAAATATCTCAGCAATTTTCACTAGAATATTTTAAATATTCAATGATGATGAGTTACATGGCAATCTAGAATACAGTTAGGAGCACCTACTTTGAAGCCTTACTAACTGGTTTGAATTCTGGCCCTGCCAATTAATTAGTTGTATGACCTTAGGTAAATTACTTAACATCTCTGTGCCTCAATTCTATGACTGTCAAATGGAAATAATTGTTTTTACCTCATAGGATTGTTGTGAAGATTTAGTGAATTAATAATATATGTAATATATGCCTGGAACAATGCCTGGCACAAAGTGAGCTGTAATAAATGTTAGGTAAATGTTAGGCTAGGTGTCATTATGCTTTTTTGTTTGTTTTTGTTTTTTAAATAATGGAGAAGACCCATTATGGTGGACTAGACAAGTCCAGAATTCCTGTGTGGAAACCAGGATTGCAAAGGGGAGACGTGACAGACTCCCATTTAGAAATTGACTTTTTAAACCTAAATATACTTTGATTTTATTGTTACCCATTCAAAGTTTGTGACTATACCCATTTTTAATTTGGAGACCTCCAGCATCAAATAACCTTACTAGATATCAAATAAGCTACAGAAAGTTATGGAGTTGTTCTGATGGTGTCTGCTGTGCATCAGTGTCCTGTGTCTTCAGCTGACCTGCTTGGTAGTCTGTAATTTCATCTCATTATTCCCTGTCGCATTTTCTATATAGTTCCAAAAATTTCTCATTGTCCTCTGGCAGGCATCTAATCTCTCATGTTTTGTAAGGATTGACACTGACAGAAAATCTTTTTATATCTCTTTTCTCCATATTCAGAAGTCTTCCCTGCTTGAATCTGAGGAAGAAGGGTCCTTATTCTTGATTTCATACTATCCTATGTACTTCAAGACATCTTCTTGGGACTTGGTTTTATCTTCTGATATATTTCTCTTTACTTAAGAAAAGATTTATTTCTCCTGTCCTTAAAGGGAATAAAAATCTTTCCTCAATCATAATTCCTGTAAGTTATTTCTCTTTTTTTTTTTTGAGGCAAGTCTTGCTCTGTTGCCCAGGCTTACTGCAACCTCTACCTCCTGGGCTCAAGGGATCCTCCCACCTCAGCATCCCAAGTAGCTAGGACCACACAGGTGCACGCCACCACACCTGGCTAATTCCCCTCTCTCTCTCCCTCTCTCTCTCCCTATCTTTCTCTCTCTCTCTCTCTCT
>NW_016107347.1:7129714-7139414 GCF_001604975.1 Cebus imitator | reverse complement strand
TTTTTGAGACAGAGTCTCACTCTGTTGCCAGGCTGGAGTGTAGCAGTGATACAATCTCAGCTCACTGCAAACTCCACCTCCCGAGTTCAAGCAATTCTTCTGCCTCAGTCTCCCAAGTAGCTGGGACTACAGATGCCCACCACCACACCCAGGTAATTTTTTGTGTTTTAGTAGAGACAGGGTTCCAGCATACTGGCCGGGATGGACTCGATCTCCTGACCTCATGAGCCACTGTGTCTGGCGTAATTATTGTTACTCTGTTTGTACTGCATTCTTTTTTCCCCTACCTTTGTAAATGTAGGCATTCCCCAAAGTTCATAGTCATTTAATGCAGGTAAAGTAACACAGACTTCGGTGTCACAAAAACAGTGGGTTTGGATTCTGCCTTTACCACTTTCTGAGTGACCTTAGGCAAGAAGCTTTGTGAACTTTAACTTTCTCATCTGTAGATGATAACAATATATTTTATCAGATTTATTGTAGGTAAAAGAAAATATATGTAGAAACATATTTTGTGGACTATAAAGCACTATTTTTTTTTTTCTTTCCCTTGGTGATTGCATTTCCATTCACCTCTCCCACACTAAGGAAGAGTTAGTGTTTCTAACTACTAACTAGACATCTCCATCTGTAGTTCCTGGTTAATGACACTGCTATCTTTTTAGTCACCCTTTAAGTTCCTTCTTTCCTTTGCCCTTCATTCGCCATATACTGCTAGAGTTTGATTGTATTTCTACATTCTGTATGCAGCTCTTCCTTTCCGTTCTCATTAATACAACTCTGGCTGTTGCCCAGATTAATCCTGTGGCATCCTAACCAAGCGTCAGCTTTTCTTCTGTTTTACCTTGTATACCAGTATTGATTATTCTTAGTTCTAGTCATGTTTTGCTATCTCTCCAATGCCTGTAGAATAAAGTCTTAAACTTCTTACTTTACATCTACTATTACACGACCTAAATCTACCATTCTGTTTTGTCTTTTATTAGTCCACTTCACCACAAACCCTTTAAACCTGACGGAATTATCAGCGATTTCACTGAACAAGCCCTCAGTTTCCTGTCTCACATTTATTCTCAGTCTCTGCTTATCAGAATTTCATCTGTCTTGTAAGACCCAGCCTCAATGGCATTTGCCTTGTACCCCAAACCAGGAGCAGTATTTCCCTCTGTTTTCATTGTATCACTGTCTCTGGTAGAACCTAGTATGTTCTGCTTTGTGTTCATATCCCATGAACACTATTGTGTTGTAAGCTCATTTTATCTGATTCTTTGTCTCCCCAAAGGATTTAACACACTGCTTTTGTACAATGCATGTTGTTTAAATTAAATATATGTTTGGAGTCTTAACTTTTTTTTTTTCTAAACAATAGGTTTATGCTAAAACTATTGATGGGCAACAGACTATTATTGCATGTATTGAAAGCCACCAGTTTCAGCCTAAAAACTTCTGGTAAGAAATAGATATTCTCTTCTATTTATATCTCATTTATATAGGAAGGAAGCCAGCAATTGAGACTTGGTTTTTAATCTAGCTAGCTTGGAATAATTATTTAACTTACAGACTTCAGTTTCCTATGTATAAATGAAGGATTTAGACATTATTTAGATTTCTTACAGTTCTAAGGCTTTATAATTATATTTTCCTTTAAAAGTTACTCTTATTTTGAGTGACAACAAGTGATTAGTAACGTGCCCAGTTGAAAACCTGAGTTTTACTTGGGTTAGGGTTAATGCTACTTGAGTTAATTGTATAACTTGGCAGCCTATTCATCTGATTTTGGAAGAGCCTCCCATGAGCAGAATAGGCATGGTTTTCCATTTCAAGGGAAAAATGGAAGTCAAAATAACTTAGAAAAGGCTTATGGTCAGGCCACTTAGATCCAAACTTATATTTGAGTAGACAGAGCTTTGAGTTTGTCAAACTGGAAATAACGCTTTTTTTTTCCTTTTTTTGCACCCCTCTTTCCCAACTTCCGTACCTCACTGGCAGATCACCTCTTTCTTGTGCTTATTGCTAATTCTGCAATGTTATATGTGTGTTTTAATAGGAATGGTCGTTGGAGATCAGAGTGGAAGTTCACCATCACACCACCTACAGCCCAGGTGGTTGGAGTGCTTAAGATTCAGGTGAGATTCCAACATGTTTATAGACTTAAAATTTCACATCTTTAAAACATGTACAAGTTGCTCTGGTATTAAATAAGGACCAAGTATATGTAGATGCAAAGGGAGATTGCTGGCAGTGAATAGAAATAGAAGCTTCCTTCTTGGGGAGGTGAACAAAGCTATTCTGAGTTGTTAAAGGATAGTATATAGAGTATATGGCAACATAATTATTGTTATTTTTCCTTTAAAGGTAACATAAAATATTTCTAGGAATTATCAAACAGAGTTTTAGGAAAGAATTAAAATTAATAATAATTATTATTATTTTTTGAGATAGAGTCTCACGCTGTCACCCAGACTGGAGTGCAGTGACATTATTTCGGCTAACTGCAACCTCTGCCCCCTACCCCAGAGAGAGAATGGCTAGTGTTTTGGAATATAAATAGCCAAGCAGAAGTAGATTTCTTAGAGTTTTGCTCTTGTTGCCCAGGCTGGAGTGCAATGGCTCGATCTCAGCTCACTGCAACCTCTGCCTCCCGGATTCAGGTGATTCTCCTGCCTCAGTCTCCCGAGTTGCTGGGATTACAGGCATACACACCATACCCGGCTAGTTTTGTAATTTTAGAAGAGATGGGGTTTCTCGGTGTTGGTCAGGCTGTTCTTGAACTCTCGACCTCAAGTGATGCGCCTGCCTCAGCCTCCCAAAGTGCCGGGATTACAGGTGTGAGCCACTGCGCCCAGCCCAGAAGTAGATTTCTAATGCTGATGTCAGGGTAGACAGGCACCTGAATAAGATAGCTTTTAACTCATTTGATACCTATGTGGATTGAAATTTAATATCCTAGCAGAGATTTGACTTTAAATTTAGGGTGGTTTAATTTTTAAGCCTCACTAGCTCTAAGGTCAGAGTAGGTATAGATAACTGAGAAGATCAGTACCTACTTGTACCTATATTATATTGTGTTAAGCTATGCTTTAACAACAATTACCAAGAGTTTTTTTTTTTTTTTTTTTTTTTTTTTTTTTCTTTTTTTTTTTTTTTTTTTTTTTGGATGCAGTCTCGCTCTATCTCCCAGGTTGGAGTGCAGTGGTGGGATCTTGGCTCACTGCAACCTCTGCCTCCCTGGGTTCAAGCAGTTCTCCTGCCTCAGCCTCCCAAGTAGCTAGAGTTACAGGTGTGCACCACCACGCCCAGCTAATTTTTGTATTTTTAGTAAACATGGATTTCACCATGTTGGCCGGGCTGATCTTGAACTCCTGACCTCAGTTGAGCCACCGCACCCTGCCAAGAGTTATCTTTTTTAATGCTCTAATTTAATGAAGTGTTTGGGAATAAATTCTGTAAAAATAAATCTGCTCTTTTCATATATACCTGTAGCTTCCTGCAACAAGTAGCTCCTGGCCATAGGAGCATGCCCTACTCAGGTGAGACAGGCTGGTGTTGAGTTCATAGCTCTTGGAGCAGCCCTCAGTGATATGTAAGAGTTGGTAAATATGGCAGCTTCCTCAAGTGGGACAACTCTGAAGCATGTTCTTTTTAGTTTTCCAGAGCTTAATGCCCACAACTATAACCTGCTCATAAATGTACCTGTAAGGCTTCCTCTCCTCATGTGTCTCACTTCTGTCCCTGTTGTAGCTCTGTGGGATTTGCTCCTGAATAAATTACTTTTGCTCTAATCTTTGTCTTAGGGTCAGCTTCTAGGAAGGTGCAACATAAAACAGCATATTGTTCTGTTTCTGTTAACCAAATATGTTAGTAGCCTAACACTCTTGGACCTATTGTAACTATGGCATCAGCATTAACTTCCTGTAACTGTGGTATCAGCATTATAGTAAGGAAGCTTACTGTCAATTTTATGTAAGTAAGTTTCATTTTGTTTCTGGATAGAAACAGCCATTTGTATTTTAGCCAGTGCAAACCTGTGAAACGAGCACACATCACAAAGTGTGATAATTTCTGGTAAGCAGTGTACAGACCAACATTTAAACCTTTTTAAGCACAGATTGATCACACTTTCGGGGAAGGCTTAATTTATTTGCATATCTTTTAAATTTTGGAGTGAAAATTATTTGGAAAAGTCATTAAGATATTTAGCCTTTCAGGCTAGTCTATAGGCAAAAACATCATTCTGAGAAGGCAACAATTTCGGAGGATTTATGTTGATGGCAGTCATTTTGAAATTTGTATTAGTTAATTGAATCATTTTCATATTAGCAGATGAGACCTAGAAAAGGTGTTAGAACACATATAATTTGAGCTTAATTTATTTCTTGAAATGATGTGTCTCACTCTGTCACCTAGGCTGGAGTGCAGTGGTGCTTTCATAGCTCACTGCAACCTCGAACTCCTCAACTGAATGATCCTCCCACCTCAGCCTCCCAAGTACCTGGTAGTAGAAACACACACCACTGTACCTGGCTATTTTTTATTTTTTTATTTTTTTTTAGAGTCACGGTCTCACTGTGTTGTCCAGGCTGGGTTAATTTCTAAACATTATAATATCATTAGTGTATTAGGTAATGAATATATTTTGGAATTTTTTATTGAGATCATAAACAGTGAGGCTTATTGACCTTACTGTATATTCTTTTCCATGTCCTAATTAAGAAACATAACAGAAGCTCAAACTAATTGCATAGTCTTTATTCTTGAACAACATGAATGTGCTCTGCATAACCTCCTTTCTTCAGACGAGTTCTGGGAAATGCAAAGGATCTTGTTTCTTCTATAGCTAGCTCTCTTGAGTTTTTTTTTTTTTTTACATATCTCCCATCCTGTTTGTACTCATTCCCCTACCAAATGTTCTTTTTAATGAAAGAACCATCTAGTTTTTAATGAAAAAACAAAGCTGATATTTGAGTATGACCTACCTATATTTTAAATATTCTTATCTATTGGGATTTTAACCTTTATATGTCATCATTTAGCCTAGTCTTTTTTGCCCACATCTTTGCTGTTCTGATTTTACATGTAAATATTAGTGGTTCTCATTATTGCCCTTCTTTTCCAATGGATTTTCATTTCGTCTCCAGTGGATTCTGGTCTCGCTCTGTTGCCCAGGCTGGAATGTAGTGGCACAATTTCATCTCACTGCAACCTTCACCTCCTGGGTTCAGATGATTCTCCTGCCTCAGCCTTCCAAGTAGCTGGGATTACAGGCACCTACCACCACACCCACCTAATTTTTTTTGTATTTTTAGTAGAGACGGGGTTTTGCCATTTTGGTCAGGCTCATCTTGCACTCCTGACCTCAGTGATCTGCGCGCCTTGGCCTCCCAAAGGGCTGGGATTAAAGGTGTGAGCCACTGCCTGTTCTCAGTGGATTCTTATATTGCCTTTTCTTCTTTAACCTCGTAAAAAGCCAAAAGGTAAAACTTCAAGGTTTAGAGAGGGTGTGGAAAGTCTAGCTTCTTCTGCCCATCTGGATGGAGCCAGCTGTTTGTACCCATTAAAGAAGATACTTATTTTTGTCCTTTAAGGATATGTAGGAGGTTCATGTTGTCCAGGGAAGTCTTTTTATTGCAAATAGGTAGATGGAGCTTAGCTGTTATGCCCTTCTAATGATATCCACAAAGAGTCAGCCCCTGCTGAGACACTTTATTTCTACCTAGATCAAGGAATTCCTAACTTTTTGACAAAACATAGCATTGGGAGGTATTACACATGTTTTTTTTTTGTTTGTTTGTTTGTTTGTTTTGTTTTTTTTGAGACGGAGTTTCGCTCTTGTTACCCAGGCTGGAGTGCAATGGCGCGATCTCGGCTCACTGCAACCTCCGCCTCCTGGGTTCAGGCAATTCTCCTGCCTCAGCCTCCTGAGTAGCTGGGATTACAGGCACGTGCCACCATGCCCAGCTAATTTTTTGTATTTTTAGTAGAGACGGGGTTTCACCATGTTGACGAGGATGGTCTCGATCTCTTGACCTCGTGATCCACCCGCCTCGGCCTTCCAAAGTGCTGGGATTACAGGCGTGAGCCACCGCGCCCGGCCTTACACATGTTGAATAGCTCTGGAATTTGACCTAATTCAAATCCTGGCTCCTCCTCTTACTTGGTATGTGAACATGGATAAGTTATTGTTTAATAACTGCCTCAAAGCAAGTCTGTTTCCTCAGCTGTAAAATAGGGTTAGTAGTAATCCTCATCTAATAGTTTTTGTAGTGATTAAATGAGGGAATATCAGTAATGGTGAAGTGTTTGCACAGTGTCTAACACATAGTAAAGGCTTAATAACTAATAGCTACCACAGCTAAGATTACTAAGTAAGTGAAATGAAGTAAGTGAAGATTGTTGTTCTTCTCTTTCCCTTTTCTGCTTTATCCCTCAAAGCATCCTGTTTTGTTCAGATATCTCCTGGTAGCATAGACCAGATATCTTAGTTTGTTTGGGCTTTTTTTTTTTTTGAGACAGTCTCTCTGTTACCCAGGCTGGAGTGCCATGGCACGATCTCAGCTCACTGCAACCTCTGCCTCCCAGATTCAAGCAGTTCTCCTGCCTCAGCCTCCTGAGCAGCTGGGATTTCAGGCGCCTGCCACCACACCTGGCTAATTTTTTTGTATTTTTAGTAGAGGTGGGGTTTCACCATGTTGGCCAGACTGTTTTCGAATTCCTGACCTCAAGTGATCCATCTACCTTGGCTGTGATTACAGGCATGAGCCACTGTGCCTGGCCTTGTTTGGCCTATTATAACACAATACCTTGGACTGGGTAATTTATAAACAGCAGAAATGTATTTCTCACACTTCTGGAGAGTAAGAAGTTGAAGATCAAGATGCTGTTAGATTCAGTGTCTGGCAAGTTCTGTTTCTCATGGGTGATACCTTATGCATTCTCATGTGACAGAAGGGGTAAACGCTGTGTTCTCATGAGGTAGAAGAGTGGCAAGGGAGCTTGACTGAACCTCTTTTAGAAGGGCACTAATCCCATGAAGGCTTCACCCTCATGACCTAATCACTTCCCAAAGGCCTCTCCTCTTAATACTGTCACATTTGGTATTAGATTCCAACATAAGAATTTTGGGAAGGCACCAACATTCAGATCGTAGCACTAGGTAAATGGCATTACCTGGACTATTGTTCTAGCATTATGGCTCTAATATCAGCTACTTCCATTTTATTTTCTTCATGGCACAAGTGTAATCTTTCTAAAACATTCCTTTTCCTATGTGCCACCTATAATAGGATAGCCGAATTCTTTTTTTCCCTATGATGGGGATCTTGCTATATTGCACAGGCTGGTCTTAAACTTCTGGCCTCAAGTGATCCTCCCATCCTAGCCTCCTGAGTAGTCTGAATTCTTAACAAGGTTTATAAAGTGTTTTGTTCTTCACAGTCTATTTCTCCAACTTCATAGCAACGTTTCCTGCCACACTCCTTTTTTGTACATATTCATATGCAGTGAGTTCTTTGTTCTTCTTTAAACCAGTTACACTCCATTCTGTTATATTTTTTATCTCCTTGGTAGATGTCCTTCTCTACCTTGTCCACTTAGGTAACAACTGCTTCTTTCAAGATCCTATTCAAATGCACAAAAGGATACCCTTATCCTTTTCTGTATGACCAGTTAGTAGCCTTGTCAGGGTGACTAAACCTATCTTCTAAGTTGCCAAAACTTACTGAACCTAAAATGTCATCGATTTGTTAGTCTGTCTCCTCCTTTTTACTAATTGTTTTCATAATTATAGCTCTTCACTTTATTCAGAACTACTTTTATCTTTTTAAAAATATCTGCTTTACCAATAAAATACTTGTTTTCTGTCCATCTTTCACCCTCAATTAGACTTTTCCTGTATCTATTCAGATCTGCTTACCAAAATGGAGAAATGTGCTAGATATTAGGTATTAGGATCTATTAAAAATCCTTGGTTTTCACAGAGAAAAGCTAATGTTTAATGACTTTAATTATTTTAATATTGTTAAGAGTGGGATCTTACTTACCTTTGTATTTGCAATGCCTAGCACAGTGCTTAGAATGTGAAAAGCACATAACAAATGTTTGTCGAACTTAATAATCAGTTTTCCCTGCTAAGGAAAAAGCATTCTTAATGTTCTGTGGATTAATTAACCATCATTGTGAATTATCGTTAGTTATATTAACTATTTGTTCAGCATTGATAAAATGGCTCATCATCTAAAAGATAAAGCATGGATTTCTGTCCTAAGTAACAGGTTTCTCTATGAACTTCCCTAAAAATGCTCAAACGTTGTCTCACACAGGTTCACTATTATGAAGATGGCAATGTTCAGTTGGTTAGTCATAAAGATGTACAGGATTCACTAACCGTTTCGGTGAGTATGGAATAGTATCTGGCTTACTCATGTCTCATTTTTCTTTAAAAAATTAGTTTTGATCCTGAATCCTGATTCTGCCAGTAGAAATTCAGTTTGCTTTTAATGATTTGATTTTGGCCACTTCTGTTAGTGCCTCTTACCACCAACTGGCATATATTAGTTCACAGTTTTTGATTCAAAATATTGATTATGGCTTTAGACAAATGTCTTTCTTAGTCACTCTCTCTCAATTGTAAGAGTTACTCAAGGAAAGTAGTACCTTCAATCAATAAATACCAAGAGCAAGGAAAGTTTACCAAATTGCATGCTATAGGGCTGCATTTATATCATTAGAGAAACAACGTTTTTAGGAGTATTCAATTAGAATGTTTTATGGTTTGTTGTTGTCATTTTATTTGAGACAGAGACTCACTGTGCCCAGGCTGGAGTGCAAGGAAGGACATGATCACAGCTCACTGCAGCTGCAAGCTTCCAGGCTCAAGTGATCCTCCCACCTCAGCCTCCCAAGTAGCTGGGACCACAGGCACACGCCACCATGCCCAGCTCATTTTTTTATATTTGGGAGAGATGAGGTCTCTCTGTGTTGCCCAGGCTGGTCTCAAACTCCTAGACTAAAGTGATCCTCCTGCCTCAGCCTCCCAAAGTACTGGGATTACAGGTGCGAGCCACCATGCCTGGCCAATATTATGCTCTGTACCTTGAAAGAAGAGACATGATTTGTTTTTGTTTTTGTTTTTCTTTTGTTTCGATGGAGTCTCGCTCTGTCGCCCAGGCTGGAGTGCAGTGGTGCGATCTCGGCTGACTGCAACCTCCACCTCCCAGGTTTAAGCACTTTTCCGCCTCAGCCTCCCAAGTAGCTGGGATTACAGGCACGTGCCACCACACCCGGCTGATTTTTCCTTTCTTTTTTCTTTTCTTTTTTTTTTTTTTTTTTCAGTAGAGACAGGCTTTCACCATCTTGGCCAGGCTGGTCTTGAACTCCTGACCCACCTCAGCCTCCCAGAGTGCTGGGATTACAGGCATGAGCCACCACACCTGGCCCAAGACATGATTTGTTCTTATATTTCTTTTGTAGTCTCATTACTTCTTTATATTCTTAGAAGTTATTGAATACCCCCAAAGAATTTTTGTTTATGCATCATACCTATGAACATTTACTTCACTAAAAATTAAAGCTAAGAAGTGTTGACCGGTTGTAGTTGGCTCACACCTGTAATCCCAGCTCTTTGGGAGCCCAAGGCAGGTGAAAGCTTAAGCCTGGGAGTTCAAGACCAGCCTGAGCAACATGGTGAAACCCCATCTCTACA
>NW_016107347.1:7126820-7128969 GCF_001604975.1 Cebus imitator | reverse complement strand
TTTTAGTAGATACGGGGTTTCACCTTGTTGACCAGGATGGTCTCGATCTCTTGACCTTGTGATCCACCCGCCTCGGCCTCCCAAAGTGCTCGGATTACAGGCGTGAGCCACCGCGCCCAGCGTCTGGCTAATTTTTGTATTTTTAGTAGAGACAGGGTTTCACTGTGTTGGCCAGGCTGGTCTCAAACTCCTGATCTCACCTGCTTCAGCCTCCCAAAGTGCTGGGATTGCAGATGTGAGCCATTGCACCTGGCCTCTGCTTCATACATTTCATTAGCCCTCAAAGTGATAAAGTCACCATACATCATGTAGTTTCTAGGAAATTACGTTATATACACATTACAGGTATTGATCGACTTAACGACCTATGCAACTTACGACCATTCGACTTTACGACCACAATCGCTAGCCACAACTGCTCGGCGTCTGGCAGCGCAAACGTTGCCCAGGCCCAGCTGGGCGTACGACAGTGCGGACCAGCTTCTGGCAGCACTACCATCTCTGCGTGCACCATTTCAACTGTACATATTAGCCTACTCAACTTACGACCAAATTGTGTTACGACTGGTCCGCGGTCCCAACCGTGGTCGTAAGTCGAGCACTAGCTGTACAGAGTGAGAGCAAAACAGGCAAATAACTTTGTCTTAGTGTTATTGTGAAAGTAAAGGCCAGGTGTGGTGGCTCACACTTGTAATCTCAGTACTTTGGGAGGCCAAGGCAGGTGGATCACAAGGTCAGGAGTTTGAGACCAGCCTGGCCAACACAGTGAAACCTTGTTTCTACTAAAATTTCAAAAGTTAGTTGCACATGGTCGCAGGCTCCTATAATCCCAGCTACTTGGGAGGCTGAGGCAGGAGAATCGCTTGAGTCGGGGAGGCGAATTGCAGTGAGCCGAGATTATGTCACTGCACTCCAGCCTGTGAGACAGAGCTAGACTCTGTCTCAAAAAAAAGTAGAAAATAGTTTTGACCTCATAGTCTCTCTTAGGACCACTGCTGTAGACATTAAATCCTACCCTCTTCTCTTTAAAAAAAAAAATCTGGCTGGGCGTGGTGGCTCATGCCTGTAATCCAAACACTTTGGAGGCCAAGGCCAGCAAGTCACCTGAGGTCAGGAGTTCAAGACCAGCCTGACGAACATGGTAAAACCCCATCTTATTAAAAAAAAAAAAAAAAATACTTAAAAAAAAATCTGTTGTACTTAATGGTAACAGGAAGAGAGAGATTCATTTTATACTTGAGCCACGTAATACAAAATGTGATTGGCTAGTTTAACGTCTTAAGTGGCAAATAAAGGCATATGTTAGCTTATGGTATATGACTGATGTGTCTGAGGGCATTCATTGTTCATATCATTTTAAACCAGAAATATGTTCAAGGCGTCAAGTTTTCAAGACTTGATGATGTCTTTTGGGTATACTGTGGTAGAGTGGAAAGAGCATGGGTTTTTTTTGGTGAAGACCTAATTTCAGATTCCATCTTTATCATTCAAAAACTGTGTAATTCTGGTCAAGAAAATAGAGGGTTCTGTTTTCTCATCTGCAAAATGGGGGTTATGATTATAACATACTCTCTTCTATAGAGTTGTTGTGAGAATCAAAGGAGGTAGTGGGCATGGAAACACTTGGTAAACTAGAAATTGTTACACAAATGTTAGTTAAGATGGAGTTACTTTTCAGGATCTTACTGCTTACACATTTTAAAAAATCTGATTTTACCCTCTTCCTTCCTCCATTAGAATGAAGCCCAAACTGCCAAGGAGTTTATTAAAATCATAGAGAATGCAGAAAACGAGTATCAGGTAAGACGATTTGGAGCTAATTTTTTTAGATCTACTATCTTATTATTTTGCTGTTAACATTTTGTTAGGCCTCTCTGTGTCCTTTAATGTAAATATACATGCTCTTCAGTTTTACTAAATGTGGAGACTTCACAGACCTTCCCATTTGGCATTCTGCTTACAATCAGGGTTTCAAGATTGCTTGGGACTGTAGCTCTAGTTTTAGAAATATATAGGTCCTGCCGGGCGCGGTGGCTCAAGCCTGTAATCCCAGCACTTTGGGAGGCCGAGGCGGGTGGATCATGAGGTCAAGAGATCGAGACCATCCTGGTCAACATGGTGAAACCCCGTCTCTACTAAAGCTACAAAA
>NW_016107347.1:7094960-7126756 GCF_001604975.1 Cebus imitator | reverse complement strand
AGGAGGCTGAGGCAGGAGAATTGCCTGAACCCAGGAGGCGGAGGTTGCGGTGAGCCGAGATCGCGCCATTGCACTCCAGCCTGGGTAACAAGAGTGAAACTCCGTCTCAAAAAAGAAAAAAAAAAGAAAGAAATAATATAGGTGAACTTCTTGACCTACTTCAGAGGTTGGAGAGGAGCTCATTGAAAATAATATATCCAGTCTATCCTTCATAGGGGACTCAAGCATATCCTTTGACTATAGCGTTACTTTCCTATTCACAACCAGCCTCGTTTCTGTTCAAGCAACTCATCTTCAATTATCTATTGCAGACAGCAATTAGTGAAAACTATCAAACAATGTCAGATACCACATTCAAGGCCTTGCGCCGGCAGCTTCCAGTTACCCGCACCAAAATCGACTGGAACAAGATACTCAGCTACAAGATTGGCAAAGAAATGCAGAATGCTTAAAGGCTGAATGTAGAATTCTCCAGTATGTGGAAAGACAAGGATTCAACATGTGGTCATATGATAAATAAGTGATTTATAAACAAGAGTGATATTTTGCTAGGGCTTTCAAAGTTAACCAGTTTTCTAGCCTCATGGAATACTGTTGAACCTATAGCATTGTCTTGATTCTTTTGTGTTCTCTGCCTTGTAATTTTCTGTTATTGCTATATCTACGTGTAAATTTTTTTTTTTTTTTGTTAATTCTGCCACATTTAATGTTGGAGAGAGAAAGATCTATCCTAGAGACATTTTACTGTTTAAAAAAGTTTCCTAGCCATGAAGCCCTGCTACTGATTTAGACAAGGTATTACGGTCATTACTTTCTACCCCTATCCTTCCAAGCTCCAAGCACTTCTGGTACTTCAGTGGTTTTTACTGATCCACCAACACCTAAAAAGACTATGCTACAATCTATAGCTAAATGGAAGACACATTCATCCTTCTCCCTCTGACTGCTTTGATCATCATTTATTGCATCTCATAACTGTAATTTTCCAAAGTTTGGATTGGGACTTTTCAGGTCCTTTTTGGAGGGCAAAGGAAGTGCCAGCTTCTCTGGGGAACTTGTTTTTAAATCCAAAGACTTGAACCACATTCCCTGCACAGAACGTGTTTGCTTTTATCCCTTCTTCCATTGTCTCCTTCCCATTTTAGTACCATTGTAGTTATAGACATCTGCATTTTTAGAAGGGTTTTACCCATTTATTTTTTTTAAACATTCAAGAACTGCTGACATACTGTGGATATAGAGTATAAAACTTGAAAAATGCAGATGTTGAAGGAATAATAGGTATCTTGTGCTTTAATACTTTATGGCAGGATTGTACTATAAGCAAATGAATTAAACAGCTATGTAAATCACAAACAAAAAGTAAAAATGAACCAAAGTGAAAAGGATAACTTCCAGGCAGTATCTTTCTATTGTAACCTGTTATTTAAGGAAATACTAGTGATTTATTCTAAATAGGATGTAAAACTTATTTCAAATTACTCTTCCTCTGTCCTACCTGCCAAGAACTCAAGTGTAACTGTGATAAAATAACCTTTCCCAGGTATATTGGCAGGTATGTGTGTAATGTCAGAATACACAGGTGACATAGATATGATATGACAACTGGTAATGGTGGATTCATTTACATTGTTTACACTTCTATGACCAGGCCTTAAGGGAAGGTCAGTTTTTTAAAAAATCAAGTAGTGTCTTCCTACCTATCTCCAGATACATGTCAAAAAAGAAAGGTGTTTGTGCTTCAGTTTTGTTTTTGCTCAGTAATATAGTCAAGCAACAGTTTGTTTCTAAGTGACCCATTGAGCTGTGTATGCATTTTTATTTCAAATAAAATATATTTGTATTATTTGTCATTCATACTATCCATCCATACCACACTATCTTCTGTATCAGGTAGTCTAATAGAAATATACCTGTTTTGTTCTAAAATTGTCTGAGTTTCTCCTTTTTGATTCATCGCTTCAGCCTTTGTTCTCAAGGTAAGATATTCAGGTGTATTTGATCTTATTTGTTGAGAATGATTAGGGTTTCTGAAATTGGTTTCTACCTTCAACTTTTATAGACTCAGTGAATATCCAAAGATTTGTAAAGAACAGCTAATTTAAGCGTGAGCAATATCTATGGATCATGCTGCTCTTCACTCAGAGACTACCCGTTTTTCAAAGGGAAAAATGTAGTTGTCTTCTGTACCTGTCATTCAGAAAGCAAGGCCTAAGTATGGTCGTAGTCACTAGGCAGAGGTAGAAATGAAAGAATCCCTGCCTTAAACTTGCTAATATTTCACGTTGGGTTATCTCGCAATGCTGCTTTCCTCCTCTTAGCTGGCCTAGCTACAGACTTGCGGGAGAGGCTTTTTTTTATCCTAGTTCCCAAAAAGGAACCAGAGGGAGTTTTATGCTTCCTGTACTCCATCCAAGGCCAGTTCAAATTCCCACCTTTTTGAGAAACATTTAGCTACATTCCATTCTCCTTGTAATGCAAATAGATTCAAACATTCTTGCCTTTAATTTATTAACTCTCTCATCTTACCCCCAGGCTATCCCATTGATTCCTTAGCTTAGACTTTTTAAAAAATCTCTTAACCCCTTGACTATCTAAAGTTGTTACTTGCATAATTGGGAGGAAATCAACCCTCCTGACCAAGTCTGGCAGAGACACTCCCGCTCTGGCTCCCCCCTACCACCTTCTTAACCTCCCTTAGCAGAAATATTTGCTTGAATTGTATTTATTTTATCACAAGCTGCTGAAATCAGCCTGTTGTACCCTAGGGCAAAGATTTCCCAGCCATCTGGAAAAGAGTTTTTTGTGGAGCCTCCCTCCTGTATTTGGTTTGAAATGGCACTGCTGAAGACTGTTTCATCTGAGCCTCAGTGATTATCCCTCTATTGCTTGCCTAGTTCCAATGCCTGTTCTCTTTTATAATCTAAGACTTTGGTGCTGGACTCATCTAGGTTTATGGGATACTTGGCAAACTTTTGGCATATTTTGGCATATTGTGTACCTGTCATTCAGAATGATAAAGAATGATAAATATTTAAATGCCAACTTGTAAGTTTACAATTATCTATAAAACTACCAAGTAAACCAAATACTTGTGATCATTTTCTCATTTTTCAGCTACCTACTATGAAAAAGGAAGATTAGTAAGTACAGAACAAAGCTGGATTGTCCTATAGTTTAAACTGAGATAAATTTCTCCTTTAAACAGATAAGGTATATATAAAGGCACAGAGTATATATAAGCTCTTTGAACACAAAAACAAATCTCACATCTCTTAAAATCCAAGGTATCAAAAAGCATTCTGTTATGTATAAGCATATACAGTTGATTCTGGTTATTCAGCGTGGTTAGGTTCTGTAAAGTCACTTTGAATACTGACTTAGTGAGTACTGTAACTCATTCCTGAATGAAGTTTAACAGGAATTTTCCCTGTAAAGCCTTCCTGTGCTTAGGAACACGGGACCACACTTAAGCACTACACTTGGTGGCCATTTTAAGTAGTGAAATCACCAGCAAAAAGCACAAGAATTCAACAAGCGTGGCACTAGATAGACCATGGAAAGGGCACTTTACAATACAAGGGCTGAAATCTGCAGTGCACTGTGTCAGACCTCAACTGGGAACACACACATTGGACAACAAGTTTTTTGTCGCTCTGTGTGTGTCCATGAATGACCGCAAAGGCACTACATGTATTGATTTGGGGATTACAAATACATTTTAGTGAGAGGTGCATTTGCAGGTAGGATCAACTACAATTGCCACAGCCTCTCTTTTGGTTTATGGTAGACTGGCCAGTCTAAAAAGTATTTCGATTTTCTGGGAGGGCCATGGGTTTATTCCAGTAACACTGTTGGCCAGTTAACTTTCAGACTGCCTTCAACGCATGCCTAAATCAACCTCATTTCTTTTAATTAAGGTAGATTCATGTAAACATAGATGGATTTAAGGAAGAAATCAAGGAAGTGAAACTTGAGCTGGATGTGAAAGGTGAGAAAGGAGGCCATTTTAGACATCTAGAACAGCATGTGTGAAAATGTTACTGGAAAGGGGTCCTGGGTCCCATGCAGGAAAAGAATTAGGGATGAGTCTATAGAGTAAAGTGAAAGCAAATTTATTAAGAAAGTAAAGGAATAAAGAATAGCTACTCCATAGGCAGAACATCCCCAAGGGGCTTTCATGATCCCCTTTTGTGGTCATTTCCTGATTGTATGCTACACAAGGGGTGGATGATTCATGAGTTTTCCAGGAATGGGGTGGGCAGTTCCCAGAACAGGCTTCATCCCCCTTTTTAGACTGTATTGGGTAACTTCCTGATGTTGCCATGGTATATGTATACTGTCATGGTGCTGGTGGGAGTGTCTTTTAGCATGCTAATGTATTATAACTATCGTATAATGAGGCATGAGGACAGCCAGAGTTCACTCTCCTCACCGTCTTGGTTTTGGTGGGTTTAGCCAGCTTCTTTACTGCAACCTGTTTTATTAGCAAGGTCTTTATGATGTGTATCTTGTGCTGACCTCCTGTTTTATCCTGTGACTTAGAATGCCTAACCTCCTGGGAATGCAGTCCAGTAGGTCTCAGCCTCATCTTACCCAGCCCCTGTTCAAGATGGAGTTGCTCTGTTTAAACGGCTCTGACAATAACAATTAGAACCCCATGTGAAGTTGATTTTTCCAGATAAAACTTGTTTAAAGAAGTTCTATTGTAGACAAAGCCACATGCATCACATTTTTACCCAAGTTTTTACTATACTGTAGCTTTTTGTGTACGTTTTGAGAACACCCAAGAGAAGTCTGACCAGAAAAAAGAGAGTAGATTGTATCCAAGAATAATATGGATTTAGATTTGCTGGTCAGAATGGAGCCAGACATTCAGTTTGAGTATGGTAGATAGGTTTTTCAGATGGTAAGTAACAAAGCAATTTTGAGGAGTTCACCCTCTCTACTCTTCTGGAACCTCATCAGGACATTGAGGGAGAAAAAAAGGTAACATCTTTGGCTACTTTTCTAGTTTTTTCCTCTACTTTGCATAATCCGTTTCTAAAACAATGTTTTCCTCTGCTCTATTTTCCCCATCCCTGTAGCTTTGGTTCCCACTGACTGCATTTCCTGTTGCTAAAAACTGTTATTCCTGGCTTCAGTTGGTTGTTGGCCTGAGAGAAGGTACAAGTTGGTTGTTGGCCTGGAGTATGATCTGGGTTCTGGACTTCTTTTAATTCCTTAGATTGAATGTGTGGCCTCCTGCTGGTAACTGCTTTGGAGAACACCACTAGCTTTGATTTATTTGAAAGTGATATATTTGATTTAAAACTTTTTAGTATAACTTAGCTTGTCCCATTCTAGTGTGTGTGTTATTTCATTCTGCGAGGAAAAAAAAAATAGATGCAAAGGCTTGTTATTGTAGCCCCACCCCCTTTAATTTGTCTATACAGTCTTGTGAAACAATTGCGCTTCTCTTCGTGGTACCGTCACTATTAACTACACTTATTGCCTAACACAACAGTCCCTTACTCTGAAGATGCTAGCGTTTTGATGACTGGGGCCACCTTATATACCAGTAAAAAATAAAGAGCAATACAGACTGAAATGCAATTAAGCGCCCAAATATGTGGCTCAGGGGTAAGGGTCACCAGCCTTTCCACGTAATGAAGCCGGTGTGGCAGAGAAAAGCAATGACTGTTTGTCCTGGCAGAGCCCCTTGTCCCTCCCTCCCACACGTACACACCTTTATCTCAGAGACACTGGGTTCTTCTCCCTAAACTTATTTGACTCTTATGCCAACTACGTGCGTCTGAAAGCCCAAGAAGGGAAAATGGGGGAGGGGGCGTGTCGCCCGCTTCCACGGGTTTCTGTCCCTGGACGGCTGGGGGAGGCGCTGGATGAGCTTCCCCAGTCCAGCTGCAGCCGACCTAGGTCCCAGTCCTGCCCTTTGCTCTCCTGCTTTCCACTGAGTCCCCAGGCTCTAGAGGGTGGGCGTGAGAGTGGCCCTAGCGGAGGCTCGGAGGTCCTGCCGGGCTGTTCAGACGGCCCCAAGCGGTAGCCACGTTCTGATACTGGCTAGAAGCCAGGGGAGGGAGCTTGGGGTAAGGGGAGGGCCCTGAGGGAGGGGTCAGACGCTTTAGGAAAGAGTTAATGCGAAGAGGGGGAGGGGATAGGACGGAGAACCGAAGGGAAGACTCAGGTAAGAAAAGAACGTAGGAGAGAAGTCTGGTGGGGAGAAGGGAGCCCGCAGGATCAGGGGTCAGAGTTAGGGGGCTTCCCCTCTGCTGCACCCTCATCTCAGGGCCGCCAACTTCCAGCTGCAGCGGCGACTT
The DNA here is from genome assembly GCF_001604975.1 of Cebus imitator. Taxonomy (NCBI): domain Eukaryota; kingdom Metazoa; phylum Chordata; class Mammalia; order Primates; family Cebidae; genus Cebus; species Cebus imitator. The sequence goes on along the minus strand of NW_016107347.1, from coordinate 7,120,439 downwards.
TCAGTTTCATTTCCGCGGACCCTCCTGCCTGGGCCGCAGCCGCCGCCGCGATGCCCAGTAAGTTCAGCTGCCGGCAGCTCCGGGAGGCGGGCCAGTGTTTCGAGAGTTTCCTGGTCGTTCGGGGACTGGACATGGAGACAGATCGCGAGCGGCTGCGGACCATTTATAACCGCGACTTCAAGATCAGGTACGGGCCGGCCCATTCCCGGCCCTGAATCGCGGGCCCAGCTTGCTGCCACGACCCCCGCGCGGGGGCCACCTTTCCCGCCCCGGGGCGCAGAGGGACGCAGCTCCCCCCGCGGCTCGGGCCAGTCCTGGGGCGGCGCAGACCTCCCCTCCCGCGCCTCGCCCACGCCCCGCCAGCGCCGCCCGGAGCCCGCCCGTTCTGCCCGAGCTGGGCCCCTGCGCCAAGTCCCCGCGGAGAGCCTCCTGGGCTGCCCGCGCCCCCGGCGGTCGGAACGCAGGGCCGGGGGCCGGGTCCCGACTCCACGCGCCGCTCGCGGGGGCTGGAGGACAGCTCTCCCGGTGGGGGAGGGGAGCCCCCAGAGGGGGCCCAGGCATCGCGGGAGCGCGGGGAAAAAGCTGCCTGTTGCGGGCTGCGAGCCCAGGCGCGGGCTTTACGGGGACCTCGGGCTTTACGGGGACCTCTGCCACCTTGTTGAGGCGCTGCTGCCTCGGGGGTCCGCTATTGGGAGAGCTGAAGAGGCCCAGGGTAGAAGGTAGAAGCTCTGGAAAGAAGAAAAGGGCACAAACTACGTAGGTACCAAACCTCCATTAGCACCTGTGGCTTCTCCATGGAGACAGGGCCAGCCTTCTGGAGGCTCCCTTTCACCCTGCGCTGAAGGCTGTTTGGTCTCCTTTTCCTGTTACCACCCAAGTGAAAATCAAAGAGTCTTCTGTCAGACCACAGAATTGCGCTTCAAAAACACGTATATCAACAGGCTTCTGCCTTGCATGGAAAACCAAGAAACAGTTTAACAAGGGTAAACGTAAAGACTTGTACAAATAAACATAAGGTAGTGGGAATCTGGGCTTAATAGCAGACCTCCCGAAAAAGACCTTGGGTTTTACCAGACCAAAGGGCCAGTATGGGTGAGATGTGGCTACTAAAACGGTTGAAGTCTAAGGTTGAGCTAATAGAAGTGTGATTTGGGGTAGGGGGAGAGGGTAGAGACTCTCCATATTGATCATATCGTGTCTGGAGTATTGTTTTCACTAATGGATATCACATTTTGAGAGGGATATTAACAGGCTTGAACAACATCTGAAGAAGGGGCAAAGAGGATGAGGCCCTGTTTTATGTCACCATGCTGGTCACTATGGGGACTCTTAAGATGAAAAACACACAATCCCAGAGGAGCAGCAGAGGCTGTGATATGCATGCAACATACATGTACACAGTACACTACGGTACATGGTAAAATGGAGGATTATACTAGGGATGATAAGAAAAATGCTGGAGGAAAGAGCAAGCATTCATATCACATCGTATCAACACTGCAGGTATGGGAATTCACCTACGTCCACAGAGTACAACATGGCTGTGAAACAAGACACCTACTTCTTTTGGCTCTGTTAAGGAAAAAGTAATTGGTTAAAATAGTAAACGGTAAGGAAGACTTGACTCGAGGCTGTGGTAATAGGGCTGTTGCAATAGGGAAGAGAGATGGAGCTCAATTCCAAATACAGTAAAGGTAGCTGGGGATTTATGACCAATGAACAGAGTAAGGGGATCGATATATAGGAAATTACTAAGAGGAGCCATCAAGAGTGGGAGGATTTTTGCTCATCTGACCTAACAAGATTGTTGTTAAAGGCAGACCAAGGACTTGCACATCAAAGGCAGGAAGGAGGAACTTGATCAGATATCAAGTGTGATCATGCATGAAGGGTGAGGAGTCTCACTAAAATGACTTCAAGATTCTTTGTAAAACTGACCTAGGTGTGCCTAAGCCTGAAGGGTTTGGGGAGCCAAGGTCAAGGGCTAGTCAAGAAGAGGGCTCAGGGGAACCTAACAAAAGTTTGATCAAGGAGAGTCTTTGTCAGCTCTAAACCAAAGGTACATAGTATGTTTTAGTGCTGGGGAAAACTGGTTGTGTTAGATAGCATACAGAAAGCCATATATACTGTACATTATGGGTAAATGTAGGCATTTTCCGAAGTAATTTTTACTGTATACAATTGTGTTTATGCAAATAAGATACCACTTCTCTGTAATTGTTAGGGGATGTGATGGAGAAGGTGGCATTGACCTTGGCCTTGAAAGATAAATAAAATTTAGTAAATGGAGGAGGAGGAAAGGCCTTCTATGTGGGTTCATAGTCTATCTTGAGACCCAGTGAAATAAAGTGAGAAATGTTTGCCTCAAAAATAGAAATATCAGACAGGACAAGGTAATTATCCTTGACTTTGGAGGTTTTTTTTTTTTTTTTTTTTTTTGAGACGGAGTTTCACTCTTGTTACTCAGGCTGGAGTGCAATGGCGAGATCTCGGCTTACCGCAACCTCCGCCTCCTGGGTTCAGGCAATTCTCTTGCCTCAGCCTCCTGAGTAGCTGGGATTACAGGCACACACCACCATGCCCAGCTAATTTTTTGTATTTTTAGTAGAGACGGGGTTTCACCATGTTGACCAGGATGGTCTCAATCTCTTGACCTCGTGATCCACCCTCCTCGGCCTCCCAAAGTGCTGGGATTACAGGCTTGAGCCACCGCGCCCGGCCTATTTTGGAGTTTTAACATGGAGAGGATTACACTTCTGTGTCACTTCAGAAGGCAAAAGTGGGTTTCATCAACTATCCCCGCTCTGTACACTCACCATGTTGGGGAAATTTATGTTCAGATTAAAGAACTTGCCTACACATCCTTTAAAACTAGGCTGGGCTGGGCGCAGTGGCTCATGCCTGTAATCCCAGCACTTACAGGCTGAGGCAGGTAGATCACTTGAGGCCAGGAGTCTGAGACCAGCCTGGCCAACATGCTGAAACCCTGTCTTACTAAAAATACAGAAAAAAAAAAAGCCAGGCATGGTAGCGTACTCCTGTAATCCCAGCTACTTGGGAGACTGAGGCAGGAGAATTGCTTGAACCCAGGGGGCAGAAGTTGCAGTGAGCTGAGATCACACCACTGCACTCCAGCCTGGGCAATGAAGCAAGACTCCATCTAAAAAAAAAAAAAAAAAAAAAAAGCCAGGCTGGAATGCTGTGAAGTCAACCCTCATTTCCCAATAGGAATTAATTGCTTTTTCTCTGGCCTCTCATGGCTCTTTCTTTACACCTTGGGTATAGCCTGGTGTTATGGCTGCATTATGCTCTGCCTTTATGGCACATGGCCATCTTCCCCTGGTACCAAACACTCAGATTCTCTACCATTAGTCAGGTTTACATCTGTCTTCAGTCAGGTTTACATCTGTCTTCAGTCCCCAGCATAGAGCTTTGTATGTAGTAGATGCCCAATAAATGCTCACAGAATCTAATTGAACTAGTAACTAGAGTTAACTAACAAGCGAATGGGCTACATAGCAGGGGGTGTAGCAAGTCACACTCTAGGAATTCTAGGAGATTCCTACCCTGGGAGGGGATAGGTCCCTCCAACTAGGTTACTTTATGATGTTATAAAGTGCTCTGCTCTGAACTCTTGCCTTTTCCCATCCATCTTTATTCATTAAGCAAATATATTTAATGAGGCTCTACTATGTGCTTGTGCCTCGGTCCCTGCCTCCAAAGAATATAATCTAGTCAGGAGCAGCAGATATGTGTAGACAAACAAATGTAATACAATAGTATAGGTGTTAGTAATGGTGGTTAGGTAGCCCTGCCATTTAGTGGTTGCATATAACTGTGAACAACTCTAAATCTTCCATTTCCCTAGCTGTAAGAGTATGTAAAATAATGCCTTTCTCTCAGGGTTGTGAGAGACCAACCTGAGCTGTCTAGGCAAAGCATTTGCGTAGCTAGCATATTACACTGGCTTTGTAAATGGTATCCCTCATTAGTACAATGATGACGAGGAGTTCATTGTATAAGGTAAGGACTGAAGTCACGAAAGGTTTCTGAGAGAAGATGATTCTTGCTTTGCACAGGAGACTCATTCTTCCACAAGCCCTGGCTGAGCGGCTCCTGTGAATGGCAAAGCAAAGTGAGTTGCTAGAAGTACACAGAAGGAACCCAACTGACTAAGGAAGGAGGCAGCAGTTAGATATCATTTACAGTTGTGATGAGTGCTAATAAGGAAAAGTCCAATATGCATGGAGAGTATATAATTTGGAGATCTGACCTAGTCTAGCAACCTAGACTAGATCAAGAAACCTAGGCAGAGGTTTCTTGGGGAAAGTGATATTTGAGCAGAATCTTGAAGGATTAATGGGACTTCGCAGATGGAAGGGGCAAGGAGAGTGTTCAGGCAGAGGGAACAGCACCTTCAAAGGCTTGGGAATGACCTCAGAAGAACAGGAGACCAGCAGGGCCGTGGGTCAGCATTGTGAGGTGTTTTGTTTTGTCTTTAATCTTAATGGAAATAGGAAGACACAGAAAAACTCAAAGTAAGAGACAGACATAATCAGATTTAGAAAGATCATTCTGGCTTCTGGCGTGGAGAGTGGCTTGATGGTTGGACCTCTACCCACAATAAAAAAAACACATTTTACTTTGGGATCTAGCATACACAACCTTCACAAAGCAATACCTGCCCTTGAAACAATACATAGTTTCGCTCCCTGCCCTCTGATATTTTTTGTTCTATTTTATTTCAATTTTATAAAAATCCTGGCCTTGACCCACTAATGAGAGTTGCAATCCATAGTCTGTGGAACATGAAACTAGATGTCTCTTTAAGATGACTTCCAAATCTGATCATATGTTCTGAAATACCATATCTCTAGCTTTTGGCCTTTCCTGAACTGGGTCTAAAAAGATTAGCAATTGTTCACCCAACAAACAAATAGGACATCAGGCTAAGGATGTCCACAGTGCAGAAGTCTGCAGAGGGGCACAGTGATATAAGTCACTGGGAATGGCTGAAATAAGGATGGATTGACAAGAGGCCAAATGTGGGTGAGGATGTGGACCTCAATTTCTTTTTCTTTAAAGTGGGATGATATTAATTACTACCTCAAGGGGTTGTTTTGAGGAATGGATGAGATAATGCATTCAGGAAATGTTTTCTGTTGTTATTGTATTTGCATTATCATTGTTACTATGGAGGATCTTGAGTGTGCCAAATTAAAGACTTAATTCTGTGGACTGTGGAATTGCAAATTGGGAAAACAAGATCAAATTTGTGTTTGATGACAATTCTGCAGATATAGCGGGTGGTCTGCGGTAGGAAGGTAGGGAGAACAGTTAATTGGGACCTGGAAGAATAAGCAAAGGGTATAATGAGGCAGCTCAGAAGAAATACAAATGACTAATAAAAGAAGGAAAGATCCTTGACTGTATTGGTGATCAAAGAAATGCACAGTTAAAGAAGATAACATTTTTTTGTAATCAAATTGTCAAAAATTTAGAACGTTGAAAAGTTCTGATGTTAGAGCCTTGGGAAAAGGGCATTTTCAAACTCTTGTTAGTGAGAACATGAATTTGTACAACCTGTTTAAAGGACAATTTGGCAGAACTTATCAAAGGTGTGAAGGTTCATTCTCTTTGACCCAGAAGTTCTACTTTAAGGAATTTATCCCATTAGTCCTGCCTACAAGTACAAGTGTTTTTGTGCAAGGACAGTTATTGTAACATTTGGAATAGCCAGAAATCTCAGGCAGCTTGTTTATCACTACAGAAAGAAACACAGCATGATGCATTCATGTGTACTATCTTTTAGCCATTCAAAAGGGCATGGTAGCTCTGTAAAGTGTTGTTACGGGAGAACACCCATGACAGTAAAAACACCTGCTACAGAATAGTATGTATAGCATATGTCATCTCATTACTGTGTTTTATATGCATAGAAAAAAGTCAGTAAGAACGTACATCAAATAGTGGGTTTGATTGATTAATTGCTCCCAATTAAGCAAGTAGTTGTGAGCAAGGGAATTAAGGGCTTTAATGTTTTATGTTAGATACTTGTTCAAATGTTTGATTTTGTGGGTTTTTTGGAGGGGAGAAATGGAGTCTCACTCCGTCACCCAGGCTGGAGTGCAATGGCACGATCTCGACTTACTGAAACCTCTGTCTCCCAGGTTCAAGGCATTCCCCTGCCTCAGCCTCTCAAGTAGCTGGGATTACAGACATGTGCCACCACACCTGGCTAATTTTCTTATATTTTTAGTAGACATGGGGTTTCACAATGTTGGCCAGGCTGGTCTCAAACCCCTGACTTTAGGTGATCCACTCACCTTGGCCTCCCAAAGTGCTGGGATTATAGGCGTGAGCCACTGCGGCCGGCCTATTTAAATGTTGTAAAAATATTTTGGTGGCCACCTTTTCATTTATCCTTTTTATTTTTTTTTAATCTCGCTCTGTTGCCCAGGCTGGAGTGCAGTGATGCGATCCAGCTCACTGAAACCTCCGCCTCCCGGGTTCAAGCAGTTCTGCCTCAGCCTCCCAAGTAACTGGGATTACAGGCATGCAGTGTACCACCATGCCTGGCTAATTTTTGTATTTTTAGGTTTTACCACATTGGCCAGGCTGGTCTTGAACTCCCAACCTCAAGTGATCCACCCACCTCAGCCTCCCAAAGTGCTGGGATTACAAGCATGAGCTACTGCGTCTGGTTTATTTATCTCTTTATGGATGCATCCTTATATCACACCTACATAAGCGTACACATGTGGGATCATTATCCCATATCATTTTTATTGTGGACCCCTCCCCTTATCGGCATCTCACCTCCATTTCCACATTCCGCCCTATACTCAGGTAACTCTTGATATCAATCAGAGTATTTTGTAAGTCATTATTTTATTTAAAAAGAATCATGTTTGGCCAGGCGTGGTGAATCATCTGAGGCCAGGGGTTTGAGACCAACCTGGCCAACATAGCGAAACATCGTCTCTACTAAAAATACAAAATATTGGCTGGGCATCGTTGTGGGAAACTGTCATTCCAGCTACTTGGGAGGCTGAGGCAGGAGAACTGCTTGAACCCAGGAGGCAGAGGTGCAGCGTGCCGAGATTGTGCCATTGCATTCCAGCCTGGGCAACAGCAAGACTCTGTCTCAAAAATAATAATAATAAAACATGTTATTCACATTATCCATGTTCTCCTGTCTCGACTACATGATGGGAATCTCTCCAAAGCATCTGGTATGGACCTTTAACACATTGTTGGGATTTTTTTTCCCCAATATTATACTATAATAATTTTTTTTTTTTAGAGTCAAGGTTTTTTTATTTAGGCCAGTTGTCAATGAAAGCATCATGTAACGTGGTTTTCATTTATTTAAAATGCAGCAAAATCATGTGCCATCTACCATGAGGACTGCCAACTCCATGGCAGACCCTTTCTGGGATTCAAAAGCCAATTCATCAGATCGCTGCCTCTGAGGGATATACAGATTGGCTTTGGAGTTGAATGCTGTAATAAAGGAGGAAGTACCAGGGAACAGTGCAGGGCAAAGTCGGGAAAGAGATATGAGCTGCCTTGAGATCATGGGGGTGAGGAGTACAAAGCTTTGGAAGGGTGTGGTTTTGGAATGATGCTAAGTTGAAGGCAGAGAGAATAGATAAAAACGTTGAAAGTGGCCGGGCCCGGTGGCTCACGCCTGTAATCCCAGCCCTTTGGGAGGCCGAGGCGGGTGGATCACGAGGTCAAGAGATCGAGACCATCCTGGTCAACATGGTAAAACCCCGTCTCTACTAAAAATACAAAAAATCAGCTGGGCATGGTGGCGCGTGCCTGTAATCCCAGCTACTCAGGAGGCTGAGGCAGGAGAATTGCCTGAACCCAGGAGGCAGAGGTTGCAGTGAGCCGAGATCACGCCATTGCACTCCAGCCTGGGTAACAAGAGCGAAACGCTGTCTCAAAACAAACAAACAAAAAAAACATTGGAAGTTGCACACTGTTAAGAAGTTGACAGCTAAAAGCTTAGAGGCAGCAGAAGGTTTCGAGCCAAGGAATGAAATGATCAGGCATCCTTCCAATAATTAACTTCAGCAGCAGTGTGAAAGAGGCAGGAAGACTGGCGGCTGTCAAAACTGCACAGTCCGGTGAGTGTGCAGGCCTGGGCTTGGGCAGTGACAGGGGCAGGGAGCACACGTCAATTTCTGCGGTAGAACCTTCTAGAGGAAGACCAGAGAGAAGGTCAACAGAGTTGAAAGGAAAAAATAATTAAGGATGAGGTCTAAGTTTTTTAAAAGTTTCAGAGACTAGGCATATGGTAATATTTAGGTAGGAAATTTAGGAAAAGGAGCTTGTGGGGCAGGAAGGGAAGGAGCAGCAGCTTGTCTTTAATAAGTCTTGTAAAGCCTTACTAAATAGAACTAAGAATTATACCAACTATACCCTAATAAAGATGAAAAATTTACATTCCAGTTAACTACCTTAAGTTAAAGTCCACTTTCATCTTACAGATACAGCCTGAGGAAGGCTAGACATGTATGCCCCCATCCTTTCTGTCATCCCTCACCCCTTTGTCTTGAGAAAGGTTTAGCCCCTTCTTTAGTTCTGCAGTTTCTTTTTCTTGTTCCATTATCTTCATCTGTAAGGTGAGGCTAACACTTCCAGAATTTTGGAAAAGTTCACTCTGCAGCAGCTGAATAGCAGATGGTCTCCGCAATGAGTTCCTCCCCGTTAAGTGCTGTATATACTTCGCTTGCACTGGACACCTTTTACTGAGGGATTCTGGTGACTGACCAGTTCTTAAACCTGTTAGAACTTCTGCATGCTCCATTTCTGTTCCAAACGGCTGAAAGAGCTCTAGCAGGATCACATCCAAGCGGTACATATCTGACGTGGCATCATACTCAGATGCTTCTGAATGTTTGGGTGAAGCGCACGGACAGGTACCCACTCTGGACCTATGTGTTGGTGTTCGCTTCCTGTTTCTATTGGTCCAGTCTGTGTTCTGTAGGATGTCTCTGCAGGTCAGACCAGAGTCTCCTATTTTTACCTGCTGATCAGGGCCATGAAGAAAAATACTTCTTGGCTTCTGATCTCTGTGCACAATTCCCATGTTACGTAGGTAAAACACACCTACCAATGCTTAAAAAATTTTTGTTGCAACACTGGCCATGACATAAGGACAGGCAGACTCGTCCACACACTCCCAGCCCCGCTTGTTTCTCTCGTCTATCCAGTCCCACAGTGAGAGCTCACACGGCTGCATCTGGACGTGCAGCATCAGGTGGTACTGCACCTCTGTCTGACCCAAAAAGTTGATATGTTCTTTGGAAGATTCCTTGGTGGCTGTGAAACTCACCTCTAGGTGGGAATTATGCCTGAGCGGCAGCTCCTGTTCCACAATCAAACTGGTAGACAAACCAGCCAAGCCATTTTCCTGAAGCTCCAGGATTGACTGAAATTCAGCAGTGTCTCTTACGATTAAATTGGTGGTGTAGTTCGCCAGCTTGTTATTTGATTTTCAGTGTCAGATTCTCCAAAGAGTTTTTTTCTGGTGTGGGCTCAGCAAAGATAATGGATGAGCTGCTACTTTCATCATTTTTAACCTCATGTCGGTCTCTGTCCTCTTCTTGGTCGGAGAGCACTTTCAGAGATGGCAACTCAGTGGCAGCCCTGTCTGCCTCTGGCTGGATCATGTGAACGTGCTCTATCCACGCGCTGTGATAGACAGCGATAGTAGGGTGCTGAAGACCTGCCAGCACCTTCACTTCCCGTAGGACCTTCATGCAATCTGTTTCATTTGCACCCTTAATCAGGGGTTTTTTTTATTGCATAATACTGACCATCTAAGTTATTCCTGACCTTGTATAATTTTTCTGTATCCATCTTTTCCTAAGATGGTAAGTTCTTCAAATTCATTTAAGTAACGTGAACTTTGTGCTTCAAAGGCTACTTTCCTTGATCTGATATCTGGATGTAAGAAATATCCTCGCCGGGCGCGGTGGCTCAAGCCTGTAATCCCAGCACTTTGGGAGGCCGAGGCGGGTGGATCACGAGGTCAAGAGATCGAGACCATCCTGGTCAACATGGTGAAACCCCGTCTCTACTAAAAATATGAAAACATTAGCTGGGCATGGTGGCGCGTGCCTGTAATCCCAGCTACGGAGGAGGGTGAGGCAGGAGAATTGCCTGAACCCAGGAGGTGGAGGTTGCGGTGAGCCGAGATCGCGCCATTGCACTCCAGCCTGGGTAACAAGAGTAAAACTCCGTCTCAAAAAAAAAAAAAAAAAGAAATATCCTCACAAGGATCCTGAGGGACTCTTTCTTAACGGACCTCATTAAGTGAGTAACAGCTCTGTTGTGATGTCTCAGTGAGCTAAACTTATCACTACAAGTGAAAGAAGACAGCAGCCCCATTTTGACAGAGGTCTGGCAAAGTAACTTAACACCTGTCCTGAACGAAGTGAGTTTGGTTCATGCACATGGCTCAAGTGCTCCAGCAAAGAAACAAGCAAGAGTTGGTTTGCAACTGCAAAAGGGAAGGTTGGCTGTTGTAGAGGTTCTTTTAACACCTGGAGTTCTGCTGGAACATCAGATTCATCATATTTGGGTTCCGGACCCTTGGCAGGAGTGTCGATTAGCCGGTGGTGCAGCCATAGCCCCCACCCCGTCACCCTCTTCACGATCGCAGGCCCCGAAGCTGCCCCCCTGCATCGACCACCCGTGAAGCATTGCCACACTGCGCCCACAGCTAGCCTATACTATAATACATTTTAAACATAAAGAAAAATTGAAATGATTGTACAGTGAACATCCACATACCTTCACTTAGATTTCTTTTAACATTTTACACATCTGCCCATAGATTCATCCCTCTATTCATTTAACAAGTCATCTTAATTTTTCTGAGTGCAGTGGTGCAATCTCGGCTCACTGCAACCTCTGCCTCCCGGGCTCAAGCAATTCTCCTGCCTCAGCCTCTCAAGTAGCTGGGACTACAGGCATGCGCCACCTTGCCTGGCTAATTTTTTGTATTTAGTAGAGGTGGGAGTTTCACCTTGTTGGTCAGGCAGGTCTCAAACTTCTAACCTCAGGTTATCCGCTCCCTCCGCCTCCCAAAGTGCTGGGATTTTCCTGATGAGGCAGGAAAATCACTTAAACCCAGGAAAAATTTTTTTTAAATTTTTTGTAGAGACAGGGATCTGCTGTGTTTCTCAGGCTGATCTCAAACTCCTGGGCTCAAGTGATCCTTCCACCTCAGCCTCCCATAGTGCTAGGATTAGAGGCATGAGCCGCCATGCCAAGTCCCTGGGTTTTAAAGGATACCTGTATTTTAAATATTTGTAGATATTGTTAGATTGTTATGAGTTCACTTTTCCACATACCCATGATATCAGTATCTGTTAGAACTACGTTCATTTTTGTCAGTCTAATGGGAATAAAATGATTTCTCATTTATACTTTAATTTGCATTTGTCTACATTTGGAGCAGTTTTTGTGCTTTTTTTTTTGTTTGTTTTTTGTTTTTTTTTTTTGAGACGGAGTTTCGCTCGTTACCCAGGCTGGAGTGCAATGGTGCGATCTCGGCTCACTGCAACCTCTGCCTCCCGGGCTCAAGCAATTCTCCTGCCTCAGCCTCCCAAGTAGCTGGGACTACAGGCGTGCGCCACCATGCCCAGCTAATTTTTGTATTTTTAGTAGAGACGGGGTTTCACCATGTTGACCAGGATGGTCTCGATCTCTTGACCTCGTGATCCACCCGCCTCGGCCTCCCAAAGCGCTGGGATTACAGGCTTGAGCCACCGCGCCCGGCGTGGAGCAGTTTTTCATACTCTTTTGGCCATCTGGATCTGTTCGTTTAATTGAATATTCAATTTTTCTGTTTCATCTTTTCTTGTCAATTTGTAAGAAAATTTATATATTATAAAAATTAGCCCTTTGCCTGTCATCTGCATTATGAATATTTATCTGTTGAATTTGTTTATATTACCTCTTTCCAGACAAAATATTTTTTAGTAGTCAAAAATGTTCCTTTTCTTTTTTAGAGACAGGGTTACCCAAGTTCTGTTAACCAGGCTGGAGTGCAGTGGCGTGATCACAGCTCACTGCAGCCTTGACTTCCTGGTCTCAAGTGATCCTTCTGCCTCAGCCTCCTGAGTAGCTGGGTCTACAGGCATGCACCACCACACCTGACTTTTTTTTTTCCCACTATATTGCCTAGGCTGGTCTCAAACTCCTGGGTTCAAGCAATCCTCCCACTTCAGCTTCCCAAAGTGTTGGGATTACAAGCATGAGCCACCACACCTAACCTTATTTTCTTTTATAGCTGCAGGTTTCCAGTCTTGGTTAGAAAGTTTTTCTTAGAAATATAGGGGATTGGCTGAGTGTGGTGACTCAGGCCCGTAATCCCAGCACTTTGGGAGACCGAGGTGGGCAGATCACCTGAGGTCAGGAATTCGAGACCAGCCTGGCCAACATGGTGAAACCCCATCTCTACTAAAAATACAAAAATTTGCCAGGTGTGGTGGCACGTGCCTGTAATCCCAGCTACTCAGGAGGCGGAAGTTGCAGTGAGCCGAGATTGCGCCATTGCACTCCAGCCTGCGGGACAAGAGCGAAACTTTGTCTCAAAAAAAAAATAAAAAAAAGAAATATAGGGGATTACACTTGTAATCCTAGCACTTTGGAAGGCTGAGGCGGGCAGATCATGAGGTCAAAAGATTGAGACTATCCTGGCCAACATGGTGAAACCCTATCTCTACTAAAAATACAAAAATTAGCTGGGTGGGGTGGCACACGCCTATAGTCCCAGCTACTCGGGAGGCTGAGGCAGGAAAATCGCTTGAACCCAGGCGGAGGTTGCAGTGAGCCAAAATCGTGCCACTGCACTCCAGCCTGGCAACAGAGCAAGACTCTGTCTCAAAAAAATAGAAATATAGGGGATTACATGTATAATGCAGGGATTGGGGCTTTTTTTTGACAAGAATATAGTAAGTTTGTGATGTTTTTAAAGAATTTTTTGTATGACTGTCACCTAAACCAATGTTAGGTGAATTGGGATAGTGGTAACAGACATTGAGAATAATTTGAGAAACATTTAGGGGTAGCATCCACAGAATTTGGAAAATTTGTAGATATGAGTTCTGCCTGCCCTCGTGCCAGGCAGGTTTCCAAAAACAGGAGGTTTCATGTTAAAATTTTGATTTTGTCTTTTCTCGAAAGTCAAATCTGGCCGGGCGCAGTGGCACGTGCCTGTAGTCCCAGCTCCTCGGGAGGCCGAGGCCAGAGGATCTCTTGAATCCAGGAGTTGTGGGCTGTTGCCCTACACCAGTCAGGTGTCCACACTAAGTTCGGCATCAATATGGTGACCTCCCGGGAGTGGGGGACCACCAGGTTGCCTAAGGAGGGGTGAACCAGCCCAGGTCAGAAACGGAGCAGGTCAAAACTCCCGTGCTGATTAGTAGTGGGTTCACACCTGTGAATAGCCACTGCACTCCAGCCTGGGCAGCATAGCGAGATTCCGTCTCTTAAAAAAAAAAAAAGAAAAGAAAAGAAACAAAGTCAGATCTAGCCATCTGAGGCCTGCAGTCCCTGCTGGCCCCGTTTGGAGATGAGCAGTTACGCCCTCAGACAGGGGATGCACTTCCCAGTTTGTTCAGTTCCCACAAAGCCCTCTTTCTGCCCAGCATTGATCTGGGAGCCTGGAGCCACTTTTCTTGGAGGCTGCACTCTTGTTTTCTTAGAGTTGCGAAGGATATGCATGCAGTATTAGACTAGTGACTCTCCAAAATGGGACTGAACTGGTGTCTGGGAGGGCTGCAAGTGTCAAGACACCTGTGGAGCCTAGCTGCTGTAGGCATTCGCTTGTGTTTTGATCCATGGGACTTTGATGGACTCTAAGGGGCCCTTGTGACAGTTTCTGATAATCTGCTAGTTTCAGTCCCTTTATCACTGGACTCCTCAGCAGTGTTTGATCGTGATACCTGGTTTTGAGACTTTGCTGATTCTCCCTTCTCTCTTGAGGGTTTCTTGTTTTCCCTTCCTTCCTGGGTTGTCTAGTAGCTGCTCTCAACTACTCATACTCCCTGGGGAGATTCCTATACTTCCTTGATTATAACCACTACCTGAGGACTCCCTAATACTAGGCTATAACCTTGACTTTGGTCTGAGTTCTCAGCTTCTGACTGGTGGAGCTGGTTGCCTGGACCACAGGAATCTCAAACCTAGCATATCCAAATCCAGATGTCATGGTCAGTCCCTCCAGCCTCTCCTCCTCTTGTCTTACATCCCATCTCAGAGATAGTCCTACAAGCCAGGCCACTGATTTGGGGATCCTAGACTCCTCCCTCTTCCCAGCCTTCATTCCCACTTCTGTCAGTCACCAAATTCTGCTAATTTTACATCCTAAGTATTAGCAAATCTTGCCGCTCTCCTTCTATCTCTACCACTGCCTTGCTCCCGCCTTTGTTATCTTTTCACTAGAAAATTGCAAGGGCCTTCTTCTAACTGGTCTCCCTGCCTACAGTCTTGCCTCCAGCAAATCCATCCTCCAATCCTGATGCCAGAGTGATCTGAAATGCAAATATGATCTTGCCACTCCCCTGCTTAAAACCCACCAACCGCAGTGGTTCTGTAACCACGCTGTAGCCTCTGACGTGGGCTGAAAGTAAGTTGTTACTACTCCTACTCCTACTGCTACTATTAGTACTACTATTTCTACTAATATAAATACTAATAATAGTAGCTAACATTTACTGAGCATTTTCTATTATGCTTTCGGATGATTTATTACCTTTTTAAAACAAATCGTAGCCAATTCAACGTTTTCCAAATTGTACCGGTCTCATTTGTTTGGAGTGAAGGAGAGGGGCAGAGTTACAGGCAGGGGCACCTGAAAAATCTTCATAACCACAAATGATCTTATCATATACCCTAGTGAGTGTCCATGCTGATGTAGCCTTAAGTGTTAAATAGGGATTACCATAGTTCTCATAAACAAAGATTTGCTTTTAAGAGAAGGTGTCAGTCGTCTAGATTTTGAATGTGTCCCTGAAGTATGTTGCACGTGGGAATGTCCTCAGGCTCCTGGGTCTCAGTAGAGAGGGGAAAGGACTGTAGGCATTCAGGGTCAAGTCCAGGCTTGGCCTGGTGTGCAAAACTGTCCCTGAGCTGGTCCCTGCCCACCTCTGCTCCTCCTGCCGCTCCCCTCCTTGTGCATTTCACTCTAGCACAATGAAACTGTATGTGATACTAATCATGGCTCACCCTTACCGAGGTCTCCTATGTGCCAAGCACTGGGCTCAGTGGTTCTCTGCTGTGTCAAAATCTCGTGTGAACCTCACAGCAACCCTACGAGGTAAGTCTCGCTTTCCTCCAGTTTTATAGGGGAGGAAAGTGAGGCTCTGAGAGATGAGGTCACCTGAGCTGACCTGGCTAGAGTTGTCAAGTGGGCAGCCCCCCTCCGCCCCTACCAGCACATGTTCTTGCGTACCCCTCACATCTGCTCACGCTTCGCGCTCTCTCTTGTGCCCAGGTAACGCCCACTCATCCTCAGGACTGAGTTCTTATGCTGCCTCCTGGGGAAGCCTTCATGGACACCTCCTCTGCCCCCAGACTGGGCTTGGTGTCCCTTTGTGGCACTGAGCCCCTCTGTGGCCGATGAGCTGCCCTCTGGGCACCATGCTGGAATGTATGTGTTCAGTCTGTGTGCTCCTCAAGGCAAGCGCTGAGTCTCTTGCATCTTTGAACCCCCAGCATCCAGCACAGTGTCTGGCACATAACAGGCCTCTGTAAGTGTTTGTTGAATTGACTGAACTGAACTCCAGGCTCTGAGCCTTGAGGTTATTGTCCTTCTGACCAGTTTTCCCTGTCTTCACCTTCTCTAGGCACAAAGCCAGGCTATTTGATCTCTGGAGAAGGATCCTTTCCCTTCCTGCTTGGGTTCCACCTGCACCCTATGACTTCGGGTGGAAACTGCTGTCTGATCAGCCACCTTGCCCACACACTTGGACATCTGTACTGTCTCTGATCCCTTCTCTCCTCACCAACAGGCTGGACCCCACATGCCCCCTTCTGAATCAACTCATTCTGCTTCCCCTTAGCCTCAGCTCTTTCTTCTGGGTTGTTTGTATTTTCTTTTCTGTCCCAAACAGTTTTCCCCACAAAAAGAACTTTATGTCCTTCTCTCTCTTCCCTCGGTCCTTCCAGTCAGCAGCCTGTGACTGGGCTTTTCCCCTCAGAAATGAACAATCCAGAACCCACTGTTTAAAACAACTGTATTTTGCCTTGGGAAGTCCCGTTGCCTTCCCTTAAAACATGAAACGTTCCTCCGATCCCCAGCCTGTGTCTCTCTGTCTCTGGGCCCCATCCTGCTCCACAGCAGGGCTGGTGTGTCCAGCACAGAGTGACCCTCTGGTGCCCTTCCCCACCCGCCGCCCTGCCTCCTGCGGGCCCTGCCTTGCCTCACTTCCCAGTCTCCTCTGCTTCTGGCAGCTTTGGGACCCCCGCCCCTGGCTTCTCCTCCATGCTGTATGGAATGAAGATTGCAAATCTGGCCTACGTCACCAAGACTCGGGTCAGGTTCTTCAGACTCGACCGCTGGGCCGACGTGCGGTTCCCAGAAAAGAGGAGAATGAAGCTGGGGTCAGATATCAGCAAGCACCACAAGTCACTGCTAGCCAAGATCTTTTATGACAGGTGTGTGTGTGCTGTGGACGGAGGCCTGGGGTGTCAGGGAAGGGGGCTGTCTGAGGGAAGAGTGGGTTGCACAAGTGGGAGGAAGTCCCCCTCCTCCAGGGAATGGGGGAAGGGCGGGGCATTGGTCTGCGGGGAGGAGGTGAGCTTGCTGAGCACAGCTGGCACTTTGCCTGCCTCCCAAGCCTAAAGCTTTCCCCAGGGTAATGCCCCAGTCCTGACCGCGCCCACCCCAGCTTCGCCTTGACTTCCCTTCTCCCCAGGTCTGAGTATCTTCACGGGAAACACGGGGTGGATGTGGAAGTCCAGGGGCCCCATGAAGCCCGAGACGGGCAGCTCCTTATCCGCCTGGATTTGAACCGCAAAGAGGTGCTGACCCTCAGGCTTCGGAATGGCGGAACCCAGTCTGTCACCCTCACTCACCTCTTCCCACTCTGCCGGACACCCCAGTTTGCTTTCTACAATGACGACCAGGAGCTGCCCTGTCCACTGGGCCCCGGTGAGTGGGTTTCCAGGGGAAATGGCTGGTGGAGAGGGGCTTGTCCCACGCAGTGCCGGTGCTTTGGGAAGCACTGGCGCTGTCTGGTGGACTCTTGCCTTGGGACGGGGCTGCCTGGGGGAGTGTCCAGGATAAGGAAACGTGGGACTCCCACCGCCATTCACTCATCCATCCTCCTCCAGGTGAATGCTATGAACTCCATGTCCATTGTAAGACCAGCTTTGTGGGCTACTTCCCAGCCACAGTGCTCTGGGAGCTGCTGGGACCTGGGGAGTCGGGTTCAGAAGGAGCCGGCACATTCTACATTGCCCGCTTCTTGGCTGCCGTCGCCCACAGCCCCCTGGCTGCACAGCTGAAGCCCGTGACTCCCTTCAAGCGGACCCGGATCGCTGGAAACCCCATGGTGACCAACCGGATAGAGGAAGGAGAGAGACCTGACCGGTAACTCCCTGCAGCTCAGCCCTGGCTGGGCTCGGATCCCAACCGCATAGGCTAGGGCTTTGGAAGGAGCACAGAGCTGGGAGCCGGAGCCCCTTTTCCCGCAGGCTCTTCACTCTTTTGGGTTTCAGAGAATTTTTCTGTCAAGGAAGAAAGCTGCAGATGAACTGCAGATCTGAGGACAGTGTGAAGAAAATTGTGGGCGTTGTCCCAGTGTGATGGATTATCAGGCAAATCATTGTAGACATCTGATTTTTGAAACAGCTGTATTGAGATAATTCACATACCATACAATTCACCCATTTAAAGTGCACAATTCAGTAATTTTTTAAGTATATTCACAGATATGTATGACCATCACCACCATCAGTTTTAGAGCATTTCGTTACGGTAAAAAGCTATCACCCTTTTATCCCCTGCCACTTCGGTCAGCCCTAAGAAACTGCTCATCTACTTCCTGTCTCCGTAGATTTCTCTGTGCTGGACACTTCATATGGATGAAGCTTAGGATATGTGTAGACATCTTTTTGTTTTTGCCAGATGTTCACAAAATAGTTATAAAAGCAAACTATCCATGCACGGTGGCTCACACCTGTAATTCTGACACTTTGGGAGGCTGAGGCAGGCAGACCACTTCAGGTCAAGAGTTCGAGACCAGCCTGGCCAACATGGTGCAACCTCATCTCTACTAAAAATACAAAAATTAGCCAGGCGTGGTGGCACACACTTGTAGTCCCAGCTACTCTATTCAGGAGGCTGAGGCAGGAGAATTGCTTGAACCCAGGAGGCGGAGGTTGCAGTGAGCTGAGTTCACGCCACTGTACTCCAGTCTGGGCGACAGAGGGAGACACTGTCTCAAAAAAAAAAAAGCAAACTATATAATAGGAACTTCACAGACCATTGTGCTCTTTTTGTTGACAATATATATTTATAACCAAAGTTTAAAGGGAAAAAAGTCTGGAAGTTGGCCGGGCGCGGTGGCGCATGCCTGTAATCCCAGCACTTTGGGAGGCCGAGGCGGGTGGATCACGAGGTCAAGAGATCGAGACCATCCTGGTCAACATGGTGAAACCCCGTCTCTACTACAAATACAACAAATTAGCTGGGCATGGTGGCGTGTGCCTGTAATCCCAGCTACTCAGGAGGCTGAGGCAGGAGAATTGCCTGAACCCAGGAGGCGGAGGTTGCGGTGAGCCGAGATCGTGCCATTGCACTCCAGCCTGAGTAACAAGAGCGAAACTCTGTCTCAAAAAAAAAAAAAAAGTCTGGAAGTTAACATTGGTTATCCCTGGATCATAAGAATGATATTTATTTATTACCTGTTATCTGATTTTTTTCTCTAATGAATATTTATTATGTATATAATAGTTTTAAAGGTTTCCAAGTATTGCACTTTCCAAAAATGAGAATGGTCCCACCTAGGAGCAAGGCTGCTGACGTCTTTCAGCAGTAGGATTGCAGAAGGGCTTTGTACATCCACACCAGAAGGGCATTTTCAGAGTCTTGGAGGGTGAGGGGTTTTCTGTGTTTTCTTCCCTCGATTCTGCAGCGGTAAGGGCTATGACCTGGAGTTAAGTATGGCGTTGGGGACATACTACCCACCTCCCCGCCTCAGGCAGCTGCTCCCCATGCTTCTTCAGGGAAGAAGTATCTTCACTGCCCCTAAGGAGATCGCTGAGATCAAGTAAGTACCATTCCTCTGCACCCCTGTCTTTCCCCTACTGGCTTCTTTGCATTGCCCTGGCACCTCCACCCTCAGCCTCTCGGGCTCTATTCATTCATTCCCTTACTGAGCATGCACCATACACCAAGCACTATTCAAGGTGAACCAATCAAATGAAAGCCTAACTGATTTTAATGCAGGGGACAATGAGCATTTTTGTTAGAATTTCATGGAGTGATGAGTTCTATGAAGACCTGAACAGGTCAGGTGCAAGTGGCTCATGCCTGTAATGAGCACTTTGGGAGGCCAAGTCAGGTGGATCTAAACAGCCCAGGAGTTCAAGACCAGCCTGGGGCAACATAGTGAGATGTTGTCTCTACAAAAAAAATTTAATTAGCCAAGTGTGGTGGCACACGTCTGTAGTCCCAGTTACTTATGAGGCTGAGATGGGAGGATTCATTGAGCCCAGGAGGTCAAGGCCACAGTGAGTGAGCCAAGATCATGCCACTGCACTCCGGCATGAGTGACAGCAAGATCTTGTCTCTAAAAAGGAACTACGCTGAAACTAAAGCAGGGTTAGGGGATGGGTGCTGCTTTGCAGAAGGCAGTTAGTCCTGGCCTGTTTGAGGAGGTCGTGTTCGAACAGAGAAGGACATTTGAATGAGGTGAGGGTGGAAGTCATTAGAGGATCTGGGGGAGAATGTTCTGGCCATGAGCCACCATGCAAATTCGAGTTGGATGAGGTGGGGGCAGGGATATCCAAGGAAGCAGGAGCCAAGGATTCCTTCTTCAGGACCTCTGACTCTCACCCACTTCTCTATCCCTCTAGTCTTCTCTGTTTCTTGATGCTTTCTTAGTTCCAGAGTTTCGGGTGGGAGAAGGTGCATACTCCTGGGCATAGGGGTTGTCTGGCCCGTCACATTCCTGCCCCCCCCCACCCCTCCAACCATCATTTCCAGGGCTCAGCTGGAGACAGCCCTGAAGTGGAGGAACTATGAGGTGAAGCTGCGGCTGCTGCTGCACCTGGAGGAGCTGCAGATGGAGCATGATATCCGGCACTATGACCTGGAGTCGGTGCCCATGACCTGGGACCCTGTGGACCAGAACCCCAGGCTGCTCACGCTGGAGGTCAGGGCTCAGATGGAGTGTGAGGAGGGTGGGCTCAAGTCAGCCAAGCTACAGGCTGTGGGCAGAACTATTCCTGACAGCAGGGCAGAACAGGAGGAAGGTTGAAGTGGTTCCCAGGCCTCCAAAAGCAGCCGGGTGGGCATCCTGTGCCCAAAGATGTGTCCAAGCAGGGGCATGGGGAAGATCTGGGTTCTAGTCCAGGCTTCGCTACCACCTTGGGTAAGTCCCTTGCTTTCTCTGAGGCTTAGTTCCCTTATCTGAAAAGCATAGAGCAGGACTGGATAATTCTTACAACTCTTTCTAGCTCTTGGATTTTGAATATGTGTATATAAGCCCAAAATTACACATGAGAATGGATTTCCACACACAAGTGCAGGTGGGAATGAGAGGCTGAGTTTGATCAAGGAAAGATTACTGCAGAAAGTGGGAGTTTTTAACAAGATTTTTTTTTTTTTTTTCTTTGAGACAAAGTTTTGCTCTGTCACCCAGGCTGGAGAGCAATGGTGTGTTCTAAGCTCACTGCAACCTTGGCCTCCCAAGTTCAAGCGATTCTCCTGCCTCAGCCTCCCGAGTAGCTGGGATTACAGGCACCCACCACCACACCTGGCTAATTTTCTTTTTTCTTTTTTTTTTTAGTAGAGACAGGGTTTCACCATGTTGGCCAGGTAGGTCTTGAACTACTGACCTCAGGTAGTCCATCCGCCTCAGCCTCCCAAAGTGCTGGGATTACAGGCAGGAGCCACTGTGCCCGGCTAAGGTTTTATTTTATGTTTTTAAGTTTTTAATTTTTTGGATACAGGATCTCACTCTGGTGCTCAGGCTGGAGCATAATGGCATGATCTTGGCTCACTTTAATCCCCACCTCCTGGGCTCAAGCGATCCTCCCACC
Organism: Cebus imitator; assembly: GCF_001604975.1. Taxonomy (NCBI): domain Eukaryota; kingdom Metazoa; phylum Chordata; class Mammalia; order Primates; family Cebidae; genus Cebus; species Cebus imitator. The sequence goes on along the minus strand of NW_016107347.1, from coordinate 7,099,139 downwards.
TCAGCCTCCCAAGTTACTGGGAAGACAGGCACGCCCCACCACACCCAGCTAAGTTTTGTATTTTGTGTAGAGATGGGGTTTTGCCATGTTTGCCAGGCTGGTCTCAAACACCTGGACTCAAGTGATCGCCTGCCTCAGCCTCCCAAAGTGTTGGGATTACAGGCGTGAGCCACCATGCTTGGCTTGTTTTTTGCTGTTGTTATTTATTTTTTTAGCAACCCAATTAGCTGAGGAACAGGATTTTTCCAGGCAGAACAGGAACTGAGCTGGCCAAGAGGGCAGCGGCACCGGAGGCTCTGGGTTCCTGGGCTCGGCACCTCTGTGCAGCTTCGGAAGATTTGTCTTCTCTTTCCCTGACTCCTGCTCTGGCTGGCATGAAAGGAGAGAGAGGTGCAGGGATAGCACAGTTCCCTGAGCCTTCAGTTAGAAGGCCAGTCTCAGTCCTTGTCCCTTAGAGGTCTGGAGAACCTGGGGCTGGGCCCTCCAGCGTCATTCTCTGCGATAGAAGCTTGTGTTCATGCCCCATAGGTTCCCGGGGTGACTGAGAGCCGCCCCTCAGTGCTACGGGGCGACCACCTGTTTGCCATTTTGTCTTCGGAGACACACCAGGAGGACCCCATCACATATAAGGGCTTTGTGCACAAGGTGGAATTGGACCGTGTCAAGCTGAGCTTTTCCATGAGGTGGGTGTGTTGGGGGAAACCTGAGATGCCAGAAGGGTCTACAGGCTTCTCACCCCAGGGGAGGAGGAGTGTTTCTCTGTAAGATAAATGAGACCGAAGGGGCGGAGCAGGGAACATTTCCTCAGGGGTATTCTGAGATGCCACGGTGGCTTCCTCTTCTAGAGAGCTTTGCCTTGAGGTCTTGGAACGTGGTTGGGACGTGGTTGGTGGAGAAGGTTCTGGCCCTTTATTGCCCACCTCCCCTCACAACAAATTCTTCCCCACCTCTGCCCAAAGCCTCCTGAGCCGCTTTGTGGATGGGCTGACTTTCAAGGTGAACTTTACCTTCAACCGCCAGCCCCTGCGAGTCCAGCACCGTGCCCTGGAGCTGACGGGGCGCTGGCTGCTTTGGCCCATGCTCTTTCCTGTGGCATCTCGGGACGTCCCGCTGCTGCCCTCGGATGTGAAACTCAAGTGAGACTGTGGGCAGGGAGCCTCTTGGAGCATGGGCACAGGGGAAGGAGTTGGGGAGGCCTCGGGGTCACTGGATGACTTCAAGTTCACATTCCTGGTCCCTCTGCCAGGCTGTACGACCGGAGTCTGGAGTCAAACCCAGAACAGTTGCAGGCCATGAGGCACATTGTCATGGGCACCACCCGTCCAGCTCCCTACATCATCTTTGGGCCTCCAGGCACCGGCAAGACTGTCACATTAGTGGAGGCCATTAAGCAGGTGGGGCCTGAGCACAAACCTGGGGCCTGCACTCTGACTCCCCCAGCACCAAGCCTGGTTCGTTCCCACTCCCCAGCAATGCTCCTGCATCTGAGCAGCCATCAAAAAGGGAGGTAGGGGCTGGGTGCAGTGCTCATGCCTATAATCTCAGCACTTGGGGAGGCCTAGCCCAAGGAGTTCAAGACCAGCTTGGACTGTCTTTATGAAACAATAAAAAAATTAGCTGGGTGTTTGAGGCTGCAGTGTGCCGCAGTGGTGCCACTGCACTCCACCCTGGGTAACGTAGCGAGACTCTGTCTCAAAAAAAGGCAGGGGGGATTGGGGAGTAGGGAGTTAGGGTAAATGTCGCTGTGGAGCGCTGTTGTACGGGTAGCGCACTGCATGACTCTTGGAGTCAGCATTCACATTTCAGTCATCATAGACTTGCACCGCCCCAGCCTGAGTACGGCCAAGTCTCAGGAACCTGCCTCCCTCACTGCGCGTATCTGTATCTCAGGTGGTGAAGCACCTGCCCAAAGCCCACATCCTGGCCTGCGCTCCATCCAACTCAGGGGCTGACCTCCTCTGTCAAAGGCTCCGGGTCCACCTTCCCAGCTCCATCTACCGCCTCCTGGCCCCTAGCAGGGACATCCGCATGGTACCTGAGGACATTAAGGTACTAGGGAAGTGCAGAGGGCCAAAGAATGGCGAATGCTGGGGAGGCTCCCAGAGCAGACACTTGGGCGAGGAAGCTAGGAGATCTGGATTCTGATTCTTGCTGTGTGACCTTGGGTTGGTGAGGACCCTCCCTGGGCCTCAGTTTGTAAGTGAGGAGGTGGATAAAACGTTTGGGGGGTCAGGTGCCATGGCTCACCCTTGTAACCCCAGCACTTCTGGGGGGCTGAGGCAGATCAGGAGTTTGAGACCAGCCTGGCCAACATGGTGAGGCCGTCTCTACTAAAAATACAAAAAAATTAGCTGGGTGTTGTGACACATACCTGTAGTTCCAGCTACTCAGGAGGCTGAGGCACGAGAATTGCTTGAACCCAGGCAGCGGAGGTGCAGTGAGTCAAGATCACGCCACAGCACTCCAGTCTGGGCAACGGAGCGAGACTCCGCCTCAATAAAAAATAAAAATAAAAACAATTATCTGGGGGGCCCACAGCCGGAGTGTGGGTGGGAATGAGTGGAGCCAAGCTGATTCCTATGGTCCCTTCACAATCCACAGCCCTGCTGCAACTGGGACGCAAAGAAGGGGGAGTATGTATTTCCCGCCAAGAAGAAGCTGCAGGAATACCGGGTCTTAATTACCACCCTCATCACGGCTGGCAGGTGGGGAATGTGTGTGGGTATGTCTCTGAATCGTAAGTTTAATTAAAGGGGTAACAGGCTGGGAGATGGGGAAGAATGGTTTCTGTGGGGTGGTGGGATGAGGAGCCAGCCTGGGAAAGCATTCAGGTTTGGTAGCTGGGTGCCTGCATATGACCCCTGCCTGGCCTGACACCTCCCAGGTTGGTCTCGGCCCAGTTTCCCATTGATCACTTCACACACATCTTCATCGATGAGGCTGGCCACTGCATGGAGCCTGAGAGTCTGGTAGCTATAGCAGGTGAGGGACTCAGGTGGGGCTGCAAGTGTACACCCTGTGTGGGGTCAGAGAGGTTGCACCGCTTACCTTTTTCCCCACACCTCTTCCGCTTCCCAGGGCTGATGGAAGTAAAGGAGACAGGCAATCCAGGAGGGCAGCTGGTGCTGGCAGGAGACCCTCGGCAGCTGGGGCCTGTGCTGCGTTCCCCACTGACCCAGAAGCATGGGCTGGGGTACTCGCTGCTGGAGCGGCTGCTCACCTATAACTCCCTGTACAAGAAGGGCCCTGATGGCTATGACCCCCAGTTCATAACCAAGCTGCTACGCAACTACAGGTATTCCCACGCCCTAGCCTCCCCTGCTATATCCCATGCTTCACACCCTGCGTGCAGCCCCTGCTGGAGAGTGGCTTGCAGTCCTGTTGCCCAGAGACTGTGTGATGCAGAAAGACTAAACCAGAAGGTAGGAGGTCTCCTTTCCAGCCCCGGCATTGCTGCTTGTTGTCTGCGTGACGTAGCCAGTGGTTTCAGACTGCACCAGTTGGTTTATCTGCATCTAAGGGGACGGTCAGTGGTTCCTAGTGACTAGGATGTGTCTTGTACCAGTCCCAGATGAAATTTTCAGGCAATCCAAGGAGAAATAAGGAAAATAGGGAGGAAGCTGGGCACAGTGGCTCACGCCTGTAATCCCAGCACTTTGGGATGCTGAGGTGGGCGGATCATTCGAGGTCAGCAGTTTGAGACCAGCCTGGCCAACATGGTGAAACCCCATCTCTACTAAAAATACAAAAATTAGCCAGGTGTAATGGTGGGGGCCTGTAATTCCAGCTATTCGGGAGGCTGAGGTAGGAGAATTGCTTGTACCCAGGAGGTGGAGGTCGCAGTGAGCCGAGATCACGGCGCTGTACTCTAGCATGGGCGACAGAGCGAGACTCCATCTCAAAAAAAAAAAAAAAAGAGAAGATACAGTTTTTTCATAAACCTATTGGTATTCAAATTAAAGAGCTGTATACTTTTAGTGAATGAGTTCAGCCGTCGAAAATGCTTAGTTGAGTTTTAGGCTGTCACTAAGAGTTTAATAAACGTTAGCTATTGTGTCATCACGATTGTTGCATCAAATGACAGCGATAGTCAAGAAGAATTTGGTTTCATACTATCCTTGGCAAATTTGAAACCTGACAAAATGGGCCTGTAATTTTTTTTTTTTTTTTTTTTTTTTT
>NW_016107347.1:7058855-7094765 GCF_001604975.1 Cebus imitator | reverse complement strand
AGAGACGGGGTTTCACCATGTTGACCAGGATGGTCTCGATCTCTTGACCTCGTGATCCACCCGCCTCGGCCTCCCAAAGTGCTGGGATTACAGGCTTGAGCCACCGCGCCCGGCCAAGGCCTGTAATTTTTTAGTTTTAAATTTCATGGGTCGGTGAAGTCCCTGGACTAGATGCTCTTTGGGACCATATTTGGTTCTGCTTTCTGTGGTTTATAGTGCCTGGCAGCAGATATTATGGATGAGTGTCCGGCTATCCAGGAAGCCAGGGGGACAGAAGGCTAATGTGTGGGCCCAGAGTGGGTAGAACCGGGCCCCTGTGGGGCAGAGGGAATCCGACGCTTGGTCTTGCTCTTCCTTCCCTGTCCCGCCTCCCAGGTCTCATCCCACCATCCTGGACATTCCTAACCAGCTCTATTATGAAGGGGAGCTGCAGGCCTGTGCTGACGTTGTTGATCGAGAACGCTTTTGCCGCTGGGCAGGCCTGCCTCGACAGGTGAGTCTGAGCAGGGCAGGGGCACAGGCCCCCACCCCGTACCCTGACTTCCCTCCCACTGAAGGTGCAGCCCCCTCCCTTTGTCACCTTGGCCTGGGATCTCTCATTTTCTGGAAGGGTTGGGGAAGGGAGGGTATAGAGGGTGGTCTGGCTGAGGGTTTCCCCTGACCCCATGTCCAGGGCTTTCCCATCATCTTTCATGGCGTAATGGGCAAAGATGAGCGTGAGGGCAATAGCCCATCCTTCTTCAACCCTGAAGAGGCTGCCACAGTGACTTCTTACCTGAAGCTGCTCCTGGCCCCCTCCTCCAAGAAGGGCAAAGGCCGCCTGAGCCCCCGAAGCGTGGGCGTCATCTCCCCATACCGGAAACAGGTCAGGTCCTTGGTTACCAGCAAGGGTGGGACCCCTCCCCCAGAGGGCACTTCCTTAATATCGCCACCACTAGGCAGAGGCTTTTGGAGCTCGGGCCTCTGCTGCCTCCCTGCCTCAGAAGAGCACCGAGGTCAGCTGCCTTCCCTCTGTTCCCCAGCTCCCTGGCCTCCTGCCAGGCTCCCTCTTGCATTAGGTTAATGGCATGAGAGAAAAGCACCTGTCCCCTCCTTCCAGGTGGAGAAAATCCGTTACTGCATCACCAAACTTGACAGGGAGCTTCGAGGACTGGATGACATCAAGGACTTGAAGGTGACACACTGTTCTACACTCACTCCCTGCCTTCTGTGTGCCCCGACCCGCCCACTTCCAGAGACTTCCTCAAGCTTCCGCTCCAGTCCAGCCCACATCCCCATCCCACCCCTGCTGCCTTGAGTGGAGCTAGAGCTCTCCCCAAGCCTCTCAGTCCTGGAGATTCCAGCCTAAGGGTCTGGAATGCGATCAGGAAGCCTGCATGTTTAACAAGCACCTCCTGTCATTCTTAGACTCAGGCAGATTAGAGGCCTCTGCCCTAAGGATAAAGTCCAAACTCCGTGGCCTGTCATGTGATGCTGTCACCCCGACCCCTCCCCCAGTAGCCTCTTCCTGTAAGGTTGTGGTCTCAGCACTGGGTGCAGATAACAATCACCTGGAGAGCTTTTAATACCACCGCCCCTGCCAGGGCCCCGCCCACCAGCTCATACAGCTATGGGGCAGAGCCAGGGCATTGGGAGTTTTTACAGCTTCTCAGTGATTCTGATGTGCAGCCAGGGTTGAAAAGCAGCTCTTTAAAACTTAGAGGCCTCTCTCTTGGAAATTCTGATCAGAGGTTCTGGGTTAGGGCCCAGGGTTGTATATTCTTAACAGATACTTAGTGGTTATTTTCAGGAAAGTTTGAAAGTCACTGCTCTGAGTCCTGTGGTCTTTGCAATGCTGTTTCCTTTCCGTAGAACACTTGACAGGCTCCCCCCTTGAGCGGAATTCACCCTTCAGGTTTCAGCTCCCACAGCCTACCTCCCATTCCCTTTCTGTCCCCCTTCCCTGGGCAGTGTTTTGGCACTCACTCGTTTACTACACTGATCTACAATTGCCCAGTGACTTCTCTGTACCCTCCTTGGAAGTCAGGCTCCCTGGGGTAGGGCACCCCTTTGACACTCCTGGCTGGTCTCAGGCCCTGCCTCTTCCCCCCACAGGTGGGTTCCGTGGAAGAATTCCAAGGCCAAGAACGAAGTGTCATCCTCATCTCTACCGTGCGAAGCAGCCAGAACTTTGTGCAGCTGGATCTAGACTTCAACCTGGGTTTCCTGAAGAACCCCAAGGTTTGAGGGCTGGTCGGCTAGCAGGAATTCTTCCCTCCTCGGAGCCCTTCCCACCCATGACCACACCACTTCTTCCTTCCAGAGGTTCAATGTTGCTGTGACCCGGGCCAAGGCCCTTCTCATCGTGGTGGGCAACCCCCTTCTCCTGGGCCATGACCCCGACTGGAAAGTGTGAGCATTCCCACCCCATTCTCCCTCTTGGTGGCCATGGCCCCATGCCTACGGCGGATCTTTTTTAAGCACTTGCTTATCGCTCAGTTAATCCTCAGATGTGTCCATTTTCACAGCACCCCTATTGTATATGTAAGTTAAACAACATCCAGAGGTTGAGCAAGTACAGCTCAGATGTGACAGGAGTGAGGCTTAGCCTCCAGTCTCTGCTGGCACTCCTCTGTACCCCACAGATTCCTGGAGTTCTGTAAAGAAAACGGGGGGTATACCGGGTGTCCCTTCCCTGCCAAACTGGACCTGCAACAGGGACAGAATTTACTGCAAGGTCTGAGCAAGCTCAGCCCCTCTACCTCAGGTAAGGCTGGGCTAGGGTGGACCAAGTTGGGGACAGTGCCCGAGGAGGTGGTAAGGAAGACAAAGTGTACTTTCTTTCTTTCCAGGGCCCCACGGACACGACTGCCTCCCCCAGGAGCGGGAGGGTGAAGGGGGCCTGTCCCTGCAAGTGGAGCCAGAGTGGAGGAACGAGCTCTGAAGACTTAGCACCCAGCCTTCTCGCACCAGCCAAGCCTTAACTGCCTGCCTGACCCTGAACCAGAACCCTGTCTCTGAACCAGAACCCAGCTGAGCTGCCCCTCCAAGGGACAGGAAGGCTGGGGGAGGGAGTTTACAACCCAAGCCATTCCACCCCCTCCCCTGCTGGGGAGAATGACACATCAAGCTGCTAACAATTGGGGGAAGGGGGAGGAAGAAAACTCTGAAAACAAAATCTTGTTCTATGCAAAAGCCTTGATACTGTCTCCTCTCCCTGGCTCCAGCTTCCTGAGCCCCCAGGCTGACCCAGTAGGGAAGGGTGGGACTGTCAGCCCTGCACAGGGTCACACCCCCTCCCAGCTGGAGAGGAACCCAGCCCCCACACCCAGGGGGAGGAAACCCAGTGGGAGGTGGCAGGGAAGCCACCCACAGGTTTCTAAGTTTAGCCCCTGCTACAGACCACTCCCCTCACCCGCCTCCTCGGCCCAGAGCCAGGCATGACCTCATCCTTTGCTCTAAGACTCCACCCTGCTGGCCACTGGTCTGCTTTGCAGACAGTGGGCCAGGCTGGCAAGCAACTTGGATATGAAAAGAGGTGGGACACCATGCACCCAGAGGGAAAGACAGGAAGCTGCCACACATGTTAGAGCCTATGGCCTTTATTCATGCCCCCCTGACCAAATGCAGTCAGAGACGAGGCCCTTACCGAAAACAACTCCAGGGGCCTGGGACTCTTGGGACCCCTACCGCAGACACTTTCCTGTGAGCCGGAAGTGTATAAAGTGCTGGTGTATGACCATCCTTTGGGGAAGATTAAAGGGGACACGCGCCCCAGGGGCCCTGAGGAAGGGCAACGCCTGACTCCCAGAGCACTGGGAGGGAGGGCCCGAGCCACCACCTTGGGGCTAGGAAACTTCAATGCAGTCCTGGGCAGGAGGGAACTGAGAAGGGAGCCGTCGGCATGGAGCCTTCAGGAGGCTGGGGTTGTAGGGTGGTAATTTCTGTACCCCTGTGAAGGGAGGGGGCATGTAGGAGAGGCCTTGGGGATCTCAGAGAATGGGACAGCCCCTCCGGCGCTTGTTCTTGCGGACCTGGAGGCCAGCCCGAGTGGCCATCTCAAACACCTCCCGCACTCCCTCCTTGGTCTTGGCTGAGCACTCAAGGTAGCCAAAGGCACTGATCCGGTTCGCCATGTCTCGGCCTTCCTCAGACCGAACAGGCTCCTGAGAAGACAGATGATGAGGAGTCAAAGGAAGCTGATGGCTAGAAGAACCTCTCCCACCTCACCCATAAGTGTAGCGGCTGGAACAAATGCCGCCGCCTCCAGCCCTGACCCAAAAAGCGCCCAGGCCCCAGCTACCCTGGGCAGCTTCTGGACCAGGGATTTAAAATCTCGTCTATTCCCTCCACTCCCATCCAGCCCCGCCACAGTCCCCAGGTCTCCTGCCTGAATGAGCACCTCCTGCCTCCTGACTGACTGCTCTGCTTCCATCCTTACTCTCCTACAGTCAGAATGATTTTCCTTACAGTCAGACCTACCATCTCCCCAGTTTGAAACTTTGCCATAATTATCTGCAGTTCTTATCCTGACAGCTTTCTCTAATAAACTCTAGTCCTCTGGCTAGAGAGCCACTTACAGGTCCCTGAATAAACCAGCTCTCTCACCCCTTCTTCCAGCCACTTATACAATGCCCACCCTCACTCCCACATCAGGGGCACTATGATGGCACAGCCTGGGTACTCCAAGTGAAACAAGCTGTCTCCCCGAGGGCCGATTTTCTTAATCATCTTAATAGTCCCAATTCTAAACAGAATGGACCATTAGCTGGAATAAATAAAAATGCCAAGTGACTTTGGACAAGTCACTTCACTCTGATACATCATCAGATACTGATGACACAACCGTAGGAGTCCTCCCTCACCAGGAGAGATCACCATCTCCCCTAACACAGCAGTAGCTGGAGAGAAGCTCCCTTTGCCCGTCTGCAACCCCTCAGAAGATGCCTTCCACCCCAAGGGCTCCCGCCCGGCAGCCGCACCCACCTGCTTCATCTTGGCCAGCTCTCTCCTGGTGTGCTCATCTTGCCTCAGGTCCTTCTTATTCCCCACTAGGATGATGGGCACGTTGGGGCAGAAGTGCTTCACCTCTGGGGTCCACTTCTCTGGAATGTTTTCTGTGCAGACATGCCCCAACAGGTGTCGGTGCCTTCACTTAAGCTAGAAAGCCCCCCTGGGTGGGGCTGGGGGGCTGATCTTCCCATAGCAGAGTCTTAGAAGCCATTCAGCATGAGGTCCCTTTCACAGCTCAAAACCTCAACAACACTATGCCCTTGGAGGGCCAGATATCACAGTAAAGGAGACCAATGGGGCCTGAGTGTTCCCCTGCATCCCCGCCCCCACCTCTGAAGTTAACTGAAGACAGGCCAAGGCATGAGACCTCTGGCTGATTCCAAGGGTTCTCAGTCCCCTCCCGCAATCCCCTCACCCAGGCTGTCGGGGCTGTCAATGGAGAAGCACATGAGGATGACATCAGTGTCGGGGTAGGAGAGAGGCCGCAGTCGATCGTAGTCTTCCTGTCCTGCTGTGTCCCACAGAGCCAGCTCCACCTGACACACAGGGCCAGTGAGTAGCTGGCCTGAAGGCCCCAACCCTGCCACCCAAAGGTCCTCTGAAACTACTGTCCTTCAGGCTCACTGAACATCTGTATTGAGCACCTGCTATGTACCAGGCATTGTGTTCATCCCTGTCCCAAAACACAAATGAGGTCAGTTTGTTAAAGAAATCTAAGACACGTGTTTGACCCTTGAGTTGCCATTGTGAGGATCATTATTTTGGTTAATTCTCACAACAACCCTTTGAGGGAGGTCTTACCATCATCCCCATTTTGCAGGTGGGGGAGCTTAAACTCAGAGGCAAAGGGATTCAGCCCAGGTTACAGAGCCAGTCAGTCTGTGGGAGAACCCGAAAGTATATCCTGTTTTTTTAAGACTGCAGATTCACTCCCTAACGTTTACTGGTCCCAGCAGGGAGAAGGAAGCAAGGACATGGGTAGGAGTGGGGAAGGACGTACTAGGTCATAAGTGACGGGGGGCGGGGGCGGGAGGGGCTCTCTGCCTTCACCTGTTTGCCGTCCACTTCAATGTCCGCAATATAGTTCTCAAAGACAGTAGGCACGTAGACCTCTGGAAACTGGTCCTTGCTGAAGACGATGAGGAGGCAGGTCTTCCCACAGGCACCATCCCCAACGATCACCAGCTTCTTTCGGATCGCAGCCATGGTAGGGCTGCCAGACGAGAGGCATTGGGGATTTGAGGAAAAGCCATTAAGTCCAAAAACACTTCTCCAGGGCCCCCCAAACCTCTCTGGAAACTGAGGCACCTAGCAAAGGGGCGGAGGGCTTGCTCAGGCATGTTCTCGCCAAGAACCAATTGTGGGGGCAACAGACCTTAAAATTCCTAAACTCTGGGTCAGGGACAGGTCTCCCTCGATGGGTTAGGAAACAGCGGTGGGAGGTGGAGGATGACCCCACTCGGGGGCTGGAAAACATGAGTTTCAATCTAATCCACTCGCCAACCTGGGGACTCCAGGTACCCAGAGAGCCGCTCAGGGATGTGGGACACCCAGGAAGCGATCTTCTATCTACTTCACACATCAGGGTTTCGAGTCAGACTTCATTTGTTACCAGGATTTTGATGCATCTACCGTTTAATAATCTCTAAGGTCCAGTCTAGAACAGACTGTCCCTCAGCACAAGTCATACCTGCCCGGTCACAAATGAGGAGTCCCTCTCTAAGACTACAGAGTAGCAGAACCAGCTACCAGGTGGTGAGCAGATAAGGGAAGAATAGTTATAGAGCCCCTAGGTGCCAGGCACCCTGTCGGGCATTTTGGCAGAAATCATCTCCTTTGGTCCCTAGACACCTGGAAGGTAGGTGGTGCACTTTCCATTTTGACAAACTAGGAAACTAAGGCTCAGTGAGGTTAAGACACAGATTCAGAGCCGTGGCTTATAAGCGGCAGGGATAGTATCCAAAGCAGGACTGTGTGACTCAAAGTAGGACTGTGTGACTCAAAGCAGGACAGTGTGACTCAAAACCGTGCCTCTTCAAAATGTCACCTCAGCGGTGAGCAGGAGAGCAGAAGCAGGGAAACCCAGACAGAGGACAGCTAGCCGGCTTCCCTGGCCCACCCCGCCCGGTCCCCAGAGCCCCAAGTCATACAAAGGAGGCTCAGTCCCGGCAGTGCCCACAGCTCAAGTTTGGGCAGCCTGCCTTCCTCCCCCCTTCCTCCTGGGCCTGCCAGCAACACTGGGTCACTCAGCCCCCGGCAGGGGACAATGATCACACTGTAGGGAGCCACGCATCCACCACAGCACAGCAACTGAGAAGCATCCACCAGGAATCACCTCCACCCACTCTGGAACAGCCCATTCCTCCTTCAGTCCAGCTCACCCGTGGGCCCTGCCCACCCCTCCCTGTGACTCAGGGCAAGGAGTCAGCTCCCCGGGCTTCCATGTGTCCCACGCCCCTAGCACACACGGACAAGCATCTGCACAGTTCATCACACCTTCGAGGCTTCCCTCACTTCCTCCTTCCCTGGGGAGGGGAGCTGACCTGCAGCCGGCTGAAGTTCCCAGGCTGCAGGAAGAGAGGGCGGGCTCTGGAGCTGAGATGAAGTCAAGGCTGTTGGGAAGGGGGAGGGGGCTAGAGTCTGGGCTGGGAGGAGCCCCAAAAGAAGAGACAAATGAGGGCCAGCCCCAGCACCAACCAGGCAGGGAGCAGTGGAGAAAGCGCCGGTAACCTGATCTGCCCCAAACGCAGCTTTTTCTCTCAGTCCCACATCCTGTCAAACTGGGCTGAGCTCCTCTACGGCCGATACCCCCCCCACCACCTCACACTGCCCTTCGGGAAGAGAATACTCCAGCCCCAGGCCTGTTCCTTCAACAGTAGATCCTGGGTGGCCCTTCCCTTGCCTCCACACACATTCACAAAACTCGGATGTTGGTTAGTGGACATAAGGCAGAGAATTTACAGGAGTTCAAAGTACACAGCCGCACTTTTTCCACCACAATGAGATTCTCATTCTCATTCTCTCTCTCCCTGATTTCCCAGAAGACAGGCAAGAAGGCATTCACCCTGCCAGCCGATCGCCTCCAGAAATGGAAAACATCCTCCAAAAGAGGGTTCCTGGGAATTCTACCCAGATGACTGACGCCAGGATTTCTTCCAACTCCTCCACCCACTCCCAGTAGTTCACCTTGCCCTGTTATGTAAGGATGCGCTGGGGTAGCCCCAACCTGGGGTAGGCAGTGCTGATGGCGGGCCATCACTACTGGGGTGAAAGCCAGTCACAGGTATGAGTATGCCACTGCTGTCCCACCAACAGGGTAATTCAGATGGTACCAGACTGGTAGGAGGCACAGGACAGAAAGCCGGTGAAGGGCCCTGCAGCCTCCAGCTCAAGTAGAACACTTTCCCTCCAGGCTACGGTTGGGCCACAAGCGCAAGCGGCCCAGGCCAGGCCAGTACACTAGGCCCAAGGCCAAGATGGCACGGACAACTCCCTATGAGACGCAGCCCCGGAGGGACTGTCCCACTGACCCCTTAAGAGGGGCAACCGAATCCCACACAGGGCCTGGAATGGAGCCTGGAACTTCTGGGGCCTTCCCCAAGACAAGACAGTGTGGAGACACCAGACCTCTCTCCAATCACTCTCTTGAATTCCCAGAAGATCCGGTTGCCTTTGCCGACCCACCCCAAACCTAGGGAAGGAATCGTTCTGGAGATACCAGGAGATACCGCATTCTCAACTTTAAAACCAGAGTGAGGGCGGAACTAGACCTCGGGACCCCAGCCCCAAACCCCAGGATACACTTTCTTGGTTCTAGTATGAAGGAAAAGGAAGATTCTCATTCTCATTCTCTCACTCTCTCACTCACACACACACACACACACACACACACACACACACACACACACACGAGTTGGATCCTTCCCATCTCCCTTATCCTCAACACAAGCGGGCTCCAGGAACCGTCTAGGGCGGCGTTCAGCCCCGGCCGAACAGTGGCAGGTCCCAGCGGTCACATCCCGCCCCTATTCCCGCCAAGCCTCCCTCCTGGCCTGGACGAATTCCCACCCCATCCCACCCCAGGTCCCCTGCGGCCGCCCGCCCTGGGGGCTGGAGCGTCGGAGCGGAGGCTCCCTCGCCCTGCGCCCTGCGGGCAAGTTCCGGGAAGCCGGGAGGAGAGGGGAAGGGGCTGCGACTCGGACCCCCGGAGCCCCCGCGAGCAAGTCCGCGGCCCCCACTGCAGCTCGGGGAGGGGCCGACGCGGCCCGACCCCCGCCCGACCCGGACGCCCACTCCGCGCGGATGGAACGGGGTCCACGCCCGGGCCGAAGCCCCCTCCCCGCCCGCGCCCTGATCTCCGGGTGAGCGAGAAAGGGAAAGTGCTCTCTCGGGCCGAGTTCCCAGCGCGCCCCGCCGCCCGCAGCCCGGACCCGGGGTACCTTCCGCTGCGCCGCCTCCAGCTGCGCGGCCGGTGCCGGAGGCTCGGACTGACCCCGGGGCGCGCCCCGCCCTCCTCCAGCGCCGCGGCGGGGAGGGCGGTTCCGGCAGGGGGAGGGTCGGCCGGGGACGGCCCTCGGCTCGGCCCGCCCCGGGCCCGCGCAGGGCCGCTGGGGCTCGTCCCCTCCGCGGGCCGGGGGCGTCTGTCCTGCCAGGTCGGGGAGAGCCGCGGGGAGGTTCCCGGACTGCGGAGGCGCCGGGCGAGCGGGGCAAGCCGGACCCGGGTGGACTCAGCCCCCGCCCAGCCTTCCAGCCCCTAGGGAAGGACCGGCGTCGGGAAAGTTGAGAGAGGCTCGGGGTGGGGTCAGGAAGGGCCGCTGCTGCCCTCCTGTGGCCGAGCGGCCACCGCTCCTTCCCGCACCTGGGACCTCGCGGGAGGCGGGGCTGGGAAAGGGCGGCCGGGGACGCCCCAGGGGCCCGCGCGGTGGTGGGGGTTGGCGGGGGGATGTCCACCCTCTTGCTCCCGGAATCGCTGCCGAGTAAGTACAGCTCAACGTCATCCCCCAGACTTGAAGACCTTCCAGAGCCGTTCAGACCCAGACCCCCGTTCCTCCTCACAATGTCCTTTCTTCCCCGGGCCTGGAATTTCCAGGAATCGAATTCCTACCTACTCCTCAAAGGGTGCTACTAGAAATGCTTCCCGATCCCAGTTGGGAATTCTGTTCCCACTCCTACATCTGACTTGGCGCATAGGATATTTACCTATACGCGTATCTAAGGGAGCTGAGGAGGTGGCAATAGAATGAGCACGTCCACCAACATTTTATTGGCTCGTGCTTGGGACACACACAGCTCAACCCTGTCAATATTCATCACAGATCTTTGGGGTAAGTATACCCATCCCCTTTTGCCTGTAGGGAAGTCGAGGCTCAGAGAAATCAAGCGGCTTACCCAAATGTTTTTGACTTGTGACAGCAAGAATTCATACAGCCGAGCCTGTCTGGCTCCAAACTGGTGGTCTAGCTCTGCTACTTCCCAGGCTCCTCCAGCCCGTCACTTCCCCGGTTGTCTAGCACAGTGAGTGGCACACAATAGGTTGTCAACAAATATTTGATGAATGAGTGAATGTTAGGAGTCATACAGACTTTAAATATCTGAGGTACTATCCAGACATTTGACAAATGTGAAAACTGAGGTCCACAGCAGTTTGATTCCTCTTAACTGGCTCAATAAATCCTTGAGGGTGAACTGAGAGCTATGTTCCGAAGATCCATTTCTGCCTTCAAACAACTTAGAGTCTAAATGAGGAATACAGACCATTTCAAGATAGCTAACATTTATTGAATACGTATAACATGGACCTGGGTCCACATACATTACAACAATCCCATGAGGTAGCGGTCTCCATTTTACTGAGAAGCAAATTGAAGTTCACAGAGGTTACAGAGCTAGTGTTGGGTCTGACACCATAACCTAAACAGCTGAACTCTAGAGTCCCTGTTCTTGTTGCTCCCAGCTGACTCCTAATGTAGACAGTTATAATACAGGAGGTCACTGCTGTACTGGGGGGCATGTGTGGGCTGTGGGTTACCCAGTCCTGAACAACAGGTGAAGTTTTCAAGATAAGGTGATATGTAGATTTATTTTATTTTATTTTTTGAGACAAGGTCTCTGTTGCCCAAGTGTGCACTGGCAAGATCTCGGCTCACTGTAGCCTCAACTTTCCAGGCTTAAGTGATTCACCTACCTCAGCTTCCACCACACCTAATTTTTGCATTTTTTGTATACATGGGGTCTTGCTATATTGCCCAGGCTAGTGAGGGGCCTTTTCTAATTAACTTATTTTGCTGATCTTTATTTTTGCTTCCCTTTGCTTACTTTGGGTTTAATTTGCTGTTCTTTTTCTGGCCTCTTAAGGTGGAAACACAGATCACCAATTTGAGATCTTTTTTTTTTTTTTTTTTTGAGACGGAGTTTCGCCCTTGTTACCCAGGCTGGAGTGCAATGGCACGATCTCAGCTCACTGCAACCTCCGCCTCCTGGGTTCAGGCAATTCTCCTGCCTCAGCCTCCTGAGTAGCTGGCATTACAGGCACGCGCCACCATGTCCAGCTAATTTTTTGTAGTTTTAGTAGAGACGGGGTTTCGCCTTGTTGACCAGGATGGTCTTGATCTCTTGACCTCGTGATCCACCCGCCTCAGCCTCCCAAAGTGCTGGGATTACAGGCGTGAGCCACCGCGCCCGGCCCCAATTTGAGATCTTTATTCCTTTCTACTACAAGCAATACTCTTAATTTCCTTGGATGCTTAACTGCTTCCCAGAGACACTCACCACTACACCACCTATTTTTTTATTTCTTTGTAGAGATGGGGTCTTGCTATTGCCCAGGCTGGTCTTGAACTCCTAGGCTTAAGCAATCCTCCCACCTCTGCCTCCCAAAGTGTTGGGATTACAGGTGTAAGCAACCATGCATGGCAGTAGATTTTGAGTAAGTTGTAGCTACTAAAAGCCCACAGGTATGCGAATCCCAGGAAGCTGGCAGTGGTGGTGAAAAATGAGGCTGAAGAAGGAAGCAGTGGCCGGATCATGAAGGTCCTTATATGCCTTGCACAGAAGTTGAGTGTTGATTTTGTTCTACGTGCAATAAGGAGCCGCCAAATTTAGGAGGCTGATGTAGTAAACGTGGTGGTGACTGGAGGTAGGGAGAGGTGGAGATAAGTAGAAATATATTTTTAAAGGTCTATAGTCAACAATACTTAGTGATCAATTACCTTGATGGGAAAGAAATGAACGCCAAGGGTGACCAACTCCAAGATTTCTGACTGGAGCAGCAGAGCTGGTCCCACTGAGAGGATACACCAGGAGAAGGAAAATGTTTTTTGTGTTTTTGCGTTTTTTTTGAGATGGAGTTTCACTCTTGTTGCCCAGGCTGTAGTACAGTGGTGCGATCTTGGCTCACCGCAATCTCCGCCTCCCGGGTTCATTCGATTCTCCTGCCTCAGCCTCCTGAGTAGCTAGGATTACAGGCACCCGCCCCCACAGCCAGCTAATTTAGTATTTTTAGTAGAGACGGAGTTTCTCCATGTTGGTCAGGCTGGTCTCGAACTCCCGACCTCAGGTGATCCGCTGGCCTTGGCCTCCCAAAGTGCTGGGATTACAGGTATGAGCCAAGTGGTGAGTTTAGTTTGAGGTATGTTGAATTGAAGTGCCAACAGGCTGTCCAGGAGATGTTCGGGAGACGACTGGAATGTGTATTAAGGCACAGGCGGGTCTGGGCAGATGAGTGAAGCCACAGAAGTGGACAACGACAGTCACAGCAAATGCATGGAGTGGAAAGAGTGGAGGGTGGAATAAAGACCATGGGGATACCACATTTTTAGGGCTCTTCTGGTGCTCTTTCCACCACCCCACAGAGCTCTTATCTTTCAGTTTCTAGCCAAAGCAAATAAAGACACACACCTTTATCCATCTGGTTTATTTGCCAATAGCTGTAATTTTGGATATAGCGGACATCCCTTCTTCAGTTAAATTGCCACTAAAGAAGGGTCAGGAAGACAACTTCCAACTTTGGGCGGGGAGAGGAGTATGGAGAGGCTGGGATGGTGGTGGGAGGGGTGGTGTTCAGCCCCTCAGGAGTAACTGCCTGGCCCTCCCAGAGGGATGACGAAGACAGAGATGTCATCCCCGGAACCCAGCTTGTTGTTGGGGAGACGCCAGCCACGGTCCCGGGGGCTGCCCCGGGCCCCCAGGACCAGAGCTTGGGCCAGAGCTGTATACCTGCCAGGAGCACACATGCACATTCATGTACCAACATGTATGTGGGAAGACATACACAGGCCCACATGTGGGTCCCAAGCATTGCTTCCTTTGACCCTTCCTTCACCAATGCCAACCCCTTACCACCATGCCATGCAGCCCCTACCTGCTGTGGTCATTGGGCTCATAGGCCGACAGCACCCTGTCCACAGTGGCGGCTACTTCGCGGTCAGTGGTGACATCCCACAGGCCATCTGTCCCCAGGACCAGCACATCATCCGGGCAGTGCTCATATTGTGTTAGGTCGTATACTCGTACCTGGTGGGGGAAAAGGGCACAGACGATGGAGGTGTGGGGTTTGCTGGACAGGGAGCTTAGGAATAAAGGGACTGCAGATGAAAGCCAGCCCGAGAGCCCCAGAGGAGGCAAGGTGTGATTTAAGGGGGCCCCAGTATGGCTCACCTCAGGGAAGCAGGAGAGAAAGGGCTTGATGGGCAGGGTGGAACTGCAGACCTTAAGGTTGTGGTCTCCCAAGCCTCGGGTCACCCCAATGGTGGCCATCACCCGAGCCTGAAAGAAATGAGGAGGGAGTGCCACTATAGTCCTCTGCCACATTCTCTGAAACCAGAGATCCCTTCCACCCCTACCCTCAGGTAGAACCTCCACCTCCCTAGACAAGTTGTGATGGGTCCTCCTGCCCTCTCCCACCTCTACCATGGAGTTTACCTTTTTGCCCTCCCCACAGACCAGAGGAAACCTGAGATCCTCCAGCTCGATCTTTTTGTAGGCCCTGGGGAAGGGGAGTAGAGGAGGCATCACCCAGGCATCAAAGCCCCTCTCCCCTTGGAGCTGCGCACCCTCGCACAAACCCCTTAGAAGGGCCACATCCCCCCATCTCCCAGTCTGGCCCAGCCTCCAGCTTCCACCTTGCTGCTGGTGAGGGACTGGTTGTATTGCCATGGGAATGGGCCCCAGCTCTGAGGGAAGCGTTACCAGCCGGTCATGTTCTGGTCCCGATACAGCATCCTCTGCCCCAGCTCCTTGGGCAGAACTCTTCGGGGGAACTCAAGGTGGGTGAATTCACTGCCTAGCAGCTCCGGTTTCAGGAAGCCCTGGAGTTGGGGATGGTCAAAACAGGGGGCCAGGGGCATTATGCTCACAGCACACATGCTGGTATGTAGGTGATGTTAACTACAGCAGACCCTTAAATAGAGTTTACCATGTGCCACACATTATTCTAATATGAGCAAATACTAATTTACTCCTCACAACAGCCTTTAAGGCAGGAACTACTAATGCACAGAGAGGTTAAGGGAGGGAATTGCTGAGGTCACACAATTAGCAGGGCACTCAGACCAGGATGCATCCCGGGCTTCCAGCTCTACAACCATGCATTTGGGCACTAAGCCCTACGCTGCCTTTCAGGGGCCTTTGCTGTTCCCTTCCTCCACCTCCATCTCTACTTCCTGCCTCAGTTGGGGCCACAGCGGGAGCACTGGACCAGCCCTGCGCTGCAGCCTCCCTGCTGCAGCCCCGCACCAGCTCAGCCCAGCACTCCACAGTCCACAGAGCAGGCTTCCCCGTAAACTCCCAGGAAGGCACTTTCTGTGCCTGTGGTGGGGGTGTGAGAGTTCTCAGGGCCATGGGGTGCAGGGAGGCACAAGACCCAACAAAGGAGCGGGGTAGGGAGTTAGGTTCCTACTTACAAGCAGTTGAAGACGCTGGCGCTCAGTCTCCGGGGTGAACTCCCGGGACATTGGAATGATTTCACCATTCCGGACAATGATGGCCCTGCCCGAAGAAAGAAAAGGAATTGGGGCTTCGTTCTCTTCAGACTCCCTCATGAAAAATTCCAGAAAAACCAGGCCCTCTCCATAATGACCTTTCGGATTCCTTACCCAGACCCCCATATCTGCCCCCACCATGGATATTTCAGGCCACTCCTTATGTCTGTCACCCCTCCTGACTCCCTTCAGTCTTGATTTTTAACCCCTGCCACCTCCCCCCTTGTATTCCCCCATCCCAGAGAGTGAGGCCCTTTGTCACCACTCTTAGAGTCCCCTCCCCGATACCTGCTGTCGCCTGCGTTGGCCACGTACACCTTGCCTAGTAGGTAGACCACAACCAGTGCACAGCAGCCCCCCTCCACTTGGTGGCCACGCCGCTCCCGGGCCATCTGCTCATCCTGCCACATAAGGAACGGTCAGAGGCTGGTAGAAGGAGAGGTTCCAGGTACACGGTCACCCTCCCCCTGTCCCCTCTATCTGCAGAAATTAACTGGCCCAGTCAGGCTGCACTGGAAGACAGGACGGAAGACTGGGATAACCGAGCTCTGCTCAGGCTCTCAGAGGTGTCGTGGATTCCCAGGGTGATGCCCTCAGGCCACCTGGCCTCCACACAGAGTTGGCCAGAGTGGTTGCCTAGCAGGCCCTTGGCCCAGGTGACCCACTCACCATGAGCTGGAAGGCATTTTCAATGGCCCCCACTACCAGGCTCTCGTGGGTCACTTCCTTCTGTGAAGACCAGCAGGACTGAGGACCAAGTAAGTGAGAGGGATCGGTGGAACCTGGGCTCCCCGGGGTGGACGGGAGGCAGAGGGGTGGTGGCGAAGGGTCCTGAAGTATCTCTACCAGGTCCTTTAGCTGCTCTCGGATATGGCGATGCAGGAGCCGCGAGGCCATTTCAGCAGCTCCGCCCCCTGCGTGCCCATCAAACAGGCCCCAGTAGTAGAAGCAGAGTCCCTGGTAGAGAAAAAGTTGGTGGTGAGTTTTGTGTGTGTGTGTGTGTGTGTGTGTGATGCAAGGAGAAGAAGAAGACTCTGGGCATCTATACAAACATCTGAGAGGAAGTCAGTGTTTGCTGTTGAAAGCAAATTAGTCTTATTCACTTATTCACATAAGGCTTCCTATGTGTCAAGAGAAAGGAAAGCGTCAAAAAAGCCAAACTCGGAAGATAAAAGATGCCAAATTCAACACTGGCAATTAATTAAATCATCCATAAATATGTGAGCTCTACATTTTAGGTGGGAAAGTAACATTCATCATTACATGGTAGACTCTAACTGATAAATGCCAGGTAAAGGTTCTGTGCCAGAAGGTAGAAAGCTAGTGAGTTAGGCAGGTCTTCCACTTAGCTCAGATTTAAACCCAGAGGCCCGAGTCCCTGGGGAGAGGTGTCACTGTGTCTCTGGAGTCTGGGAAAGGGGATGGGGGCTTACCTGGCCTCGGCTGGGCTCCCTGGGTGCTCCTGCAACACTCCTCCTACCTTCCACGTACACCACTTCACAGCAAGCCTGGTCCTCATTGTGCCGACTCTTGCCAGCATTGATGACCCTGCCAGGCCAGAATGACCACATCAGGTTGGACACCAGACCAGGTCCTGGAATAACCCCCACCTTAGACACACACCATCTCCTGTGCCGGCTGGCTAAGCTGAGAAAGGTCACAGCCACCTGGGATCCAGGCCAGAGGGAGGAGAAGGGAGGGCTGGCAAGGTGCAAGGAGTACTGTCTGGGTGGCCAGCCCTACCACCTCACAGAAAGGCCAGCAGGAGCTTCTGGCCAACCGCTATGTCCCCTGCCTGCCTCACTTCCCCCATCCCTGGCAAAAAGAAAAAGAAAAAGCATTCCTAGTGGTGCTTCTGGGGTAGGGGCTAGATGGTAGCAGAAGTCTTATTTCCCTGCTATCTAGACCCTACATCCCGCCCTTCACCACTATCAACTCTCCCAGTGCCTCTTCCCTAGCACCTCTTCCTCATGGGCACACCCACCCTTATCTTAAAACCATCCAGCCAAAGTTTCTGCGGCCTTGACAATGAGGAAGTTCTCCAGCCCAGATCGGGAAAGAGGAATTGAAATAGAGTAGAAGTGGAAGCCCACCTGGACTGAGCAGCAGCCACTTAACCACAAACTGCTCCCACACAGGAGGCTAAGGGAGGTGGTGGTGGGTCCATGGGCCACCAGCCACCTTCCTCAGCGACCTCAGTGCCCCCATCTCCCTCGGTGCTCTGCGTTCCCGGCAGATGCATTAAAAATACACACAGCCCCGGGGCCAGCGGGCCGCTCCGGCCAGGGGGTCTGCTTCTTTGTCAGGCCAGCACGAGTTGGCCGGCTGAGGGGCATCCAAACGGGACCCTTCTCTACCCCTGGCGTCCCCCTCCCTCGCCCCTGGGGAAGCTGGCGGCCTCCTCGTGTCGCGGGCTATTTCTGGGTGTGGAGGGGGAGGGGAAATACGGTAAGAGGGACAGGGAACTGGGGCGCTGGAGCCGGGAAGCCGGTAAGCGAGTCTTCCCTACCGCTATGTCCCCTATTAAAAAGAACCCCGCTCCTTCGTGAAACCCCTTCTCCCTTAGCATTTAAGCTACCGGGCCGCGACTGGGAACTGGCCAACTCATCTTTCGCGGGGCCCTCCGCCCTCTGGGCTCTGGGGGAAAACGGGGTCCCGAGGCGGCGTGGGTGAGGACAGTCAATGAGCGGGAAGGACCTGAAGAAGGTGACACAGGCTGCGCCCGACTGGAAAGTGGGCTGGGAGGGGGTGCGGCCCGAAGCCCAGGGGATAGCAAAGGTCCTGGGAAAAGGGAGCTCCTGGCCCGAACGCGGAGTGGGGAACGCATCCTAGCGCCGGGGATGCAGAGCTGGGGACGGGGGTGGGAGCCCCATCCTGATTTGGGTGCCCCAGGGGCGCTCACTCAGCGTAGCCCGTGCTCCAGGGCAGGCGGTGGCCCGTGTCCGGGGGGCTTTGCACAGCCCGGCCCGCGTGGTCGTCGGCGCGTCTCAGCCCCCCGGGGCTCAGCTGCAGAAAGGTCGGTCTGGAGAAGCTCGCTCGAGCCTCAACAGCCTTCGCGGACGCCGCGCTCCCGCTCCCAGCCTTCCCGGGAGGGCTCCTGGGCGCTTCTGGAGCGGCAGCGGGCGGCGCCGAGGCGGTGTTGGGCAGGTCCGGGGATTTGGGGCGCGGAGGCGGAGCGCCCCCGGAGCTCACCAGGTGCGCCACGGCCGAGCGCACCCGGTTTAGCATGCTGCCTCCCTGCCCCGCCCTCGGCCGCGGCCCCGCCCCCTCCCAGGCCCCGCCCCCAGGGCTCGGAGTGGGCGGTGCTCGCGCCAGATGGCTCTTCCTGGCTATTGGCTCCTGGCCAGCGGGGCGGGTCCCAGGCGAAACTTGCCCTTCCTTGGGGCCACCGCAGGAACCGGCCCCCGGACCCCCGGCCTCTGCCCCGCCCCATTCCGGCTTGGCCCCGCCTCCGTTTCTTAGGGGCAGGGTCTGTTGTTGTGGCAAGGGGGCGGAGAGAAAGAAACCTTATTCCGCTCGTGCGCTGGATTAGACTTCAGCTAGAACGTCTCCATTGTGACGGGGGCTGGGGACAGGGAGGTGCGGTCTCTGCTCTCGGTTCGGTGTGACCAGCCTGCCCAGAGCGCCATCGAGCTGATGACCTCGGAGGAAAACAGGTGCTTCAGCCGCTGGGGGTGAAGAGCCAGGTGTTCACCACCTCTGGCTGGGGCTGCTGGAGCTGGAGCGAGAGCTAGAGCGGGCAAACTGGTACCGGGTGGGGGTCTGGGGGTAACGACGCAGGCTGCAGCCGACCACCCGGAATCAGGAACCGGGGTAGATCCCTGGGCTCCTGGTGCGCCGTTGCCCGTGAAGACGACCTCTAGATCTGGGAAAGCGGTTGCCAATCCCACCCTCCTTTCTCTCTCAGAACCCAGGTCTTTCCCATAATGTAGATCTTCCCTGACCACAGCAGGACTAGTTATTAATACTTGAGATAATAACAACATAATAAATACTATGTTTGAAGACTTACTGCATACTGGGCCCTTTACAAAGCACGTTCCACACACCATTAGGTTACTTATACTGCACACCAACCTTCATAGAATAGAGGTGGGTTTTATTCTATCAGTGTCACGGATGAGGCAGGACTGGACATTTCTTGTCATTTTACTGTGACTTGCCCCAAGAGGTCACATAGCCAGTGAGAGATTCACACCTATGTCGTCAAACCTGCTCTTTCTTATTTCTCCGGATCAGGAAGAAGGGCTAGAAAGGAGGAGAGAGAGGAGTGGGGGTTCCTCCCCTCCCATCCTCTTAGAACCAGGGCTGACAGCAGTTCGAGAATACCGAGCAAGTTCTATGTCTACCGCCAGGGGGAGACAGAGGCCAGGCTAAGCCCTTGCTTAGGACGACTAAAAGCCCACTCCCTGGAACACCAGGACCGAGCCCAGCCCCTGGTTGGCTGCCTGTTCTTTCTAACTTCTCCCCTCTGAGGGAGGGTAGTACTGACCTGACGACACAAGAGCTCTGTCTCTAAACCTCCTATCGGAGAGTTGATCACTAGGAATCCACAGGCACCACCCACTCACCCACACATCTCAAATGGGGACAAGGCTGTTGTGGCCCTTATGCAAGTTGGAGGTAGCCAGCAGGGACTACAGCACCCAGCTCACGGCTGGAACTTTTCTGGGCTCTGTGGGCCAGGTGCTTCCTGGCCACATCCCACTCTGTTCCCCAGGCTAAATTGTGTGTGGCCAGAAGGGATGACTTTCTTGGCAGCTTCAAATAAACATCCCACAATGGTCATTCAGATTGGTAGACTTACTATGCCTGCTATGTTATGTCCAAGCTTTGGGCAGAGAAAGCCAGAAAAAATTCTCCTGCCTCAGCTTCCCGAGTAGCTGGGATTACAGGCACATGCCACCATACCCGGCTATGGGGTCTGTTTTTTCGAACCCAGGAAGTAGAGGTTGCAGTGAGCTGAGATTGCACCACCACACTCCAGCCTGGCAGCAGAGCAAGGATCCGTCAAAAACAAACAAACAAAAAACACCAGACCGCAAGGCAAAAAGAACAGCAAAGGCAGACCAGGACAAAGAACAGGCTGCTTCTATAGGTTTTCCCCTGCTATTTGAGAAAAAGTAGAGCCAACTCTTAGATAAATAACAGCAGCAGCAAGCCAGCAACTGAAGAAACAAATATAACTCCTGGTTGTTGTTATTATTCAGTGTTTCTGGGACAGTTGACTTACCATTTCTTGGTGTCCCCCAGCTCCCTGTTCCCTGCCCTTTCTAGCACCCACAATGGTGTGGCTGCAAGCAGGCCGCAAAGCCAAGCTCAGACACCCCTCCCAGCCCAAGCACCAGATGAACGGCAGGGAGGTTAACAGCTCCCTGGGGCCCCAGAACAGCCCCCAGCCATAACCTAATCATAAGGCTCTCCTTTCCCTGAACTTCTCACCTCCTATTCCTGGCACCATAATGCCTCCTCCATCCTCAGACTGTCCCAGAACCTGGTGAGAAGGTCATCACCTCTACTCATCCCTGAGGCAGCGGAAAGTGAGAGGGAAAAGTGGGTGGGGTAGGAAGAAGCAGACTTGTGGTGTCTTTTTCTCTGTGATTAGCAAGACTCTGCTCAGTGGCTGGCCCTGCCAGGGGAGCATAAAGCTTCAGTCAAGGAGGGGGACTGAACAGCCTCAAGACAAGCCCTTTATCTCAGGCCACAGTGATGGCTCAGGGCCCAGAGCTGGTCACCTTCTGCCTTGTCTCTCCCCTCCACAGGACCCCAAACCCAAAGGCCTCCTAAACGAGGAAAGTCCCTTCTGTTAAGAGTCAAATTCACAGAACATCACTCCCTCCCATTTGTCTAATACTTTCACATCCAAAATAGAACCCTGTAAAGAATTATTCAGTTGCAATTAATAATATGACAATTTTTCTGATAAAGAAACTGGGTCTCAGATCAGGAGTGGTGGCTCACCCCTGTAATCCCAGCACTTTGGGAGACCAAGGTCCATAGATCAGTTAAGTCTAGGAGTTCCAGCCAGCCCGGGCAACAGGGCAAAACCCTGTCTCTACAAAAAATACAAAAAATCAGCCCCAGCTTGGTGGTGCACTACAGACTATACCCACATTCCCAGCTACCAGGAGGCTGTTGTGGGAGGATCACTTGAGCCCAGGAGGAGGAGGTTACAGTAAGCCAAGATCTGGGTGACAAAGTGAGACCTTGTGGGAAGGAAGGAAAGAAGGAAGGGAGGGAGGGAAGGAGGGAGGGAGGGAAGAGGGGCCAGGCATGGTGGCTCATGCCTGTAATCCCAGCACTTTGGGAGGCCAAGGCAGGCAGATCACCTGAGGTCAGGAGTTCGTGACCAGCTGACCAACATGGAGAAACCCCTTCTCTACTAAAAATACAAAATTAGTTGAGTGTCGTGGGGCATGCCTGTAATCCCAGCTACTCGGGAGACTGAGGCAGAAGAATTTCTTGAACCCAGGAGGCAGAGTTACGGTGAGCCGAGTTCACGCCATTGCACCCAGCCTGGGCAACGAGAGCAAAACTTCATCTCAAAAAAAGAAAGAAAGAAAAAGAAAGGAAGGAAGGAAAGAAGAGAGGGATGGAGGGAGGGAGGAAGGAAGAAGAAAAAGAAGGAAAGAAGAGAAAAGAAAAAAATAAACTGGATTTCAGAGTTTGGTTCCCATGTTGATATTCACACTTATCCACAGGGACCATCCACAGCCTACTACTGTCCTCCTGCCATTGCCCACACCCTCACACTTCCCTCCGTCCTCCCAGCCCCACGAGAGCACAGCTCCCGGGAGAGGAAGAGATACTTACTATTCCCTCCTAAGTAACAGTCTAGAATAGTGCTGCTGAACAGAACTTTGTGCACTCATGGGAATGTGCAACATCTGCCTGTCCAATACAGCAGTCCCTATCTTCGTGTGCATACTAATGAGGAAGTGAATTTTAAATTTTATTTAATTAATTCAGATTTAAATTTAAACATGACACTAGTGGCTACCCCATTGGACAATGCAGTTCTGCAATCTTCAAAGCTCAAAAACCCTGAGGGCCTGGTCAATCACTCCTCATTTCCAGCTCCTTTTCCCCCAGACCTCCACCTCCCCTGAGCCAGGGCACTGGGGGCCACGAGATCTTGAGGGTTTTGAGGGATCTCCTCTGAGTTGCCGGGCCTGCACCAGGGAGGTGTCCATCCGCACGGAGCCTGCGGAGGCCGGAGGTCCTCTCTCCCTTCCTCTTGCCCTCGGCCGCCAGGGGCCGCTGCGTCCCGTCTGTGCCCACCGGCTCTGCGAGCGCACGGCGCTGTCCCGAAGGAGGCGGCGGCGCCCACGCGGGGCTGGAGGAGCGGGGGTAGCCCGGGGCGAGGCGGCGGCTGCGGCGGCGGCTGCGCGCTCCCCGGCCTGTCGGCAGGAGCCCTGGAGAAAACCGGCTGAGTTCTGCAGAGCTGGCAGGGGCGGGCCTGGAGCTCCCCGGTGCCCACAGCCGGGCCCGCCCTGCGGATGATGCCAACCTAATCAGAGCCCTGCCGTCCCGGGGGCGCAGCAACTTGGTGAGGGGGACGGGGCTCCGGACTAGACAGCACCCAAGCTGGCCGCTCCCTCCCAGAGTCTTGTCTTTCCGGTGTTGGTCCCAGGCTCCGTAGCGAGGAGGACTTCAACCAGTGGGCACCACCGTCGACCAGGTAGGTCCCAGGTGTGGGGGCTCAGAACGTGGAGGAATGGGCAGGCGTTAGTGGGGTTTGTGGGGAGAGAGGGTGAAGAAAGGTTCAAGGTTCTTATGGTTCAGGTCCTCAAACCCTTGTAATGCAGGCTGTTAACTCAGCCTCACTAAACCCCTGGATTGGGGTTTAGGAAAAATAGGCTGGGAAACTGAGGCAGGAGCATGAAAGTTGAAAAACAAATCCCAGACGCTTCTTTGTCCAGCTCTCTCTGGGGGAATATACCAGGGATGAGAGCCCAAATGAATGTCCCCACCCCTCTGCCCTACACCCCTCGAAGGTCTTTTGGGCCTTGGGGTTCCTGGGAGACAGGGATGAGTTGGACAGGAGGATGCTGCAGCTCAGAGGGAAACAGGATCACCTGAGAGAAGACAAAGCTGCATTTGTCGTGGTCAAAAGGAGGGTTCCTGGAGGGCAGAGAGAAGAGATGACTACTCAGATAAGAGGCACATCTAGCAGGGTGGGAAGCTCAGCCCACAGAGCACACCCATCCCCTGGGAACTGGCACCTCTTCCTCTGTCTTCCTCCAGATCCCCCTCTATGCTCTCCGGGAGGGAGGACTCAGGGTCCTCTGTCCTTCCCGGGCCCCACCATCCTATGCGTTTCAGGTCTGCCTCCCTTTAGAGAGGAAGGGAAGAGAGATTCCTAGGGAGAAATGGAAAGCTGTTGGGGTCTGTGGCCATCAAGGCTCAGGGACCTGGAGTATCCCCATTCTAACCCTCTGGAGTGGGAATAGGGATGAGGGTGGCTGGGGCGAGGGTGGCTAAGCTTCACGTGAGTCCAGGAAGCAGGTGCCATGGCGGGTAGGAGGTGGGAGTAAAGAGGAGCAGGGCCTCAGGATTCTTTCCCAGGTGTCTCTTCCAGCAGGAATCTGTCAGGCTCTGCTCCTTTCTTGACCCTCAGCTGCTTCCCAAGGCCAGAGAGATGACAGCAGTGATTCTCAGACCCCTCCCTACCATTAACGGCTTCACTCTTGGGACACAGAAACTCCCTCAGGCCACCCTTCTCAGGCTCACCACCCTGTGTGATCCCAGAGTCTGCAAGAGCACCTCCAGATTCCCAGGGGAGAAGAGACTGTCCCTGTCCTGGCACCTGAGAACAGCTTCAGAATTGGGCTTCAGTGCCCAGCCCACCCCCTTGCCCTCTCCCAGGTTCTCCTTCACCCCCTGCAGAGCCATGGGCTCCCTCTATCCCTGGCAACCCCCCCAAGAATCTTTCCTATTTGTCCAGGTGGAGTGAGTCTGAGGCCAGTAGATGAACAGACAGAAACTGAAAGATCCCCAAAAAGTTAAGTGAGGGGACACTGAAGATGGAGAGTTGGGGGGTGGACAGACATCAAGCACCCTATCTGAAGAGCAACTGGGTCCTGGCAGTTGGTTCAGCCTCTGGTGTTCCCAGAGCCACAGTGGCACTTGTGAGAGCCCAGCAGTGGTCCAGGCCCATCCCTGAGCTTGTGGCTTTGCTGCCTCCTGGGACTGCTCCCGCCCCCTTCTGTGGCTGGGCAGCTCCTAGCTACTCTGTGCCTCTTGCTTCCCTAGGGTTCCCTCCATTTCCAGCTTACCCTTTGGGGTAGCTTTGGGAGGCCCAAACCACCAAGAATGAAAGAGGAAGTGAAAGTGGAAGAGAGCAGAGGCAAGGTGGGCTGTGGGCAGAGGGCAGGCTTCTAGACTCTGGACTTCTCCACCAGCATGCTGCCTGGCCTTGGGCAAGTCATTTGACTTCTGTTAGCCTCGGTTTCATCTCTTCCTTTTTAAACTTAAATTTTGTTTAAACTGAAGTACTGCATTCCCGTGGTTGGAAGCTCAAAAAGCAAGAAATAAATCGGGAGAAAAATGTCTCTTTTCTACGTCCATCTCCCAGCCACCCAGTTTCCCTTTTTGATGGCAAACAATATCACTCGTTTTAAAATACATTTTCCACCTAGCACAGTGGCTCACACCTACAATCCCAACACTTTGGGAGGCTGAGGCAGGTGGATCACCAGATCAGGAGTTCAAGACCAGCCTGGACAACATGGTGAATATGAAACCCTGTCGCTACTAAAGATACAAAAAATTAGCTGGGCATGGTGGCACATGCCTGTAATCCCAGATACTTAGGAGGCTGAGGCAGGAGAATCGCTTGAACCCAGGGGGCGGAGATTGCAGTGAGCTGAGATCACGCCATTGCACTCCAGCCTGAGCGACAGGGCGAGACTCTGTCTCAAAAATAAAATAAAATAAAATAAAATAAGATAAGATAGGATAAAATATATTTTCCAAAGCTAGTTTATTCATATCTGAGCAACAAAGATAATCCTTCCTTTATACACATTTTATTTTATTTATTTTTGCGCTGGGGACTCACTCTGCTGCCCAGGCTGGAGTGCAGTAGCACAGTCAGATCACTGTAGCCTCAAACTCCTGGGCTCAAGCCATCCTCTCACCTCAGCCCCTGGAGTAGCTGAACTATAGGTGTACACCACCACGCCTGACTAATTCTTTAATTTTTTGTACCTGGGGACAAGGTGTGCCTCCTCCCCATGTTTGTGCCTCCCAGAATGTGTGGCACAGAGAAGGTGCCCAAGCTGGGCATAGGGGAAACTCCTGCTTGGAGCTGAGCAGAATATATGCTTCTGTGCGGGTGTGGTGTCTCCTGCCTGTAATCCTAGCACTTTGGGATGCCAAGGTGAGCAGATCACGAGGTCAGGAGTTCAAGACCAGCCTGACCAATACGGTGAAAACTGTCTCTACTGAAAATACAAAAAAATTAGCCAGGCATGGTGATACGTGCCTGTAATCCCAGCTACTTGGGAGGCTGAGGCAGGAGAATCGCTTGAACCTGGGAGGCGGCGGTTGCAGTGAGCCGAGATCATGCCACTGCACTCCCACCTGGGTGACAGAGCAAGACTCTGTCTCAAAAAAAAAAAAAAAAAAAAAAAAAAAAAAAAAAAAAAAAAAAAAAAAAAAAAAAAAGAATGTGCTTCTCCCCGCAGGATGAGTGAGAGGGCTGCGAGGAACTGGAGCACGCGCGGCTGGCTGCTGGCTATGTGCCTGGTCTGGCTGTTGACCCGCCTGGCCTTGGCTGCCTTGCAGCCTCCAACTGCCACAGGTTTGAAGGAGGTGGCAGGGCCTGGGGAGGGAGTTTCCCAGGACACCTGGGGAGCTGGACACCACTCCACCATGTTCCAGAGCAGGCAGATCTCCAAGGCAGAGTAACATCCAGAGATTCTAGGGGTTCCAGCTCCTCCTCTGCTCTTTACCCAGGAAACTCTGCCCACCCTGCTGTCCTGCCCCAGAGAAGGTCTGGGCAGACCCCTTGCTCACCTCTCCTTCCAGGCTGGAAGGTGTCCTGTGGGGAGAGAAGCCCTCGGGTGGGGGCTTAACTCTAGCCTCCTGGCCTAATTCTGTGGTTTTCCTTCGGGGATGGCTAAAGCCTGTGTAAGCGGATGATCCTCCTCACGCATTGTAAGCCCTGGGGCCCTGGCCCTCACCCTGAGGAAGCTGGCAAGGCGGGGCTGGTGCGGGACTCTCTTTCTTCTGCCCAGAGCCGTGCTCTGTCAAAGGGTGAAGAGCTCGGCCTCTCAGGGGTGGGAGGAAGAACGGGAGCTCTGTGAAGCAGCAGGAAGATTTCATCCACTTCCCCCTCCCCTGCCACTGGCACGTTCTTCCATAGATCCCCCCATCAAGCAGGGAGGAGGGGCTGGAGGCCAGCCCGGGTGGGCGGGAGGAAGCAGGTGGGGCGGCTGGGGGTCTGACCTGCGGCGGCTCCCTCAGTGCTTGTGCAGCGGGGCACCTGCGAGGTGATCGCGGCTCACCGCTGCTGCAACCGGAACCGCATCGAGGAGCGCTCCCAGACGGTCAAATGCTCCTGCTTTTCTGGCCAGGTGGCCGGCACCACGCGGGCAAAGCCCTCCTGTGTGGACGGTGAGTGAGAGGCCAGGACCCGGGCGGGCCCTGTGCAGAGCCTTAAAGAGGCCTGTTGAGGCCTTGCCATCTGCTGGGGATACAATTTCACACCCTCCTCAGGGCTTTCTTGATCAGAGTCTCAAATGGTGGGGCCCGCTCTGGGAGGAGAGGGCAGACGCGTACACCCCCCCCCCCCCCCCCCCCCCCCCCCGTCACACCCAGGTGCGTTCTCTCGTACAGCCCCTCCTCTCCGCACACACTTCTCCAGCTCCTTCCCCTGCTGCTCCTTCCCCTCCTCTCATTCTTAGTCCTCCTCTCACACTTACCTATGTGGACACACGTGATCGTTCACACCCACGCTCATTCGGCACCCCATACACTTGCCCACTGTGTCACGTGCATGCCAGCTATGCTCTCCTAGTCTGTAGACCCCTCCAGACGCCTCACACCCTTGTTTGCACATGACAGAGGGAGTATACTGGTTGTGCATCTATGCTCGTGACATGGTTCCCTTAGAGGCATTTTTGCCTGCCTTCACCCCTCACTGTCTTTGGGAAGATGCAGGGGTCGGTGGGATTAAAGTCGAGAGGGTTACATTCCCAGGCCTCAGCCTGGAGTAGGGGAAAGACAAGGGACATGCATGGCTCAAGGCCAGGGGTGTGTGGAAACGTGCACCTCATTCGCAGACCTGCTCTTGACTGCCCACTGTGCTCTAGAGAGCTTAGAGCCAGGCTCCTGCCTCCTGCTCCCACAGCCTCCATCGTCCTGCAGAGGTGGTGGTGTCAGATGGAGCCCTGCCTGCCGGGGGAGGAGTGTAAGGTGCTCCCGGACCTGTCGGGATGGAGCTGCAGCAGTGGACACAAAGTCAAAACCACCAAGGTACCCGGGGTGGGCACCTCATCCCACCCTCCCCTTCCCCCTCCACCAGGGGCAGAAAAGGGGGCACAGGAGCCTTGGAGGTCTAGGATGTCAGTGTCCTGAGGTGACATCGTGAACCATGAAATGTAGCGCAGACAGTCCTCCCAGGTCTGTCCTCACTGGCGACTGGAGTTAGCAGGGTCAGGACTTGAAATCCAATGTGCCCTGGGAAGATTCTTGATGTCCATATACCCTGATTTCCTCCTCCTTGCCTGGAGTTAGTTTGCCTCCAGAAAACGTCAGGTCTGTAAAAACATAGCAGAGAATTGGAGAAATTATCTAGATAATTGAGGAAGGAATTGCTACTTCTACCTGAACTCCAGGTACAGCAGCCCCTCTGCCACTCACCTCTGCCACAACCGTCCCCACCCCCCCCCACTCCCGCTGTTATTGACTCCCTACAGTTCATACCTCCCCTCCTCTAGTCAGATTTCTGTCTATTGTCACAGCACCCAAGAGGATGATTATTTTCATGGTTTGCTGCCTGCCCCACAGAACAAGGGATAATTAAAATTGTATCAAACTTGTTAGCAGTTCCATGTACGTCATGGTTAATCAGCTGCATTGCTCTGTCATCGCCACTGCTACAGAACAGTGACGCTGTGGGGTGAGCCTGGGCTCTGCCTTTGGCTTTCCCTCCCTGCCACCACACACAGCAAACAAGCAAACACATAAGAAAATAGAGAAGGAGGGCCAGGCACAATGGCTCACTCCTGCAATCCCAGCACTTTGGGAGGTCAAGAAAGGTGGATCACAAGGTCAGTTCAAGACCAGCCTGGCCAAGCGGTGAAACACTGTCTCTACTAAAAATAGAAAAATCACCCGGGCGTGGTGGTGGGCGCCTGTAATCCCAGCTACTCGGGAGGCTGAGGCATGAGAATCGCTTGAACCTGTGGGGTGGAGGTTGCTGTGAGCCTAGATCATGCCACTGCACTCCAGCCTGGGTGACAGAGTGAGACTCTGTCTCAAAAAAAAAAAAAGAAAAGAAAACAGAGAAGGAAAGGCAGCCTTCGGCTTCTGAAGAGAGCAACCATTTTCACAGAGCACAGAACAGAAGGAGCTACAGCAAGAAAAAGTTTGTCTCTGAAATAGAGCATCCTCTGTGTCTGTAGGCAGGGGTAAGGGACAGCCATTCTGAGTATATTTCAGATCAGAAGAGAGTGAGACCCCCTACAGAGCTTGTGACATTTGTCACCGTGTTATAGGTTTGGGTTTGGAAGGTAGTGCTTGCAATTTGGGTAACTGCTCCGAGGCAAAAGGTGGAGGCTTGTCTGACGTGCGTTTGCATGGGTCGCCAGATCATGCTTTCCCAGTCTGGCCTGCTTTAGGGTGAGAGGATAGGCAGCAATGGCCTCTAAGTGACCTGCATATTCTGGGTAGTCTCTGGCATGCTGGAAGGGAATAGGCATTCCCTTCTCTGACCTTTCCCTATCGCTTCTTCACCAGGTCACACGATAGCTCTGGGAGGTCATGGCCTGTGCAGGAAAGGCTTGATTGAGCCATGGACTGAAGAATGGTATCCGGTCATCAGCCAGGGAAGATGAGGATTTGCTTACATGCCTCATGCCAAATGCAGCATCAGTCTTTCCGGGGCATTTCAGTTAAGCTGATCAACAGATATGGATGGATCTGCAACCACATACCTAGCGTGGAGCTCGGTTTTTCTGGAGATGCAAAGGTCAACACACAATTCCTGCCCTTAAGGAATGTCCAGTTCAATTGGAGAGTTGAAGACAGACAATTTAGATAATTTAGGTTAAAGTACATGATACCAAACTGTGGCTTCTGGGCCCCATGCCATGGCATGGTGGGGGTTTGGGGATGAGATTCCCACAGTTTTTCAGCCACCCCTTGGCCACAGGGCACAGAGACAAGAGGTCCCATTTACCACCCACCACCTCCCTCCTTCGCATCAGTTCTGAATCCCCAGCAAGCTGCTAACATGTTGCAGGAAAACACTCTCCCCTTATACCAGACCAGCGGCATCTCATTTGGATGCGATTGGATTGACTTGGGGAAGGAAAGTAAAAATAAATCCAAATAACTTCCCAGCAAGGCTTCGGCACACGTGTGGCCTGATTTGGGCCATTCACTGGGTATGGGGTGGACAGGACTTTAAAATCACCTCCATCCAAGCACCTCAGGTTTTTGTTTGTTTGCATATTTTAACAGATGAGGAAACAGCCCCAGAGAGGTGAGGCACCTTGCACAAGATCTTAAACCCCCGGGCTCCCAAACCTCTAAAGATTGCTGACCTTCCACTAGCCTGAATAATGGGATTCCAACATAGGCCTCCCATGCTAATTTTATCTCAAGTTTCTGGAACTAGCAAGTATAGGCTGGACAGCGGCGACATTTTTCTTGGGAGATGCTAGAACAGGGACTTTTGCTAAAGTCACTGTTCTCCTATCTGAAATAATCCAGAATATCCACACATCGAGATGTGGGACCATCTGGTCTCCACTTTGCTCTCAGCCTCCAGAATTTCAAACAGGCCCCGTGACACCCAGAGGTCACTCAGCACAGTTCCCGCTGGGGCTCAGCTGGCATCTCATTGCCCACTCTGACCCATCTCTTCTGGGGTCTTTGGGCTATAATTCTCAGGGGCTCTGGCTCCAGGAGAGATTCTGGGTGGGACGTGGAGCTGGTTAGAGCCTTCTCCTTTCAAAGGCCCCTGCTGAGCAGCAGGGGTGGCAGGCTAGAGCCTCTGTTTAGAATTGAAGGTCAGTGCAGTCAGGCTGACACTCTAGATGGCTCAGGGATGACACACAGGCTTCAGGGACTCAGAGGCATGGGCTACTTCGATATCTCATCAGTAAGAGAATTGCAGCCTCTGAGACTGTGGGCATTGAGATCACCAAGGCCTTAGGGAGGGGGGTGTCAGTAGAGACCAACCTGGGCGATGCTGAATTCTGACCCTCAGAGAGACGAATCAGATGATGATTTGTGGCTGAGTCTCAGCATCTCCCTCCCTCCCCGTGCAGTAGAACCAAGACTGATATTTCTCCTTTCTTGCCCTACTCCAGTTTATTTTCTTGTTTTTGGCAATGGGGTGAACAATGGTGCCAGCTTCTTACTAGACTGTGAATACCAGAACTCACAACTCGAATCTCTGCAGATGGGGGGCTCAGGGAGTTGATCTAAGATTGTCATTGCCTCCTTTAAGGTTGGAGGATGGGGGGTGGGGATGGATAAAGAGATTGGCAAACATTTTCTGGAAAAGGCCACATAGTAAATATTTCAAGCTTTGCAGCTCACATACAGTCTCTGTTCTTTGTTTTTGTTGTTGATTTTTTGTTTCATTTTGTTTTAAAATATCTTTAAAATGTAAAAACTCATCTTATTAATAGCTCAAGTCTTAGCTGTACAGAAACATCCTCTGGGTCTTTTTCAGAAGGATGCCAATCCCATGAACCTTTGAAGGTAAGGCATCTCTGCAGCGTGGGACTGCCTCCCAGCCTCCTGGCCTGCCTTCAGTGCAATGGGAACCTCAGCATGAGGGCTGGGTCAGGTTTTGTTTTTCTCCTAATGCTTCTTGAGAGATTGGTGACTGAATTATTTAGGCTACAAATGAGACAGCTTTAGCAGAGTCAGACAGTAACAGCCTGTTCTTTTGGAGGCCAAAATGGGGCTTTTCTCTACTCATTCTGCACCCTCAAGACTGTGTCCAGGAAGGAGGGAGAGGGCTCAAGCACCCTGCTCATCTGCTGCATCCACAAGCTGGTGGGCTCTGAGCTGGGGAATGAGCCTGAGAGTGGGGGTGATGCTAGACAGACTCTCTCCTGAGTTGCCAACCACTGCCAGCCTCTGCCTCAGCCAAAGTCTGGGTTCTCCAAACTTCCCTGACCTCCCTCATCGCTGGTATAGAGAAGACCTCTCCTTTGACACATGCTGGAATTTGCTAACTCCTAACTCACTTTTTTAACTCCTCAATATATATTTTTTTCCCAACACTAAGACAGAAGCTAATATTCATATATATATTTTTGGTGGGCTTTGAGGGGTATTTTTTATAAGGCCAGAAGACCCCTACATTGGAGGATCTGATAGAGAAGGGAAAGTGTTCCTCCTCCCCCACAATATCATCCTAGGGTCCTGTTTCCAACTGAATCAATATTTGTGTGCATTTTGTAGCTACAGCTTAAAAATGCAAATTAATTTTCCTGGAACATAGGGTTCCCAGGGTCATTTGTCTTCCTCTTCTCTCCTTACTGTACTGGAATCTCAGTCTCTGAAGTTAGCCAGTACCCACACTGTCCTCAGCTGTGAAGGCCTTAGGAAGGTTACCAGCCACAAGAGATCATGTGGCTAATTTCTGTTGGCATCCTAGCACTTTCATTAAGGTCTGTGAGTGACATCCTAATTAAAGGCCCCAGACAGTTGCCTGGATTGAGGCTGCAACTTCCTAAAATCACAAGCTTACAGCCAGAAGGGATTTTAAAGTTTTTTGTTTTGAGACAAGGTCTCCCTCTACTGCCCTGGCTGGACTACAGTGGTATAATCATGGCTCACTGCAGCCTTGGCCTCTTGGGCTCAAGCAATTCTCTCACCTCGGCTTCCCGAGTAGCTGGCACTAATGGCATGTGCCACACCTTGCCTTTTTTTTTTTTTTTTTGTAGAGATAGGGTCTCCTTATGTTGCTCAAGCTGGTCTTGAACTCCTGGGCTCAAGTGATCCTCCTGCCTCAGCCTTATGAGTAGCTGGGACTACAGGCACACGCCACCATGCCCAGCTATTTTTTTTTTTTTTGCAGAGTAGAGACAGGGTCTTCCCATGTTGCCCAGACTAGTCTTCTCTTGAATGTCCAGCTTCAAGACATCCTCCTGCCTCAGCCTCCCAAAGTGCTGAGATTACAGGTGTGAGCCAACACACCCAGCTTGCAAGGGATTTTAGAGGCCAACTCCCTCATTGGACAGATGAGGAAAGGAAGGCTCAGAGAGGACAGGTGATTTGTCACATAGCAAGCCGTTGGCATGTCCTGTCCTGTGATCTAGACAAGTGTTCTTTCTGCTACCACACATCAAGTTCAGATGAGGAACCTGAAAAGAAGCCAGGATTTTAGAAAGGATGAATGTGAACGCATCCCATTCTATAGTCACTCGACCCTGCAAGTGCACGGGAACAGAATGAAGAATGGGAAACACGTAGAGATATATACACAGAAAGAGGGGAGGAGGAACAAAAAAGAAGGGTTGAGATCACTCATTCAGAAGAACACAATGCATAGCACAAAATAATGAGAACAGAACTGATGCCACATCCAAAACAATTGATTTTATTCTTTCTCAAGGAGACAGAATGGAGCCCTTATTAACCTTAGAGAGATCAGTGAAGCCATTTTGATGGCTTCTGGGTTCTTTAGGCTGCATTCTAAAGTCCATGGGCTAAATCTAGCCTGCTGCCTTTTTTGTAAATAAAGTTTTATTGGAACATAACTATGCTTATTTGTGTCTTATTGTCTATGGATATTTTTATGCTAAACAGCGGAGTCGAGTCATTTTGAAGAGCCCATATGGATCACAAAGTCTAAAATATTTATCTGATCCTTCGTACAAATATTTTGCCAACTGACACCATAGTGTTTTAGCTGAATCTTTCTCAATATACTTCTGCAATCTGAAAATGATAACTGCATTGTATTCCTGAGTTTGTGGATATATATATTTTTTGAGGCTGTGCCTCTGCCCCCTTTAATCCCTTCCAGTGCCACCTGTGATATCTAACAAGCTAGAAATGAAGACATAAAGACTAAGAGGCCAAGAGAAAGACTTCAGGACAGATATCTTGTCACACCCTAGATCTGTTCAGCTCATATTTTCCAAGTCCATGTAACTGTATCTTCTACTTTTTTCTTTTTTGAGTTGGAGTCTTACTTGGTCACCCAGGCTAGAGTCCAATGGCGCCATCTTGGCTCACTGCAACTTCCACCTCCCAAGTTCAAGCAATTATCTTGCTTCAGCCTCCTGAGTAGCTGGTATTACAGGCACCTGCCACCAAGCCCAGCTAATTTTCGTATTTTTAGTAGAGACGGAGTTTCACCATGTTGGCCAGGCTGGTCTCGAACTCCTGACCTCGTGATTTGCCTGCCTTGGCCTCCCAAAGTGCTGGGATTATAGGCGTGAGCCATCGTGCCCAGCCATACTTGTACTTTTAAGCTTAAGGAAAACAACTGCATGTGCGCCCATGTGTGAAGATGTAATTGTGTATGCATGTTCGCTGCTGGTGTTTCTGTGTGTCTATGGATTTGAGTGTCTCCATGCCCACAAGCAAGGATACTATTCAAAATACATAAAAACCAGTTCAGCACAGAGATTGACTCATCAAGACAGGTGCCAGCCCAGGGCATACTGGCAGCACACAGCCCAGCACATGACTGCACATTCCCACTCCCCCAGAGGGGCTCATTTCCTTCTTCCCCACAGTATGAGCAGCTAAGATGGCTCCTGATTTCCTGGGACTTGTGATGTGTCATCAAGTGTGAGTCTGGGTGTGTGCATGGGCACAGCAGCTACTGGGCTCATATGGCTGTAAACATTCTATTTAGAATAGATACGTAGACTGGGTAGAGGGGGAACCAAGCAACTACCTTCCAAACCATACGTGAGGGTACAAACTCCCCTTCAATCTGGTTTAGAGGAAGTGGATTCCAGCTATTTTTAAAGGCTAGATTGACCTCAAGGCCGGGTGATTGGCAATACACCATAGTTTCTATTAGTGAAGGTCTACCATGTGCCAAACACATATATTAAATGGGACTTTTCCCATCTCAAAATTTGGACAGAGGCCCTAAAGAGGGGGGAAAAATGAGTATCAACTATACAAAACTACTCCCACATTCTAAATCAAGATGCTAGACTTGCAAAAGGGGTGGTGAAGAGCTGTTACCCACCTCCAGACTGCATGAGAGAGGGCTAAGGGCTAAGGTTAAAAGGCAGGTGGTAATGAAGATCATCTGGAGAGAGTCGTCACTTTCTTCCATCCTGGCCAGTGGTGTGATTCTTACTGTAACCCGCTTCAGAGGGGGATTCCAGAGAAGAACTCCAAGAGCTTGAATCACCTGGAGTGTGAGGGACCCAGGAACTCAGACCGAAAAATAATCTGAAGGTGAATGGCTATGGCTGGGGGCTCTGGAGACAGTCCAGGGGACCACCTTGAGAGTGAGCTGCCCCCACAGAGCTTAGCAGACCACAATGTTTGCATGCTTTTCAAGGCCAAGAATGGACTGTCCAAGAGGGCTGCCTGGAAGAGAGAGGTGACCCCAGCTAGGGAGGGACTGCCAGAAGCCAGGAGTCTCAGAGGGAGTCATAAGTAGTCAGTGGAAGGAGACATCAGCCACATCAAGGGATTTGTAAACGGAGGATCCCGGCATTAGAGCATCTTCCAGAAGCCCAGGAAAATATCCTCCCACACAAGATAATGCCCAAACTCTGAGATGGAAAGAGATTTAGAGAGACTTGTAGACATTAAATAATTCATTCAATATCAAGCAGCTAAATAAATGTTGTGTGATAGTTCTGTATTGTGTCAGTTTGGGTAAGCTGGAGCTACATATCCCAGGATCCCATCCCCTGCGTGGTTCTGGTTTAGAGTTGGCCAAAAGATTAATTTGTGAATGATTTGTAAGGCAGAGAAGTGAAGCAGCTGCCACAATTACTTTCTGAAGGCTGTCATGGGTTAGAAGTGTCGGCAGGTTCCAGGTTATATTTATTCTCCCCGACTCCACATTTAGCCTTACTGAGCAAATCCTGGCCCTTCTGACCAACAAAAACTAAAAAGCCCAGGCCAATCCCAGATACAGAGGCAATCAACTTTCACAAACTTCTCCTCTCTCGGATCCTGCTCCAGCAGCTGGCACGCCTAAGTCCAGAAAGTTTGATTCCTGGCTTTTCTCTGGTCCTCCAACTTCTTCATTCAAACCTGTACTCTCCCAGTTTCTCCAGCAATACTGAAAAGTCACATTCCCATAATAAATCTCTTATTACACAATACTCTTAGTGTGTCTCCCTCCCTGATGGAACCCTGACCAATACCATTAGTATCAATAATAAACATCAAGTAGGTACTGGAAATGGCTCCAGAGGAGAACATTAGGGATAAAAATTTTGAACTGATCTGGTTAGATGTAAAGGCATTAATGACCCTATTGCCATTGGGATAGGTGACACTGGTAAATCATGGCATGCAGTGGCAAGAGAGGTACATGAATTATCACCTGTCGTCACCTGTAGTAAAAATGTCTTTAAAGGCAAGTCTTTGGCTGGCCAAGTAGTCACCCCCACTGAAAGTTTTAATGAAAGTAGACAGTATAGGAGCTTTCATTGATTGCTTCTAAGTGTACTTAAACACATGGAGGAAGAAAATGATGAGCTCAGGACTTCAAATGCCAAGCTCAAGGTTTGATTACAGGAGCAGGATGCTT
>NW_016107347.1:7055092-7058631 GCF_001604975.1 Cebus imitator | reverse complement strand
TGGTGGCGTGCGCCTGTAGTACCAGCTACAAGGGAGGCTGAGGCAGGAGAATCGCTTGAACCCTGGAGGCGGAGATTGCAGTGAGCCGAGATTGCTCCACTGCACTCCAGCCTGGCGCCTGGTGATGAAGCAAGACTCTGTCTAAAAAAAAAAAAAGAAAAAAAGAAAAGAAATCCTCATTTCCTGTAGCTCCAGGGACAAAATTTCTGAAAACCAAAATGGCAAGTCTTCACTTCAATCTAATAGCGTTACTGTTGTGCCCATGGTGGAGACAGTCTTCTCTTAGAACCCAATACCACTAAATCAGCAGGGCCCAGAGTCCTGGGAGCAGGAAGTAACATTTTACTGGTGAATCATTAGGAATGACAGCGAGGAGAGTCACTCCTATTTCCATCTCATATTGGAAAGTGAGAGGTACTATGGTAGAAAATGCCAGATGGAAGCCTCTAGAATGGCCTGTACCTACCAAAACAGTAAGCCCAAAGCAATTTTGTCCCAGAGATTAGTGTTGCCATAAGAACGTCAAAGATGTAATAGTGGTGATTTCTACCATATCTTCTCTCAACTTGTAGAATACAGATGGATTTTGGAGAATGACTGGATTATCACAAACTTAATCAGGATGGCTCCAATGTCATCGTCTGTCCCAGATGTGATTTCTTTTTTTCCTTTTCTTTGTGACAGAGTCTCACTCTGTCATGCAGGCTAGAGTGCAATGGTGCCATCATGGCTCACTGTAGCCTCAGCCTTCCCAGGCTCAGTTTTTCCTCCCACCTCAGCCTCCCAAGTAGTTGGAACTACAGGTATGTGCAACCAGGCCTGGCTAATTTTTGTATTTCTCATAGAGATGGGGTTTCACCATGTTGTCCAGGCTGGTCTCGAACTCCTGGGCTCAAGTAATCTGCCCGCCTCAGCCTTCCGAAGTGCTGGGATTACAGATGTGAGCCGCCACACCCCACCTGGATGTGATTTCTTTATTGGAGCAAAGATGGTTTTGGTACATGGTATGCAAATATTGGCCTGGCTATTGAATAAAGAAATGTTTATTCCTTATATCTGTTATGAAAGATCACTGAAGCAGTTTACTTTCTTTCTCTTTTTTTTCTTTCTTTCTTTTTTTTTGAGACAGAGTTTCCCTCTTGTTGCCGAGGCTGGAGTGCAATGGTGCGATCTCGGCTCACCACAACCTCCGCCTCTTGAGTTCTAGAGATTCTCCTGCCTCAGCCTTCCTGAGGAGCTGGGATTACAGGCACACACCACTACACCCGGCTAATTATGTATTCTTAGTAGAGATGGGGTTTCTCCTTGTTGGTCAGGCTGGTCTTGAACTCCTGACCTCAGGCGATCCACCCTCCTCGGCCTTCCAAAATGCTGGGATTTACAGGCATGAGCCACTGTGCCCAGCACAGCAGTTTACTTTCAACTGGTAGGGCCAGCACTACACCTTCAATCTCCTTCCTCAGTGGTTTATCAACCATATGGAAGATAACTGCAGCACCGCTGCTCCACTCAGAAAAGATCCTAAGCATAGTGGTAAAGGAAAATGCCACCATTGTGCAGAATTTTGAGCAGTACATATGGTTGTTGATTTTGCCTGGAAGGAGAGCTAGCCAGAGATACAGATACACACACAAACACACACACACACTCTCTCTCTTCCCCCCCCCCCCCCCACACACACTTCACACACAAGTTCTCTCCCACTTCACATTTATAGCAACTCCTGGTCCTTCCGACCTACAAAAACCAAAAAGCCCAGGCCAACCCCAGAAGCAGACACAAATTGTGTGTGTGTGCTATGGCTGGCTAAAGGTTTGACTTTCAGGGTATTGATATTCAGGGTATTGGAGGGAACACATTTGGAAAATTGACAATGAAGTCTGGAGAAGACCTATGCAAATGAACCATCATGAGCTGACACAAAGTGTGAAAATATTCATATATTACATGAATGCTTGCCAAAGTACAACTCCAGTAGAGGAGGATTTTAATAATGAAACCACTAAGATGCCGCATTCTTTCCCCAACTATTTCCTCCAGTCATCCCTGTCTTTCGCCAGTAGCTCATCATGGTGTCGAGGGTAAAAGGTACTCATGGCGCAGCCACATGGGCTTCCACTCATCAAATTTGATCTGTCTACAGCCACTGCTGAGTGTCCACTCTGCCAATCAGCGGGGCCCAGAGTCCTGGGAGCAGGAAGTAACATTTTGCTGGTGAATCATTAGGGATGACAATGAGAAGAGTCACTCCTATTTCCATCTCATATTGGAAATTCCACTGACTCATGCAATGAGAGCTACTATGGTAGAAAATGCCAGGTGGAAATGCAGAGACCAACACTGAACCCTGAATAAGGCAGTATTCCCCAGACTGAACAGCCACCACTTGGTGGCAGATTGATTACATTAGAACACTTCCATCATGAAAGAGGCAACACTTCTCCAAGCAGACACTCACTTTGGATCTGGGCTTCTCTTCCCAGTCCACATGCTGCTGCCAAAAACACCAACTTACAGAATATCTTTTTTATTGTTACAGGATTCCACTAAGCATAGGTTCTGACCAGGGAATTCATCTTACAGCAAATAAAACATAGCAATGGGCTCATGATCATAGAATTCACAGAGCTTACAACGTGCTGCTTGCCCTGGAGTAAATGGCCTAATAGCATGGTGGAATGGTCTTACTGAGTCTGGCACAATGCCAGCTGAGTGCTAACACTGGGCAGGGCTGATGCAATGTCTTCCATGATACCCTGAATCGGTGACCAATATATAGTGCTGTTTTTCCCATAGTCCGGATTCATGAGTCCGAAAATCAAGGATTTGAAGTGGAAATGGCTCCTCTCACTGTTACTCCTAGTGGGCCACTTGGGAAATTTTTGCTTTCTAGCCCCATAGCTTTGGGCTCTGTGGGTTTAAAAAGCAATTTATCTGCCTAGGTTAATTATACATAAGTCAAATATGTGGCAGAGCTATCATTCAGTGACTGTATTAGGTGACGTGTTTGCTGAAAACAAAGGGAATATGGACTGAACAGCAGAGAATGAAGTTAACCAGCCATGACCACATGACCAATGAACATCACACACCGGGGCCTGCTGGGGGGTGGGGAGGCTAGCAGGGGGTGGGGAAATTAAGGAAGGATAACATTAGGAGAAATATCCAATGTAGATGCTGGTGGTTGGATGCAGCAAACCACCACTGCATATGGATACCTATGTAACAATTCTGCACAATCTGCATACGTACCATAGAAGTTAAAGTATAATAAAAAATAAATTAAAAAAAATGATAAATAAAAATAAAGAGGGCAAACGGGCATGTTAAATGACATCATAGCTGTGTAATTAGCAAAATCCAAATTGTTAACAATTTTATAAGAAGAATGATGCAATTTCTAGGATAAAAATGAGAGAAGAAACCTACAGATTTAAAAAGATTTATGAAACCTATCAACTAAAAAAAAAAAAAAAAAGTATTTTTTCAGCCAGGCTGGGTGACTTACCCCTATAATCCCAGCACTTTGGGAGGCCGAG
>NW_016107347.1:7040815-7054679 GCF_001604975.1 Cebus imitator | reverse complement strand
GCAACCTCCGCCTCCTGGGTTCAGGCAATTCTCCTGCCTCAGCCCCCTGAGCAGCTGGGATTACAGGCACGCACCACCATGCCCAGCTAATGTTTTGTATTTTTAGTAGAGATGGGGTTTCACCATATTGACCAGGATGGTCTCGATCTCTTGACCTCGTGATCCACCCGCCTCGGCCTCCCAAAGTGCTGGGATTACAGGCTTGAGCCACCGCGCCCGGCCTTTCTATGGTTTTAGTTACCTGTAGTCAACCCGGGTCTGAAAATAGGTGAGTATAGTACAATAAGATATTCTGAGAGAAAGAGATCACATTTATGTAACTTTTATTATAGCATATGGTTATAATTGTCCTATTTTATTATTGTTGTTGTTAATCTCTTACCATGTCTAATTTATAAATGGAACTTTATCATCAGTATGTATAGGAAAAAGCATAGTACTATGCATACAGGGTTCAGTGCTGTCCTGGTTTCAGGCATTCATTGGAGGTCTTGGAATGCATCCCCTGAGGATAAGGAAAACTACTGTAAGGTAAATATTAACAAATTATTTTTTTCCCTCTTCTTATTCATGGGAGTGACC
This sequence comes from Cebus imitator, assembly GCF_001604975.1. Lineage (NCBI taxonomy): Eukaryota > Metazoa > Chordata > Mammalia > Primates > Cebidae > Cebus > Cebus imitator. The sequence goes on along the minus strand of NW_016107347.1, from coordinate 7,054,097 downwards.
GAAACTATTACCTGTAAGCAACCAGAAGAATACACAGAAGCTACTCAAGATCTCATCCAGATCCACAGAAAAGAATCCACATGTTAGGATTAAAGGTTAAGGCAAGGAATAGCCAAGGCAATCCTAAGCAAAAAGAGCAAAGCGGGAGACATCACGTTACCTGACTTCAAACTATACTACAGACTACAGTAACTAAAATTACATGGTACTGGCATAAAAACAGACATATAGATCAATGAAACAGAATAAATAACCCAGAAATAAGACTGCACACCTACAACCTCCACAAACCTGACAAAAACAAGCAATGGGAAAGGATTCCCTATTCAATAAATGGTGCTGGAATAACTGGCTAGCCACATCCAGAAAGTGGACTCCTTCCTTACACCATAGACAAAAGTTAACTTAAGATGGATTAAAGGCTTAAGTATAAAACCCAAAACTATAAGAACCCTGGATGACAACCTAGGCAATACCATTCAGGACACAGGCATGAGAAAGATTTCATGAGGAAGTCACCAAAAGCAATTGCAACAAAAGCAAAAACTGGCAAATGGAATCGAATTAAACTAAAGAGCTTCCGCACAGCACAAGAAACTATCAACAGAGTAAACAGACAACCTACAGAATGGGAGAAAAGTTTTGCAAACTATGCATCCAACAAAGGTCTAATATCCAGCATCTATAAGGAACTTAAACAAATTTACAAGAAAAAAAAGCATAAAAAAGTGGACAAAGGACATGAACAGACACTTTTCAAAAGAAGACACACAGGCAGCCAACAAACACATGAGAAAAAGCTCAACATTACAGATCATTAGAGAAATGCAAGTCAAACCGCGGTGGTATACCTTCTCACACCAGTCAGAATGGCTACTATTACAAAATCAAAAAACAGGTGGAGGCAAGGTTTTGGAGAAAAGAACACACTTGTACACTGTTGGTGGGAGTATAAATTGGTTCAACCATTGTGAAAAGCAGTGTGGTGGTTCCTCAAAGACCTAAAAATAGAAATACGATTTGACCTACCAATCTCATTTATGTACCCAAAGGAATATAAATCATTCTACCATAAAGACACATGCACGTGAATGTTCACTATAGCACTATTCCCAATAGCAAAGACATGGACTCAACCTAAATGCCCATCAATGATAGACTGGATTAAAAAAATATATGGTATATATATACCGTGAACACTATGCAGCCATAAAAAAGAACAAGATCATGTCCTTTGCAGGGACATGGATGGAGCTGAAGCCGTTATCCTTAGCAAACTAACGCAGGAACAGAAAACCAAATGCCACATGTTCTCACTTGTAAGTGGGAGCTAAATGATGAGAACACATGGATACACGGAGGGGAGCAACACACACTGAGGCTTTTTGGAGGATGAGGGTGGGGGGAGGGAGAGGATCAGGAAAAATAACTAATGGATGCTAGAAATAATCTGGACAACAAACCCCGTGACACAAGTTGACCTATGTCACAAATCTGCTCTTATATCTCTGAACTTAAAAGTTAAAAAAAAAAAAAAAGGGGAAGGTGTGATTTTTTAGAAAAAAAAAAAAAAAAAAAAAAAAAAAGGTAAAGGTGTGATTTTTTAGAAAAAAAAAAAAAAAAGAAAAGAAAAAAGATGTTTCCGGCTTGAGCCCCAAGTCGTTGTAATTCAGCAGACTGATTACACATACCTTGAATCATTTAATTCCCACGAGAACTTGTGAGGTAAGTGTTATTAACACCAGTTTACAGACGCAGATGCTCAAAGTGGGAAGAAAGTCTGAGGGCATTCAATAGCTGTCTCATGGGCTAGGAGTTCAGGACCAGGAAAAAGCATGTAGTAAATGACATTTGAGGGGCAGGCTTTTAAAATGTGAGTGGTCTCATTTAATTCTCACACTAATTCCATAAGATAGACATTACCATTCCCAATTTACAGACAAGGAATCTAAGACTTTGAGCCCAGGTCTGCTCAGCTGTGATACTCACATCCCTCCATCACCCATGAGCTGTGTTCTGATCATCTCCTTGAGGACTGACTGCCCAGAGTCCAAACATTTCAAAATTAGTGCTTAGGGAAGGGGTGAGGGGCCAGGGGATAGACTGGGTAGAAGTGCTGTGACAGAGGTGTTTCCTCCATGCTCTGAGGAGAGAATGGGGGAAGAGGAAACCAAATCCACAATGAGGAAGGCATCTTGAGGAGGTCTTTTTTTTTTTTTTTTTTTGAGATGGAGTCTCACTCTTGTCACCCAGGCTGGAGTGCAATGGCACTATCTCGGCTCACTGCAACCTCCACCTCCCAGGTTCAAGCGATTCTCCCGCCTCAGCCTCCTGAGTAGCTGGGATTACGAACATGAGCCACCACGCCTGGATAATTTTTTTATTTTTAGTAGAGATGGGGTTTCACCATGTTGGCTAGGCTGGTCTCGAATTCCTGACCTCAAGTGATCTGTCTGCCTTGACCTCCCAAAGTGCTGGGATTACAGGCATGAGCCACTGTGCCCTGCCATGAGAAAGTCTTTAAAATTGAGTAGGAATCAGTGTGTGTGTGTGTGTGTGTGTGTGTGTGTGTGTGTGTGTGTTGGAGGGAAAGGAGAGCAAAGGCTAATGAATGGAAAAGCATTTGCAAAGAATGCTTGAGGCAAGTTCAATAAGCAGTTAGTGATGACTGAACTACAAGGCGTAAGGAGAGATGGCAGAGATGAGGCTGAAAGTTGGCCAAGGCTGAGCTCAGAAAGAAGCTGGTTGCTGTACAGTTTGAGTTTTATCTTGAAGACAATGGAGAACCCCGTAAGGGCTCAGGGGCAAGGGAAGAGGCAGATTGCCACCTTAGAGACGAAGCTGTAAGGCCCGATGAGTGGGTGAAAGTGAAGACTGGGCAATAAAATAGAAGTTTTGACAATAATCCAGGTAAGAAATCATAAGCCCTTGGGCAAAAAGCAGTGGTTGCCTGGGAATGCTGAGAGGGAAAAGGGGAGCCTGAGGATAGTTTCCAACTCTGGGCCCTCCATTCTTTAACGGATGATTGCTTTTTTTCTCTCCTACAATCTGGCTACAATGATGGCAGCACTGTCCATGTGCTGTCTGAAAAACACTGAAGGCCCAAAATACCAATATGCAGCATTCTCCAGGGCCTGTAGCTCCTCCACTCAAGTCCCTATTACAGCTGTATTCACACAAGAGCAAACACTGAACACTTACTGGACCTTTTGGTAAATGACTTTTTTTTTTAGGGGCCACCATTTGAATCTTGGCCAACTGTAAGGAAAGGCTGGAAGAGGATTTTGGAGATGGACTGCGGCAATTCTGGAGGACTCCATGTCCTGGAATTTGGGAGAGAGGAGGCCATACCACCTAGGAGGGAGGGGGTTGTTGGGGTGGGGTGGGCAGGTAATCTGCTCTCATAAGTCATTCCTGCTCTTTGGCAGCTAGGGATTTAGGGGTCTTTGGCCCAAGATCAAGTTTCTCTTTAACTTCTCTTTTCTGCACGTGGAATCCCAGACCCAGCTCGGTGCTCCAGCCAGAGCCTAGGCCGCAGTGGAGAGCTAGAGTGAGGAGCATGTCCTCTGATGGGTTTTTTCCCAAGGGTCAAAAGGCAGATACTGAAAAGGTGGATCTCTTAGACTCGCAGTACCAGCTGGGGCAGCTCTGGGACTCAAGAGTCCTCAGAGACGACGGTCCTAAAACCAGGAGCAGCGTGAGCGGTTGCCTGGGAAGTTCCACTCCACTAGTAAGCTCTCGCAGAGGACCGGGCAGGAGACATCCGACAGCCAAGCAGACTGGAGCGCTGGCTTTTTCTCCTTGAGAGTGATACCTGCCTGTGTCGCTTCTGCTTAAACTTATAAATTAAAAAAAAAAAAAAAAAGAGTGATACCTGAGACAGGCTTCAAGGCTGGAGGGCCGAGGCTCTCTGCTCCCACTTGGGAAGGTCACTCCTGGCTCTCCGCCGCCACACACACGCATTAGCTGGGCAGCACCCGGCCAGTCAATGAGACTGCAAACCTTGTTTGCTTTTAGTTACTGATTGTTGAAGATTAAGCTTCTGGTAAGCCGACATCAATAATCCTTCCGGAAAAATCTTTTAACTAAGTTAATAATAGGAAAAAAAAAAAGGTTGCAATTGTAGATATTAGTCAATTAGAAGATGTGAGAGAGGGAGGTAGAGTGGGTCCCGGGCGGGGTGCAGGAGTGTGTGTGTGCGCACGTGTTGGGTTAGGGGAGATTGTGTGCAAACTTTCGGGAGGGAGCTTTGTCTCGCGGAAGAGGAGTGAGGACTGCAGCTCTCCCAGGCCAGGTTCTTCCCGACACTTCCCCCAACCCCCAACCCCACCAAGCTCGCCCCGCCCCAAGCTGGACAGTTACTCCCAGGGACTCTTCTTTCTCCCTTCTTCTTTTTTTTTTTTTTTTTTTGAGACAGAGTTTTGCTCTTGTTGCCCAGGGCTGGAGTGCAATGGCGCAATCTTGGCTCACCGCAACCTCCGCCTCCTGAGTTCAAGCCATTCTCCTGTCTCAGCCTCCTGAGTAGCTGGGATTACAGGCATGTGCCACCATGCCCGGCTAATTTTTTGTGTTTTTAGTAGAGACGGGGTTTCACCATGTTGGCCAGGATGGTCTCGATCTCTGGACCTCATGATCCATCCGCCTCGGCCTCCCAAAGTGTTGGGATTACAGGCGTGAGCCACCGCGCCCGGCCCTCTTCTCCCTTCTTTACTCAGAAGGGGGTAGGCGGGCGCCTGTAATCCCAGCTACTCGGGAGGCTGAGACAGGAGAATCGCTTGAACCCGGGAGGCGCAGACTGCAGTTGACCAAGATTGTGCGACTGCACTCCAGCCTGGGCGACAGACCGACGTTCCGTCTCAAAAACAAACAACAAAAAAGAAGGGGGCAGCTGCGAGCATCCCCTCTTCTCCTTCCCTTTGATTAGCTGAGCGGCCTAGATCTAGGACCGTCCCGGCCGGGGGACGGGATGGGGAGGGCTTTGACGAGTCCCTCCCGGATGGGCGGAGCCCGCGGGAGATTTGCGGTGCAGGCTGCGTCTCCAAGAGAGCAAGCTCCCTGTCGTGAGCGGTGTCCACGAAATGCGCCTCCGTGGGTGACAGAGGGGGGCGGTGGGGCGTGGGAGGCTAGTGGGCGATTCTGAGCAGCTGGCCTGTCCGGAGTGCGGGGCCAGCCCTCGGGCTGGGAGGAAGAGGAGAGGCGGCACCACTGCTTCCGTCTCCCGGGAGACCCCACTGCGGAAGACAGAGAGCTGAGCCCCGGCGCGGATCAGGCGAACTCGACAGGCCCTAGCGGGTCACCTGCCCCTAACCCCGGTTGGGCTGGGAGGGGTCTTCTCCCCACAAGTACCCTAGCCTGGCGGAGGCTTCTCCTTTCCAACGCCCGCGCCCGGCGCCCGCCTTAGACTGCTGTCGCCCGCCGGGCTCCTCTCTCGCTCCCGGTGCCTGGTAGCCCGAGGTGGCCCGCGCCATCGTACTGTCCAGCCGACTCAGATTAACGCAGGTTCGAGATGCCGCGGCTCCGGCCCAGTGGGCGCGGCGTTCCGGGTCCTCAGGGAGGAGGTGGGAAGGACGCATCTGGGGTCTGTGGTCTGGACCTCCGGCCTCTGAGCGCGCCCCAACCCCTCGAGGCAGGATTGCGACCGCGGAGGCCTGCAGCTGTGACTGAACTCTCGCCTCCTCTGCCAGTTTTGCGGCCCGCAGTCCACCCAGGCTAATGGCGTTAACCTTGGATTCCCCTCAATGCAGCGCCCTGTGTCACCCGGGAAAGTCTCCACGCAGGAAGGCCCAGGGCCCTGTGAGTGTACACATATGGAGGCTCAAAAGCTGCAGATACTATTTTTTCAGTTTGAAGTTCGTTGGAAAGCTGTGCCTTCTTATTTTTTTAAAAAATTCAGCTTTGTTGAAGTATAGTTTACATGCAATAAAATGCACCCACTTTAAGTGGATATTTAGATACGTTTTGACACTTTCACACTCCACTACCATGATCAAGATACAGAACATTTCCATTTCCTCAAAAATCACCTTTGCCATCCTCCTGGACCACCCTGTGTCCTCTACCCACCCACCCCCCGCCCCCCCGCCTTCCCACACACCTGAGCTCTAGGCAACTGCCGGACTGCTTTCTTCTACTATAGATTATGTTTTTGTATTTTCTGGAATTTCATATCAATGGAATCAGACACTATGAGCTCTGTGTTCACTTCACCTAATGTTGTTGAGAATCATCCCTATTGTTGGAAAGATCACTTTACTTTTTATTCTTTTGAGAAGGAGTCACTCTGTCGCCCAGGCTGGAGTGCAGTGTCCTGATCTCGGCTCACTGCAACCTCCGCCTCCTGAGTTCAAGCGATTCTCCTGCCTCAGCCTGCCAAGTAGCTGGGATTACAGGCACCCGCCACCACGCCCGGCTAATTTTTGCATGTTTTTTAGTAGAGGCGGGGTTTCATCATGTTGGCCAGGCAGGTCTCAAACTCCTGACCTCAGGTGATCCACCCACCTCGGCCTCCCAGATTTCTGGGATTAGAGGCCTGAGCCCGGCGTTTTCATTGCTGAGTGATAGTGCACTGTCTGGTTGTACCGCAATTTGTTTATCCTATCTCTTGTCCACAAACATTTGGACTTTTTCCCAGTTTGGGCTATTTTGAATTAAGTTGTTAGGAATATTTGTTCAAGTCTTCGTGGCTATATGATTTCATTTCTCGTGGGTGCATATCTAGAAATGGAATTGCTGGGTCATATTAGAAAATATATTTTTAATGTAGTAAGAAACTACAAAACTACTTTCTAAAGTGGTTGAAGCATTTTACACTCCCACCAGTAGTATATAAAAATTCCAGTCATCTCCACATTGTCACCAATGTTTAGTATTGCCAGTCTTTTAAATTTTAGTTATGCTAGTGGGTGCCCAGTGGTACCTTACCATATTTTTGAATTTTGTTTCTCAAATAAATATGTTGAGCATCTTTTCATGTGTTCGTGTTACAAACATATATATCTTATTTAGTGCAATGTCTGTTCAAATATTTTGCTCATTTTTATAAGGTCGTTTTATATTACTGGACTGTTAAACTTTTCTATATATTTATATATATAAATATATAGAATATTTTAAATATATTCTATATATTTAAAAGTCCAGTAATATAGCCTAAATGTATAGAAAACTTTTACAGTCTGTGGTTTGCCTCATCATTTTCTTTTTCTTTTTTTGACGGAGTTTTGCTCTTGTTGCCCAGGCTGGAGTGCAATGGTGCGATCTTAGCTCACTGCAACCTCTGCCTCCCGGGTTCAAACAATTCTCCTGCCTCAGCCTCCTGAGTAGCTGGGATTACAGGCATGCACCACTACACCCAGCTAATTTTGTATTTTTAGTAGAGACAGGGTTTCTCCATGTTGGTCAGGCTGGTCTCAAACTCCCAACCTCAGGTGATCTGCTCACCTCGGCCTCCCAAAGTGCTGGGATTACAGGTGTGGGCCACTGCACCTGGCGTTTTTTTTTTTTTTGAGATGGAGTCTTGCTCTGTCACCCAGGCTGGAGTGCAGTGGCATGATCTCGGCTCACTGCAACCTCCACCTCCTGGGTTCAAGCAATTCTTCTGCCTCAGCCTTCCCAGTAGCTGAGATTACAGGCATGTGCCACCATGCCCGACTAATTTTTGTGTTTTTTAGTCAAAACGGGTTTTCACCATGTTGGCCACACTGGTCTCAAACTCCTGACCTCATAATCCGCCCACCTCAGCCTCCTAAAGTGCTGAGATTACAGTCATAAGCCACCACACCCGGTCTGCCTCATCAATTTCAAAACCGTTTCAAAAAGTTGAGTTTTAGTTTTGATGAAATCTAATAATCATTATTTTCTTTTATAGTTTGTGATTTTGAAGTCTTAAGAAATCTTTTGCCTTATACCAGCTTTGCACAGATTTTTTCCTTTGTTTTCTTCTTGCAAGTTTTGTAGTTTTAGCTCAAATATTTAGGCCTGTTTAGGCCTATTTCTTTTTTCTTTTCTTTTTTTTTAAGTCTATATTCTATGAAGAAACATGTTTAGGCCTATTTCAAATTAAATTTTACATATGGTGTGCAGTAAAGGCTGAGGTTAATTTTTTTTTCTATGTGGATATCCCATTGTTCCAGCATAATTCATTGAATAAGCTACCCTTTTCTCACTAAATTACCTTAGAACCTGTAGTAGCTAGAACTTAACATGGCACCTAATGAATACCATCTGGATGCAGGCCTTTGTGTGGTCCCCTCCTACTACATTGGTTGCCTTGGTTGACTTGTGTAACCAATACAATTTTGCACAAATTAGGGAGTAAAAGTTAACAACACTAGGTCATAAAAACATTGGCTTCTACCTTGCTCTCTACCTTGATCTCTCTTGGATCACTCATCCAGGGAAGCCAGCCGAAAACTCAAGCAGTCTATGAAGAGTCTTATGTGGTGAGGAACTGAAGCCTCATGCCAGCACCAGCATCTACCTGCCAGACAGGTAAGTGAACCATTTTGAGTAGATCCTCTAATTCCAGTCCAGCATTCAGGTGATTAGCCTCAGCCAACATCTTGATGTGCAACCTCAGGAGAAAGCTTGAACTAGAATCATGAATCTAAACTGCCTTTTAATTCCTAACCTAAGAAACTATATTTCTAGACTTTTAATTCTGTTCCATAGATTTATGTGTCTGTCCTTACAGCAACACATCACACTATCTTGATTACTATAGTAAGTTTTTTTTTGTTTTTTTTGTTTTTTTTTTTTGACAGAGTCTCACTCTGTCACCAGGCTGGAGTGCAGTGGTGTGATCTCGGCTCACTGCAACCTCTGCCTCCCAGGCTCAAGTGATTCTCCTGCCTCAACCTCCTGGGTAGCTGGGACTATAGGCATGCACCATCACACCTGGCTAGTTTTTGTATTTTTAGTAGAGATGGGATTTCACCATGTTGGACAGGATGGTCTCGATCTCTTGACCTCGTGATCCGCCCACCTCGGCCTCCAAAAGTGCTGGGATTACAGGTGTGAGCCACTGCTCCCCGTCGTACTGTAGTAACTCTTAAAGCCTTCTAATATTGTTTTCTTTAAAAATGACTTTGACTCTTCTATATTCTTTATATTTGTATATCAGTTTTAGAATTAGCTTGTAAATGTCTACAAAAATCTTGCTGGCTTTTGATTGGGTTTGCATTGAAGCTATAGTTTTAATTCTGGGAAAACTGATATCTTAACAATATTCGTGACCACTCTGGGTTGCCGCCACTACTGCTACCATCATGCCAGCCCCTCAGGTCTTCGTGAGGCCGGGTGACACTCAAAAATGGGAGACAAGCCAGTTTGGGAGAAGATTACATCCAGCTTCATTCAACATTACTACCAGTTATTTGATAGCAATAGAACACAACTAGGCACAATTTGCAATGGTGTATCATGCCTTACGTGGGAAGGACAACAGGTCCATAGGAAAGCTGCCACTGTGGAGAAGTTGTCTAGCCTTCCATTCCAGAAATCCAGCACAGCATCACGGCGCAGCACCATCAACCCACGCCAGACAGCTGCATCATCAGCATGGTTGTGGGCCAGCATAAGGCAGGTGAAGACCCATCATGGGGTTCCACCAGATGTTCCAATTAAAGAACATCAATGATGCTTGGGTCTGCACAAATAACATGTTCAGGAAGGCCCTCCGTAACTTCAGCTGACCTCTCAGCCAGGCATTCACACTGTTTCCTCCTTCCTCCTCTTCCCAGTACTATTCCCAGTCCTCCAGATGCTCCAAATCTCATGCACAAATGAGCACAGCCGTGGTGGGAGTGGGCGCAGTGCGCTGCTGCCACCAAGGTGCTGTGCATGATGTTTGGACACTAGACTAGTTGCATCTGATGGAAGAAGTTTGTGTTGTAACCGCACATGCCTTAGAAAGTCTCAAGTAATGCAAAAGGTTGTTCTTTTTTTTTTTTAATCTATTGACAAGTTGCTCTAGTAACCCAAAGAATTGAAGGAGAAAGCAGCTGCCTCACCGCCCAGACATTGATTTGTTCAGATGTTTCAATGCCTCATGATACAATAAAACCACAAAATTTTTCTTAAAAAAAAAAATTCAGTCTTCTGATCTATGAACATGGAAAATATCTGCATTTAAAATTTTCTAAACAATATTTTATAGTTTTAAGTGCTCAAGTTTAGGTCTTGCAAATATTTTATAAAATTTATCCCTAAATATTTCTTGTTTTTGATGATACAATGAATGGTACTGTGTTTTAAATTTCTATTTATAGTTGGTTGTTGCCAGCACAATATATAAACATACAATTGATATGTGTATATTGGACTTTTATCCTGTGACATTTCTAAACATGCTTCTTGGTTCCAGTAGCTTACTAAAAGATTCCTTTGGATTTTCCACATAGATACTCATGTTGTCTGTGAATAATGATAATTTTACTTCTTCCTGTCCAGTTTAGGAGCCTTTTATTTACTTTCCTTGCCGTGTTTCACTGATTGGGACCTCTAGTACAGTATGGGGGGGTTTTGTTTTTGTTTGCTTGTTTTTATAGAGACAGGGCCCTGACATGTTGCCCCAGCTGGTTTCAAACTCCTGGACTCAAGTGATCCTCCCGCCTCAGCCTCCCAAAGTGCTGGGATTACAGGCATGAGCCACTGCACCTGGCCTCTATTACAATATTCAATAGAAGTGGCGAGAACAGACCATGTTGTCCTGGTTTCTAATCTTAGGGGAAAACATTCAGTCTTCACCATTAAATATGATATTAAGTGAAGGTTTTTCAATTCTTCATTAGATTGAAGAAATTCCCTTCTATTCCTAGCTTACTGAGAAATTTTATTACAAGTGGGTGTTGAATTTTGTCAAATGCTTTTCTATATTTATTGACATGGTATTGTTTTCTTTTTTTGGTTGAATAATGTGCTAAATCAACAATGTCAATTTTTGAATGTTAAACAAATCTTGCATAATTCTTGGGATAAACCCCATTTGAGCTTCTGCTTTTTCCTTATTACTTTCTTATTATATTGCTAAATTTGATTTTTCATCTCTGTTTATGAGGGATATTGGTTAAATTTTTTTTTTCTTACGTCTTTGTCTTTGTTTTGGCAACACATTGATGCTAACCTCATAGCAGAAGTTGCAAAGTACTTACTCCTATTTTCTGGAAAAGTTTATGTGAGTTTGTATTATTACTTTCTTCAATAATTGATAGAATTCACTAGTGAAGCCATCTGGCTAGAAGTTTTCTTTGTGGAAAGGTTTGTAATCAGAAATTCAAATTCTTTAATAATTACAATGAATATTCAGGTTATTTCTTCTTAACATCAGTCTTTCAAAATAATTTTTCCCTTCCATCCAAGTTATTGAATTTATTAACATAAACTTGTTCAGAATATTCCTTCATTATCTTTATATTATCTGTACAACCTGTAGTGATGTTTTCTCTTTCATTCCTGGTATTGGTAAGTGTGACATCTTTCTTTTTTTCCTATTTAGCCTGACTAGAAGTTTTTCAATATTATCTTTTCAAAGAATTAGCTTTAGAGTAATTGATTTCTCTATTGTCAAGGGGTTATTTCTTCTTTTTATTTTATTTTATTTATTTATTTTTGAGATAGAGTCTCACTCTGTCACCTAGGTTGGAGTGCAATGGCAGGATCACGGCTCACTGCAGCCTCAACCTCCCTGGCTCAAGTGATCTTCCTGCCTCAGCCTCCTGAGTAGCTGGGACCATAGGCACATATCACCATGCCTGGCTAATTTTTAAAATTTTTTGTAGAGTGGGAGTCTTGCTATGTTGCCCAGGCTGATGAGGGGTCTTCTCTAATTATTTTACTCATCTTTATTTTTGCTTCCTTTTGCTTCCTTTGGGTTTACTTTGCTCTTCTTTTTCTAGTCCCATAAGGTGGAAACATAGATCACTGATTTGAGGTCTTTATTATTTTCTACTATAAGCTAATTTCCTTGGATGCTTAACTGCTTCCCACAGATTTTGCTATATTGTGTTTTATTTTCATCCAATTCAAAATATTTTCTAATTGCCCTTGTGATTTCTCCTTTTACCTATAGGTCATTAAGATGTGTATTTTGTATTTGTAAAGGTATATGCCACAACTGAGAAAAAAAAAAAGTGTATTTCATTTCCAAATATTTGGGGATTTTCCACATATCTTTCTGTTACTGGAGTTAATTACATTATAGTCAGAGGATATACTCTGTATGGTTTTATTTTATTTTATTTCATTTCATTTTATTTTATTTGAGACAGGTCTTACTCTGTCACCCTGGCTGGAGTGCAGTGGTGTGATCTCAGCTCACTGCAACCACCACTTCCTGGGTTCAATCAATTCTTCCACCTCAGCCTCCCAAGTAGCTGCGATACAGGCACCTGCCACCATGCCCAGCTAATTTTTGTATTTTTGGTAGAGACAAGGTTTCACCATGTTGGCTAGGCTGGTCATGAACTCCTGACCTCAGGTGATCCACCCAAGTTGGCCTCCCAAAGTGCTGGGGTTACAGGTATGAGTCACTGGGCCCAGCCCTACTTTCTCAGTAATTATAGAAGTAGACAAAAACATAAACAGTCAAGAGATAAAAGCCTTGACCAATCCTATCAACCAACTTGATCTGACTGAATGTGTAGAATACTCCACCCAACGTCAGCAGAATACATATGGTTTTCAATTGAATACTATTTATCATGATAGGCTATACCCTGGGCCAAAAAAATAAGTCACAATGTATTTGAAAGGATTAAAACCATACAGAGTACTGCCGGGCACAGTGGCCCACGCCTGTAATCCCAGCACTTTGGGGGGCCAAAGTGGGTGGATCACTTGAGGTCAGGAGCTTGAGACCAGCCTGGCCAATATAGTGAATCCCTGGCCGCAGTGAGCTGAGATAACGCCATTGAACTTCAGCCTGGGCCACAAAGCGAGACTCCGTCTCAAGAAAAAAAATTACTGAGAAAGCAGTGTTGACATCTCCAACCACACTTACAGGTTTGTCTGTTTTTCCTTTTCATTCTCTCAGGTTTTGTCTCTTGTATTTCAAAGTGCTTTTATTAGTTGATTGTACTTTCAAGAGTATTATATCCTCTTGAGGAATTAACCCCTTCATCATTGTAAAATATTCTTCTCCTTGTAATCTTTAGGTTGCAAAGTCTACTTTGTCTGATGTTAAATAGCTATTCCTGCTTTCTTCGGTTAGCATTTGCATGTCATATCCTCTCCCATTCTTTTGCTTTTTTTTTTTTTTTTTTTTTTTTAAAAAAAAATGGGGTTT
>NW_016107347.1:7038059-7039141 GCF_001604975.1 Cebus imitator | reverse complement strand
TTTTGAGACAGAGTGTCCCCCTGTCACTGAGGCTGGAGTGCAACGGTGCGATCTTGGCTCACTGCAACCTCTGCCTCCCGGATTCCAGTGATTCTCCTGTCTCAGCTTCCAGAGTAGCTGGGATTAAAGAGCCTGACACCATGTTTGGCTAATTTTTGTACTTTTAGTAGAGACAGGGTTTCACCATGTTGCTCAGGCTGGTCTTGAACTCCTGACCTCAGCTCATCCACCCGTCTCAGCCTTTCAAAGTGCTGGGATTACAGGTGTGAGCCACCATACCCGGACCATTTTGAAACATACTTTCATTGTACATAGAATTCTTGACAGGTTTTTGTTTTATTTCTTTCAGTACTTTAAAGATATTGCAATGTTGTCTCCTGGCTTGCATAGTTCTTGATGAGAAATCTGCAATCATTTTTTATTACCTTAGTTTCTTTGGTAGAGTGTCTTTAAAAAAAAAAAAATCTGGCTGCTGGGCCGGGAGCAGCGGCTCATACCTGTAATCCCAGCACTTTGGGAGGCCGAGGCAGGTGGATCACAAGGTCAAGAAATTGAGACCATCCTGGCCAACATGGTGAAACCCAATCTCTACCAAAAATACAAAAATTAGCTGGGAATGGTGGTGCACGCCTGTACTCCGAGCTACTTGGGAGGCTGAGGCAGGAGAATCACTTGAACCCAGGAAGTAGAGTCTGCAGTGAGCTGAAATCGCGCCACTGCACTCCAGCCTGGCGACAGAGCAAGACTCTGTCTCAAAAAAAAAAATAAAAAATCTGGCTGCTTTTCAGAATGTTTTCTTTATTACTGGTTTTAATAGTTTGTTACTATTTGTCTTGGTGTGGGGTTTTGTTTATATTTTATCCTTCTTGGGGTTTGTCAAGCTACTTGTATAATTAACATTATAGTTTTAGTCAAATCTGGAACATTATCAGCCATTATTTTTTCCTTCTTCCTCTTTCTTTCCTTTACTTCTGAGACTCCAATTATATGTACATTGTATACGTGTTGTACTGTATAATTACATGTAAAACAAGACCACTTGACATTGTCCAATAAGTCAGTGAGAAACAATATTTTTTTCT
>NW_016107347.1:7035825-7037462 GCF_001604975.1 Cebus imitator | reverse complement strand
ACAGGGTCTTGCTCTGTTGCCCAGGAGTACAGTGGCATGATCATGCCTCACTGTAACTTTGACTTCTTGGGTGTAAGCAATCCTCCCACCTCAGCCTCTTAAGTAGCTGGGACCACAGGTGTACACTGCCACATCTGGCTAATTTTTTTATTGTTGTGGAGAGAAAGGGTCCCCTTATGTTGCCCAGGCTGGTCTCGAACTCCTGGGTTCACATGATCCTTCCACCTTGGCCTCCCACAGTATTGGGATAGCAGGTATGATCCACTGCACCAGGCCTAGTATGTTTCTATTCTGATTTTTTGCTTTTGTAGGGTCCTATCTGCTCTTAATCCCATCCCGTGTATTTTTCAACGCAGCTTGTTGTATTTTTCATCTCTAGTTCTATTTTTTTTTTCTTAAGGCCCTCGTCCAGACACTTTTAGAAGTTTTATTTTAATATTTTTTATATTTTCCATTTATCTTTTATTTTCTTTCTTTTTGTTTTTTGTTTTTGTTTGTTTGTTTAGAGACAGGGTATTCCTCTGTCACCCAGGCTAGGATGTAATGACACAATCATAGCTCACTATAGCTTCAAACTTCTTGGTTCAAGTGATCTTCCTACCACAGCCTCCTGAACAGCTAGGACTACAGGTGGATGCCACCATGTCTGGCTAGTTTTTTATTTTTATTTTCTTGGTAGAGTTGAAGTCTTACTATGTTGCCCAAGCTGGTCTCAAATTCCTGGGCTCAAGTGATCCTCCCACCTCAGCCTCCCAAAGTGCTGGAATTACAAGTGTAAACCATTGTGCCTGGCCCATTTCCTTTATTTTCATGTTCTTGGCCTAACTGAGCATAAAGAACATGTTTGTAATAGCTATTTCAACATTCATTTCTGCAAAGTTCATCATTTTTTTGGTCCGTTTATCTGGACTGATTTTATCTTCCAGCTATGAATCACATGTCCCTGCTTCTTGATATGCCTAGTAAATTTTGATTGGGTGCCGGACATTGTGAATTTTATGTTATTGAGCGTCTGCCTTTTGTTAGACTTTTCTGACTTGCTGTATTGCGTTGTACTTCTTACGTGTGGCCTTTCTGTGGTCTCTCCAGTGGTATAGAGAGAAGTCAGATGATACACAGCCCTGTGTCAGCTATGAATAGTGTTGGCCTTCCAGCTCCCAGGTAGTTGCTCCTTCCTTGGAAGTGGTTCTTGCCCAGTCTCAGCCTCAAGGTTTTTTTTTTTTTTTCCAAGCCTACAGCACCCAGTATTCCCAGGTGGTCTCCCATCCAAGTACTAACCAGGTCTGACCCTACTTAGCTTACGAGATCAGATGTGATGGGGTGCGTTAAGGGTGGTGTGGCCATAGACACCTCAAGAGGTTTTACCCAAAGCACATACAGACTGATATTTAGCCAAGGACTTGAGGGGAGTCCTCTGTCGATTTTTGAAGTTCAGTCTCTATGCAGAGTCCTTTTCTCTGGTGTTTTACCCACAATTTTTAGATGCCTCAGCATCTACAAACTCTGATCTCTGAGTCCTCAGTTTCATGAGATTGCTGAGCTGTTTAGGTTTTTCCTTCTGCACTGTGGTCTGGAAACTTTCTCCAGGCTATAAGTTGGTGCAATCATAGGTCTTTTTTTTTTTTTTTTTTTTTTTG
>NW_016107347.1:7025291-7035575 GCF_001604975.1 Cebus imitator | reverse complement strand
TTTTTTAATTGAGACGGAGACGGAGTCTTGCCCTGTCACCCAAGTTAGAGTGCAGTGGCACGATCTTGGCTCACTGCAACCTCCACTTCCCAGGTTCAAGCTATTCTCCTGCCTTAGCCTCTCAAGTAGTTGAGATTACAGGCACCTATCATGCAATCATAGGTCTTACCTCATTGGCTTCCCTTCCTACAGGCATAGCTTGTGTTTTCTGGTTGCCCCATCAGGTTGGATTAATTCCCCACCCAAAATCGGTTTGAATGTCAAGACTAACAATGCCACACATACACCAAGAGATTACGAAAACATTTGTTGGCCACATAATGGGACTTTCCAGGGAGAGCAGAGCGGGCCCTCAAGCCATCTGGAATGACTTAAGCAAAGAGAGAGGTGAGTTACTTGATTTTCTAATGTGATTGGGGCCAGGGTGAGAGTTCCTGCCCAGAGGCCAGCTTTTGAACTCTTCTTGCTGGCACAGAGGGAGAAAGCATGTGGCCTTCTTATGGGCTTGCCAAGGTGGAAGGAGAAAGAGAAGAGACCAGGCTTGAAAGTTATCAGTAATCAAGCATCAAAAAATAGAGTCAAATTATTTTTGCAACTGTCCTGTACTGACTGTTACCCAGTGTCTGAAAATAGCTATTTCATATATTTTGTCTGTTTTTCTAGTTATTTTTGGCAGGAGAGCAACTGCTGTAGCAGTTTATCTTTTATGGAAGAAGCAAAACTCTCTGTGCTCCATTTAAAAACTAGGTTTAGGCCAGGCATAGTGGCTCATTCCTGTAATCTCAGCACTTTGGGAGGCCTAGGAGGTAGGGCTGCTTAAGTCCCGTAGTTCAAGACCACCCTGGGCAGTATAGTGAGACCCTGTCTCTACAAAAAAACCAAAAAAAAAACATTGTTTAGACTAGGTTTGCAGTGATGTGTTCATCTAACCTAAGTAAACGGGGGAGTGCCTTATTTTGGATGGCTGACTTACAGAGCCTGGAGCAAG
Organism: Cebus imitator; assembly: GCF_001604975.1. Classification (NCBI taxonomy): domain Eukaryota; kingdom Metazoa; phylum Chordata; class Mammalia; order Primates; family Cebidae; genus Cebus; species Cebus imitator. Next base: position 7,034,587 of record NW_016107347.1, on the reverse strand, counting down.
TGCTGGGCAGACTAGCAGCCCAGGTCAGGTAGGCCCTCTCTGGTCTTCAATCCAGAGGGGAGACTTGAAAATTCACCGATGTCCTGACACTCCTTAAAGAAAGGTTCTGCACAGGTCTGGGTATGTGTTTAGCATTTACAAAACATTTGGCCATTGTCATTCAAAGCATTTCTTTTTTTTTCTTTTTTGAGGCAGAGTCTCACTCTGTCACCAGGCTGCAGTGCAGTGGTGCACTCTCAGCTCACTGCAGTCTCCGTCTCCTGGTTCTCCTGCCTCAGCCTCCCGAGTACCTGGGACGACAGGCACACACCAGCACACCCAGATAATTTTTGTATTTTTAGTAGAGACGGGGTTTCACCATGCTGGCCAGGATGGTCTCAGTCTCTTGACCTAGTGATCCGCCCACCTCGGCCTTCCAAAGTGCTAGGATTAGAGATGTGAGCCACCGCACCCGGCCAAAGCATTTCTGTATAGCACCTTGTCTCCTTCAGTCTCTACGACAAATGGGAGGGAATATGGGCAGAGGGTGGAGGAAGTACTTTGTACTTGACTAAATTAAAGATCGCAACCTGGGCCGGGTGGCTCATGCCTGTCATCCCAGCACTTTGGGAGGCCAAGATGGGAAGACTGCTTGAGCCCAGGAGTTTGAGACCAGCCTGGGCAACATAGTGAGACTCCACCTCTACAAAAAATTAAAAATTAACCAGGTGTGGTTGCATGTGCATGTACTCCTAGCAACTTGGGAGACTGAGGTGGGAGAATTACTTGAGCCCGGGAAGTCGAGGCTACGGTGAGCCTTGGTCACATCACTGCACTCCAACATGGATGACAGAGCAAGACCTTGTCTCAAAAAAAAAAAAAAAAAAAAAAAAAAAAAACCTTTATAAAAAAAAAAAAAAAAAAAAAAAAGATCACAGCCTGACTGATTCCTAGTTGAAAGGCCAGGAGAAATGGGGAAAGGGAGAGGGGCCCTGACATGGGAGGTGGAAAAGATTGACGAAACTTGTGACCTGCCAAAGCGTGAGTGTCTGCACATAATTTCTTTGAGGAAAGAGTTGTTAAAATCCTACTCTTCAGGTGAAGACGCAGCACTTGTTCACAAACCATGTAGCCATTCAGTGGCTGCGCCTAGACCTTGGTGTGCAGCCAGCAGGGCCTTGAGCATAGCTGCAGACCTGAGCCTGTGAAAACCACAGACCTGGACTTTGAGTCTCTATGGACCAAGGACCCCATGCTGCCTTAGCATGCGACTGTCTATGATCCTCCATTTCCAGGGTCTTCTGGGCTGAGCTCCTACCAAGTCTCTCAGCAGTCGATCTTGGCAATAGCTTGTCCCCCTCTAAACCATGCCTGCCTGGTATCTCAGATCCCAGCTGGCCTCCTCCCCCTGGGCAGTCAGAGTGGCCGAGGATGGAGACAGGGTGGAAAGGAGAGCTGTCTCATGTTGGCAGGGTTACTCCCTAGGCAGAGAAAATGCCACGAAGGGAGCAAAGAGCAGTGGTAAAGAGATCAAGGGTCAGAGAAGACGGTAGAAGTCTCTCTTGAGAGCCATGTTGCCTGACCCTCTGGTGGGCAGCCTTAGCCAGTTCACTTCTGCTCTGGACTTGGAGTCCTTGTCTGAAAAGTGAACGGACAGAGGGAATAGTTCCTGTGGCTCTTCTAGGCTGATACCCCATGGTTGGTGCCCTATTGCCATTGATGGTTCTGGGTCCCCTTGCTCCAGGTCCCCTTCTACTCTTACATCTGTCACACTGTGCCTCACATCTGAGTTCTGGCCTTCCCTAGCCATGGTCAAGGGCTCCTGGAACCGCCAATGCCCTGGATCCCCAGAGAGAGCTTTACTATGGCTTCTTTTCTGTCTGTCACCCACGCTGGAGTGCAGTGGTGCAATCTCAGCTCACTGCAACCTCCCCCTCCCGGGTTCAAGCAATTCTCCTGCCTCAGCCTCCTGAGTAGCTGGGACTACAGGCGCATACCACCACACCCAGCTAATTTTTGTATTTTTAGTAGAGACGGGGTTTCACCATGTTGGTCTCAGTCTCTTGACCTTGTGATCTGCCCACCTCAGCCTCCCAAAGTGCTGGGATTAAAGGTGTGACCACTGCGCCTGGCCTTACTATGGCTTCTCTATGTAGAGAGAATAGACTCAAGGTTCATCCAAGAGAACCAGGTTCACCACTTATTTGCTGAGTGTGTTTAGGCAAGTTATTTAACCTCACTGTGTCTCAGTTGCCTTATTGGTAAATTATAGTATGTTTACAGTGATTACCATAAATACATGAGTCTGTGTAGAGCACTCAGCATGTAGGCATTTGATCTTTTCTCCTGGGATAGAGAGGGTAAGGCTGGGGGTGTGAGCTGGAGGGAGAGTGCTGTCCTACCAAAGAATAAACGCGGCATTTGGGATGCTGTTCTGCAGTATTTCCTCCTGTCCCCAGAGCAGGGAAAACTAAATCGCTCTGAAATTAATACAGGAATGGAGAGGCTGAGAACTGAGTTTCCTTTAAGGAAAAATTAGTCTCTGGCAAATATTTCATGAGGGGAGATGCAGACACAGCAGGCTGATCCTGTCTAAGCCTCCTCTTTCTCCCCTGGCCCATTTCCACGTGGCTCCCCCAAGCAAGCCCCACCTCTCTCTCCTGCCCTGCCCTGCCGTCCCGCAGGCTGCTCTCACAGCCTGGCAGCTACGGAACATGTTCCTGTGCGGCCTCTGGATCATCAGGTATGTGCTGGGAAGTGGAGGTTTGTCTCTTGCTCAAACCATGAGGACCCCAGGAGGAAGAACAGCCTATTTTCTTCCCTTCCCAAGGTCACTCACATGGTACGGGAGGGGTGCTCCTGGAAGCACAGAACCATCTCCATTATTTCTCAGCTCTCCCACTCCACTCCCTGCTCTGAGCTTCTGTGTGCTCGTGCTGCCTGGTGGTGGTGGTGGGTGAGGGGTGTGTGTGTGTGTGTGAGAGAGAGAGAGAGAGAGAGAGGGAGAGAAAGAGAGAGAGAAAGAGAGAGAGAGGGAGAAAACCATCACAGCATTCTGACCCAGGCAGAAGAGCAGAGAGGATAAAGCGAGTCCCGGTAGGAGCATTAGGAAGCATTAGAACCAAAGCCAGCAGGAAGCAGGCTCAGCCTCTGGAATGCTGTCTCCTGAAATGCCAGGCAACAGAACTGGGCACCGGGACTCAGAGCTCCACGCCCCTGCTCAGCCCCGGCCATGCCCAGCCCTATCCTGTTCAGAGAAAGGCACTCAAAGGACACAGCCCCTCCAGCTAACAAAGGCCCTATCCACCTTCACCCTCTCCCCATGGACATAGGCTCATTCATGTGGGGTAGGGACTGGAAGGGGTATGGACTCCACCGTGACATTTACCAAAGACATGAACTCAGTGAACATTGTAATTTGCTGATTAAAAATTTAATCCCCATCTTAAGATCAGAAAACCGAGTATGGAGAAGCTGGCATTGGGGCTGGTAGGTGGGGAAGCATGGAGCAAGTCAGGCTGCTTTAGCTGAGGGGTGGGGTTTGTCCGGCTGCTGGGATTTGGGGGCAGAGGGTAGGGGGAAATTGACAAGGGCCCAGGAGCCCGCTGGGAGGGAAGGATGGGATGGGGGCAGGACATACCTTCCTGATGGAGCTGGGTGTGTGGACGCTCCCAGTCTATTCTCAGTTGCAGGAGATAGAGCCTGGACTTCAGGGTGGGACAGACCTGGGCTAGCATGTGGCTGCGTGGTCCTGGGGACGAAGGCCCTGCCCAATACAGAGTGATTACAACGTGATAACGCTTCCTCCTACCAAAGAGCAGGGCTAGAATGCATCTTGGCCCATTTGTGAAAGTCTGACGAGAAAGAAAAGAAAAGAAAAAAGAAGAGAAGGGGAAAGAAAGAAAAGAGAAAGAGAAATCTCCATTATTTTTCTTTTCTTTCTCCATGTTTCATCACCTCCTCTTCCCCGTCCCCTTTCCCACCTCAGAGGCTTAATTCCATACCTCAGGGGGTGGAAGCTGGGACACCAGCAGGCGGAGGGGAGGAAAGGAGGATTTGGGGTGGATGGGGTGGGAGCGAGGTTCATGAGCACTGCAGCCCCGAGACCTCTCTCCTGGCTCTTATTTTGGTCGCTCCCAAAGGACACGTTGGCTCTGCCATGCCCAGTCCAGAGACTAAAACACGTAAGGTGACAATAATAATACCAATGGCCTTTCTGCCTCTGCTGCCACCATGGCTCCCATGAAAAAGCTTGCGGCGAAGGGGGGATAAAAAAGAAGCAGGTTCTGAAGTTCGCTCTTGATTGCACCCACCCTGTAGAAGATGGAATCATGGATGCTGCCAATTTTGAGCAGCTTTTGCAAGAAAGGATCAAAGTGAAGGGAAAATCTGGGAAGCTTGGTGGAGGGGTGGTGACCATTGAAAGGAGCAAGAGCAAGATCACCGTGACATCTGAGGTGCCTTTCTGCAAAAGGTATTTGAAATATCTCACCAAAAAATATTTGAAGAATAATCATCTACGTGATTGGTTGCGCGTAGTTGCTAACAGCAAAGAGAATTACAAATTATGTTACTTCCAGATTAACCAGGACGAAGAAGAGGAGGAAGACAAGGGTTAAATTTCATTTATCTGGAATATTTTGTATGTGTTCTTGAATAAAACATGTGTGTTCTTGAATAAAATTATGTGTTCTTGGGAACCAAATAATAATAATAATAATAGGCCGGGCGGGGTGGCTCACGCCTGTAATCCCAGCACTTTGGGAGGCCGAGGTGGGTAGATCACGAGGTCAAGAGATCAAGACCATCCTGGCCAACATGGTGAAACTCCGTCTCTACTAAAAATACAAAAATTAGCCGGGTGTGGTGGCACGTGCCTCCTGTACTTGGGAGGCTGAAGTGGAAGGATCGCTTGAACCCAGGAGGCAGAGGTTACATGAGCCGAGATCACTCCACTGCACTCCAGCCTGGCGACAGAGCAAGACTCCGTCTCAAATAATAACAATAATAATAACAATAACAACATTTGCAGAGGGCCTACCATGTGCTAGGCACCGTTCTACACACTTTACTTGGGGTAACTTTTTTTTTTTGAAACAGAGTTTCACTCTTGTTGCTCAGGCTGGAGTGCCATGGCACAGTCTCTGCTCACTGCAGCCTCTGCCTCCTGGGTTCAAGTGATTCTCCTGCCTCAGCTTCCTAAGAAGCTGGGATTACAGGCGTGTGCCACCACGCCCGGCTGCTTTTTGTATTTTTAGTAGAGATGGAGTTTCACCATGTTGGCCAGGCTGGTCTTGAACTCCTGACTTCAGGTAGCCTGCCCGCCTCGACTTCCCAGAGTGATAGGATTACAGGTGTGAGCCACTAGACCCGGCTGAAACTACCTTTACTTAGACAAATTTATTGTAACTGCTTCCAGCTCTCATGATCGCCTTAGCTTCATAGTAAGTACTGAATTCAGAGAGACTTAGTCTTCCAACTAAATTCTTCTTTTTCAAAGTTGTTTTTAGCTATTCCAGATCCTTTGCATTTCCATGTGGCTTTTGTAATGCAGCTTGTCAATTCTACAAAAATCCTGCTAGTGTTTTGATTGGGAATGTGTTTGATCTATAGATTAATTTGGGGAAAACGGGGTGGAATGTAAGAGTGAAAATCTAAACAAAGTTGATACTATAGCATTTATCATGGGGTTTTGACATTGTCTGTTTATTGTTTTTCTTCCCCAAATGGCTGTAAACACATTGAGGCTGGGACTGTGCTTTATTTGCCACTGATTACTCACTGTTACATCCCCAGTCCTGAACACTGAGGCTAGCATGTAATAGTTGCTCAATACATATTTGTTACAGGAACACATATTTATTTGATTACTTATTTGTTTATTCAAAAAATAAAACTTTTTTTTTTTTTTTTTTTTTTTTTTTTTTTTTTTTCTTATTGCCCAGGCTGGAGTGCAATGGTGCGATCTCAGCTCACTGCATCTTCTGCCTCCTGGGTTCAAGCGATTCTCCTGCCTCAGCCTCTCAAGTAGCTGGGATTACAGGCATGCACCACACTAGCTAATTTTGTATTTTTAGTAGAGATGGGGTTTTTCCCTGTTGATCAGGCTGGCCTCGAACTCCCCACCTCAGGTGATCCTCCCACTTCGGCCTCCCAAAGTGCTGGGATTACAAGCAAGAGCCACTGCACCCGGCCATAAAATGTATTCTTACTTTCACCCTACTTTCTGTTGCCCTTATAGACAAAGTCTTCTCATATAAATGCGTGTTGAATCACTATCATGTTTTAGGAAGTATGTCCAGGCTGTGCGTCTTTTTGAAGGCTGTGTATTTGTTTGTGTGTGTGATGTGTGTGTGGACATGCACACAAGTCTGTGGGTGATAATGTGCCAGAGCCACAAGAACCCTTTCTCTAATACCAGCCACTTCGATATGGCTTTTATTTCTTCCACCCTAGGACTTAACGGAGAGGCAGCTTGGGAAGGCCAGGTGCGCATAACATGTTTAAAGTCTTTCTTCTTTCTCTATGTGAAATAATCTCATGTCTGTTTTTTTCACCTCTGAAACATGACTTTCCCCAAGTCTAGAGTTGGAGGAAACTACCTTCACTTAGACAGACTTAGTGTAACTGCTGCTAGCTGGTAGAGGTGGTACTTACATTGTGGTTTTAAGGTTGCCTTTCCCTGGATGCTATAGGAGCTCTCCCCAGGCTGGGTAAGGGGCTGAAGGAAGCGGTTCAGCTCTGCGTTTATCTTTGGCTGTTTTCTCTGCCATTTGACTGAAGCAATTTCCAGTGATGAATGAAGTGAATGGTTAAAGCTTATTTTTCCATCAAAATTCAATTCCTGCAAGTAGAAGAGGGAGGAGAGAGAGGGTGTAAATCATTGATCAAACTTTATTTAAGCATCAAGCTTCCCTTCTGGAGAAAATCCAATTGCCTGACAGAGGAAGACAGCGTCTTCCCTCGAGATCCATGAGGTTGGGTGTTCTTCTCCACACCAACTCGTCCTGTTAGGGCTGCACTGGAAGTTGGCTTGGCACAGCAGAAGGAACAGATTCACTTGGGACTGGAATCTGGTTCTGCCACTTGCTGGCTCTGTGGCTTTAGGCAAGCGACTTCACATCTCTCAGGCAGTTTCATCCATGAAAAGGTAATTAATAATTCCTACTATACAGAATTCATGTCATGATTTGAGAACACGGTATGTAACAGCATCATATGTTGTGGGCAGGCTCTTGATGTCATGCTTCTGGTTTGGGAGCTGAGTGTGAGCACAGACCCCTGTGTGAGTGCTTGGAAGTAAATGCCCTGTGTGGGAGGCGAGCGTGTGTGCTGTGGCTGTGTGTAAGGAGAGCTCTGAGAGTCTGTGGGGCTGTGGTCTCTCTGTGGGGTGAGAAGCCTGCATTCTCCAGCATTCTTGGAGAGGTCTCCAGAAAAGCATCGGAGGAAATCTCTGAGGGAATTTCTCAGGGGTTGTCTGGGAACTGTGGGGGCGTTGCATCCCTTTCCTGGAAGTAGCAACGGCTGTCGGGCCCCATCCCCTCGCCCCTCTCAATCCCTGGTGACTCGTTAAAAGGCTTCAAAGAAGAAACTTCAGACTAGAAATCTCACTTGCCGTTCAGATTTTTTAACACTGAGGACACAACCCTGAAGAACATGTCTGTGGATGTTAGTTAGCCTCTAGAGGGGGAGAAAGGAGAGAACAGAAGCGTCACAGACACAGAGCTGTTGAGGGCCAGAAAAATGCTGCAGCGGTCGGGCTCAGTGGCTCACGCCTGTAATCCCAGCACTTTGGGAGGCCAAGGCTGGTGGATCACCTAAGGTCAGGAGTTCAAGACCAGCCTGGCCAACATCGTGAAACCCCATCTCTACTAAAAATACAAAAATTAGCCAGGCGTGGTGGCACATGCCTGTAATTCCAGTTACGCTAGAGGCAGAAACAGGAAAATTGCTTGAACCCAGAAGGCAGAGGTTGCAGTGAGCCAAGATTGTGCCACTTTACTCCAGCCTTGCCGAGACCAGCTCAGTTGTAGAGACCCAAACACAGGCGGCGCTGAAGGAATTAAGAAACAGAAACAAAGATAGAGTACAAAAGTGGGATCACAGTGGGGCCGTCAGGGGTCTGACAGCATTTCCCAGCTGAAAGCCCAGAGCAGACTCTGACCCACGTATTTTTTCTTTGTGAACAAGTGATTATTTTTAATAAGCACGTGCTCAGTGTTTCTTCATAGAATAAAGATAGACTAAACAGGCATTAGTGCCTGTTCACTACTAAGACAGAAATAAGCTAAAAAACACTCTGCGAGTCAGCAATGGGGACAAGGTCAAATATCCTGTGCTTTGGGAGCTGGTTTAACTAGTGCATGACCAGTACATGCTCCTTGCTTATTCTAGCAGTTTCCTGCCTGGGGATGGATGGCTCGGTGTTCCCTGCCGTTGCCTCTCAGCAAACAACATGTACTCTATCACGCACACGTCAAGACCTCCTCCCAACACAGCCTGGTGACAGAGCGAGACTCTGTCTCTCTCTCTCTCTCTGTCTCTCTCTCTCTCTGTCTGTCTCTCTCTCTCTCTCTCTCTCACACACACACACACACACACACAGCTGCAGAGAGGCAGGGGGAAAGGGAGTTACTCCCTGAATTTTATGAAGAATAACCTCAAGGACACACATGGCTCACGGTGATGGTAAAAAAGACTCCGGATCAACAACAAAAGGGCCTGATCCCAGAGGAGAGGCAGGGGATGAGAGGTAGAGCTGGCTTGGTGTTTCACTTTTTAAAGAGGCAAATGAAGTGGTCTGTGCTGGGCTGGCCCTGCACAAGGACAGGGGCCTCACAAGATGGAATGCAACAGGCCCTGGGAATATAGGGTGGAGCCTGAGAATAGCCGTCCGGGCTCTTCAATCTTTCATTTTACAGTTTCAGTAGCTTTTGGGGTACAAGTAGTTTTTGGTTACATGGGTGAACTGTATTTTGGTAAAGTAGACTTCTGGTTTTAGTGATTCCATCACCCGAGTAGTGTACAGTGCTCCCAATATGTAGTTTTAGATCCCTCATCCACTTCCCATTCTCCCCATCCTGAGTATCCCAAGTTCATTTTACCACCCTTTATGCCTTTGTGTGTCCATAGCTTAGCTCCCACTTGTAAGTGACAACATACGGTGTTTGCTTTTTCATTCCTGAGTTACTTCACTTAGAATAATGCCTCCAGCTCCATCCAAGTTGCTGCAAAAGACATTATTTGTTCTTCTTTACTGCTGACTAGTATTTCATGGTGAATATATACCATATTTTCTTTTTCTTTCTTTCTTTTTT
>NW_016107347.1:7016392-7024779 GCF_001604975.1 Cebus imitator | reverse complement strand
TTAGTAGAGACGGGGTTTCACCATGTTGACCAGGATGGTCTCGATCTCTTGACCTCGTGATCCACCCGCTTCGGCCTCCCAAAGTGCTGGGATTACAGGCTTGAGCCACCGCACCCAGATCTATACCACATTTTCTTTATTCACTCATTGGTTCACCCCAATCTTTCTTTCTTGCACCCATGTATCCTCGTCACTTATATCTGAACTCTTATTTTATTAGGAAGCATAAAAAACGAATATTTAACACCATGTACATTTATAAATACTATCTTATGGCTGGGCACAGTGGCTCACACCTGTAATCCCAGCACTTCGGGAGGCTGAGGCAGGTGGATCACTTGAGGTCAAGAGTCTGAGACCAGCCTGACCAACATGGTGAAAACCCCTCTTCACTAAAAATACAAAAATTAGCCACCATGGTGGTAGGCACCTGTAATTTCAGCTACTTGGGAGATTGAGGCAGGAGAATCAATTGAATACAGAGGCAGAGGTTGCAGTGAGTGAGATCATGTCACTGCACTCCAGCCTGGGTGACTGAGTGAGACTGTCTCAAAAAAAAGAAAAGAAAAGAAAGAAAAAAGAAAACTAAGTTATTTATTTTATTTTATTTTTGAGGCAGAGTTTTGCTCTGTCACCCAGGCTGGAACCTAGTGCCATGATCTCAGCTCACTGCACCCGCATCTCCAGGTTCAAGTGATTCTCCTGCCTCAGCCTCCCGAGTGGCTGGAATTACAGGTGCCCACCACCATGCCCAGTTAAGTTTTATATTTTTAGTAGAGACGGGGATTTATCATGTTGGTCAGGCTGGTCTCGAACTCCTGACCTCAAGTGATCTGCCCACCTTGGCTTCCCAAGAAAACTATGTTATTTAATTCTAACATTCTTTATAGGAAGTAGATACTTAGGAAAATTATCTCCACTTTACAGATAAGGAAACTTAAACATCAAAAGGTCACACCTGAGTCTGTCTCCTGACAATGGATCAGCCTGCTTCTATCCTTTGGGTCTTGAAAGTCTGAGTTGTTGCTATCAAATTATTTTAATCTTCATTTTTCCCCTGGTTACCAAGTAAATGCATGCTTACTAAAGGCATTTATAGGCTATAGGCTGGGCACTGTGGCTGATGCCTGTAATCCCAGCACTTTGGGAGGCCAAGGCGGGCAGATCACCTGAGGTTGGGAGTTTGAGACCAGCCTGATCAACATGGAGAAACCTTGTCTCTACTAAAAATATAAAATCAGCCTGGCATGGTGGCGCATGCCTGCAATCCCAGCTTTGGGAGGCTGAGGCAGGAGAATCCCTTGAATCTGGGGGGGCCGAAGTTGCGGCGAGCCGAGATCACACCATTGCACTCCAGCCTGGAAACAACAGTGAAACTCCATCTAAAAAATAAAAATAAAAAATAATACAAAAATCATTTGCAATCTGTAGTGATTTCTATTTTCTTCTATTTTCCTTATGACTAATGATTGTTAGTGAGATGCTGTGTTAGGAATGCCGTGTTTCATTGTTTGAGACAAAGTCTCACTCTGTTGCCTCCACCTCCTGGGATCAAGTGATTCTCCCACCTCAGCCCCCTGAGTAGCTGGGACTACAGGCATGTTCCACCACGCCAGGCTAAGGAATGTTTTCAACTATAAGAAACAGACACTGTAATCCCAGCACTTTGGGAGGCTGAGGTGGGTGGATCACTTGAGACTAGGAGTTCAAGACCAGCCTGGGCACCTGTAGTACCAACTACTGGGGAGGCTGAAGTTGGAGGATTGCTTGAGCCCAAGAGGCAAAGGTTACAGTGAACCAAGATGGCAGCATTGCACTCCAGCCACTCTAGCTAAAAAAAAAAAAAACCAGACAACTTGACTATCAGCACGAAGATAAGAGGCGTTTAAAAAATAAAGAATTATAACTGGACACAGTGGCTCACACCAGTAATCCAGCACTTTGGGAGGCCAAGGTGGTCAGATCACAAGGTCAGGAGATCAAGACCATCCTGGACAACATGGTGAAACCCCATCTCTACTAAAAATACAAAAATTAGCTGGGCGTGGTAGCACACACCTGTAGTCGCAGCTACTTGGGAGGCTGAGGCAGGAAAATCACTTGAACCCGGGAGGCAGAGGTTGCGGTGAGCTGAGATGACACCACTGCACTCCAGCGTGTTGACAGGACAAGACTATATCTCAAAAAAAAAAATTGAGATTTTTTTTAATAGAGATTTATTTTGCTTGTATAAAAGAAAGCCTAGAGGTAGGCGGTTGCCACTGCTAGTTTACTGGTTCAGGAATGAATCGCAACTTGAAAATGCTCTTGGCCTTTGCCTCATGGTTACAGAATAGCTGCTGCAGCTCAAAAAAACACATCCATGTTCAAGGCAGTAAGAAGAGAACATCAACTCTTCCTCTCTATATAATGAAAAGATTTCCCAGAGGTATTTGGCAGACTTGTTTACAACTTACTGGCTATACTAGAAGTGACACAAAGTCACTTCTCCCTTTAAGGGAGTCTCGGAGAACCATTTGCTCCTCTGGAGACTCTCACTGAAGTGAGTTAGGGAGAAGGAGGTTGGGAATGGGAGTTAGGTTGGCCAATCAGAGGTATCTGCTACAGATGCAAAGCTCTGATTGGCCAGGCCTCCTTCAAATGCCCACCTCTGAAACCTTATGGACCCTGCTTTTCCACAATCACATGGACTGAAAATGGTGGAGAAAAATTGGGTGCTGTAAGCATAAAGGGAAATGGATGTTAGGAAGGCAAGAGTAAGGCAGCATTAGGTGCTCCACATAGACGGTTTTGTAAAATCCTCACCACATGCCGGGCGCGGTGGCTCATGCCTGTAATCCCAGCACTTTGGGAGGCCGAGGCGGGTGGATCACAAGGTCAGGAGATCGAGACCATCCTGGCCAACATGGTGAAAGCCCATCTCTACTAAAAATACAAAAATCAGCTGGGTGTGGTGGCGCGTACCTGTAATCCCAGCTACTTGGAAGGCTGAGGCAGGAGAATCGCTTGAACATGGGAGGTGGTGGAGGTTGCAGTGAGCCAAGATCGTGCCACTGCACTCCAGCCTGGTGACACAGTGAGACTCTGTCTCAAAAAAAAAAAATTCCTCACCGCAACTCATAAGGTTTGGAGCACATCTGGGTGCAGCACATTTTTTCTATTGATTTTTATTTGAGGGGAAAATTCCCATTATACTTCTGTGAAGCTTCTGGAATTGAGATAATTAAAAAGGATCCTAAGATTGCAAGATTTAAAATACAGCTATAACTTAAAACTACTTATTTGTGGAATCAGAATTTTTTTTTTCCTGAGTAACCAAAATAAAATTAAGAAATAAATAGAACACATAAGATTGTAACTATAACATCTCAATTTCAAATTTACCTATTCATCAAAGCAACCTCTTGAATTAGAGTTACCTTCTTCAATATGTTAATACAGTCGTCCCCTCTTACCTGTGGGAGATATGTTCCAAGACCCTCAGTGGATTCTTGAAACATAGTCCCACACCCTGCATCTGTCTCAGCCAAGTACTTATCATGCACGGAGGCCATAACTATTGCAGCTTGAGATTCGACAACAAAACTAGCATAACTTTCTTTTTTCCTTTGTCACAATTTCATGAAGGGAAGGTTCATTCTTATTGTAGATGTTAGCAACCTCAGCATATGGATTTTTTTTTTTCTATCCTTAAGTCAAGAACTTTTCACTTTTCACTTAAGGGAAGCACTTTCCGGCCTATTTGTCATTAATATAAAGCATATTCAAATTGCCATTATGACTGCTGTTCCACTTTAGGGCAATTATTAAGTAAAATAAGGGTTACTTGACACAAGCATTGTGATACCTCGACAGTTGATCTGATAACCTAGAAGGCCACTAAGTGATCTGAGAGCTGGTAGTGGATACCCTGGACGAAGGATGATTCATATCCTGGGCAGGATGGAGTGGGATGGTAAGATATTTCATCAGGCTACTCAGAATGGTGCACAATTTAAAACTTATGAATTATTTCTGGAGGTCTTCATTTAATAGTTTTTGACTGTGGTTGTAACTGAAATCATGAAAGTGGTTTTCACTTTCACTACTGGGGGAAACATAGTCATACATAATACCATTTTTTTCTGTTTTATATATGGGGGTTCTACATGAAATTGAATTTTGAATTTTCCTTTGCTCTCCCATTATCTCGCTTGATCTCACAAAAACCCTGTGTAATCAAGATATTCGTATTATTCCCATTTTACAAATGAGAAAACAGAGGCTCAGAGAGGTTAGCTGACTTGCCCAAGGTAAGTAAACAAACAGGCCCGGCACAGTGGCTCATGCCTGTAATCCCAGCACTTTGGGAGGCTAAGGTGGGTGGATCACGATGTCGAGACTATCCTGGTCAACATGGTGAAACCCCATCTCTACTAAAAATACACACACACACACACACACACACACACACACATACACACACACAAAACCATCTCTACTAAAATTACACACAAAAAAATTAGCCAGGCATGGTGGCGGGCACCTGTAATCCCAGCTACTCGGGAGGCTGAGGCAGAAGAGTCACTTGAACCTGGGAGGCGGAGGTTGCAGTGAGCCGAGATCTCACCACCACACTCCAGCCTGGCGACATAGCAAGGCTCCATCTCAAAATAAATAAATAAACAAACAAACAAATAAGTAGGTAAGTGGCAGAACTGGGACTTGAAACCAGTTTTTACAACTGCAGATTCAAACTTCATTCCATTGTACCATGCTGCTCTCTGCTTTCATTCCCAAGCTGCCGGGAATACGTGTACCAAGGCTGGTCTCACCCGAAAGGCACTCAAACCCAGGACAGACAGAAAACGCCTGTTTGGGGTGGAGGATGGGAGGAAGCAAAAACACAGCAGCTACTAAGTGACCTGGGCTTCCTGGGCCCTGAGAATTCTCCCCAAGGGTCCAGCAGGCTGCTTGAAGAGTGTTAGCAAGTTTTCTCCCTCAAATCCGAAAACCCCAATACTCCACCCAAGAGTCAGGAGCCGTGAAGTCTTAGGGATTTCTACCCTGCCAGGGGCTCCGAGGGAGGGAGACAAACCCAAACCACTCTCTAAAGCCATTCTACAAATCCTGCTTATTCTCACTTTGGCTAAGTGTATTGAGGTGACTGGCTGTTTTCCAGGGTGGGACATTAATGCTTCCTTTGGTTTTGGAGGCTTGGGTTGAGGCAGGAAGATATAACTTTGGCCCTTACGAGCTCTTTGAATTGCACACTAGTCATCTTCTAGAGTGAGAGTTATTAGACGCATGACCAGCCTCACTTATGGAGATTTGCACTGTGCACTCACTGTCAGGGGTGCACTAATGGGTATTAATTAATGATACACACTAGCCAATGCTTCCTGTTTCAGAGCCTTGGGTCCCCCGTGGCAAGGTGGAGTGAAGGAAACATCAGCCACCACTCCCCACTCCTCTCCCAGGTGGTCTCCCAGCCTGGCACTCGGTAAAGCTTTGGGCTTTACGTCATTCCCCCTCCCACATTGCATTGTGTGTATGAATTGCTCTTTGCAGTTTAAAGCCACCTCTTTCCCGGTAGTGAGACATACCTCGGAAGTTCCACCTCCTCTCCAAATGTCTTTTCAGACTATAGTCTCCTCCTCCTGAGACCTCTGTTCTCTTGAGCGCTGCTCCGCTGTCAACTACATGTTTTCAGGGAGAGCTGCCCTTTCTTACCTAACTATACCCCTTACCCAGGTTTGATTGGACCAGAAGTCAGCATTCCCTGGGTGTTATAAACAAATTTAATCTTGATGGAGTTATAACAGCTAATATTTACTGAGCACTGTTCTAAGCACTTTACTGATACTAATTCAGTTCATCCTTACTCCAATCTTATAAATTAGTCACTATTAGCCTAATTTGCAGATAAAGAAACTGAGGCACAGAGAGTTTAAGTAACTCGCTCAAATTTACTCAGCCAGAAAGCAGCAGAGTCAGGATTCAAACCCAGGGAGTCTAGTGTGCCCCCTCCTCCTTCTCTACTTTTCCCCTTCCCCTCTTTTATAAAGTTTTCAACAGACAGAAAGGTAGGCAGAATTGTGTAATGAATTCCCATACACCTGTCACCTCAATTTAACAACTGTTAACATTTTGCCATATTGACTTCATCTATTTTTTAAAGTCTCTAGCAGATAAAGATTTTTAAAAATAACATTGCCACAATATCATGATCACACTCTAAACCAACAGCAATTTCTTCATATTATCTAAACAGTCCATGTTCAATTTTTTTCTGATAATTTCAAAAAATACAGTTTTTAAATTTAAATTAGGATCCAAAATTTACACATTGCATTTGGTTGAAACATCTCTCACTCAAGTCTTATATTATAGATTAAGTTTTAATCTGTAACCCTCCCACCGTATTTTCTAAAGTAATTAATTTGTGGAAGAAGCTCAATCATTTGTCCTGTAGAATTTCTCACACTCTGGATTTGGCCACTTGTCCTCATGTGACATTGTCCAGCATTTATTCTACTGTAAAGTGGTAGTTAGATCCAGCAGAGTACTGATTGACGTAGCACACTCTAGATGCTTCTCCATCTCCCTGGAAATTCATTTCTACATGCCAAAGATTGGCATCTTACTGCCCAAGGACCTTTTCCTCACCATGAAGCATGCTAACTTATGATCTGAGCAAGTCAGGAATGCAGGAGAATGAATATCCCCAGCAGCAAACCTCAGCCAATAGCCAGGGATTTGGTAGATAAATACCCCAGCTCCCTTATCTCACAGTTGGGGCAGCTCTGAAATTTGTTCTACATTGTCTGTCAAAGTTCCCCAGTGAGGCTGAGCTCCAGCTGCCTACAGTGGACCCGTCTTACGTTCCTACTCCATTGTGGAAGTTTTCTGAGGTCGCCTCCCAAATAAACTACTTAAAGTGAATCCTAGTCTCAGGGTCTGCTTCTAGGCTTACACAAACTGACAACTAGATTCTGCTTCACATCCTTTGAATGAATACTTCAAAGGTTGTATTATATATTTTCTTTCTTTCTTTTTTTTTTAATTTTTGAGAAGTAGTTTTTTTGCTCTTGTTGCCCAGGCTGGAATGCAATGGTGTGATCTCAGCTCACCGTAACCTCCGCCTCCCGGTTCAGGCAATTCTCCTGCCTCAGCCTCCCAAGTAGATGGAATTACAGGCATGTGGCACCACACCCGGCTAATTTTGTATTTTTAGTAGAGATGGGATTTCTCCATGTTGGTCAGGCTGGTCTCAAACTCCCAACTTCAGGTGATCTGCCCACCTCAGCCTCCCAAAGTGCT
The DNA here is from genome assembly GCF_001604975.1 of Cebus imitator. Classification (NCBI taxonomy): domain Eukaryota; kingdom Metazoa; phylum Chordata; class Mammalia; order Primates; family Cebidae; genus Cebus; species Cebus imitator. The sequence continues at coordinate 7,017,477 of NW_016107347.1, read as the reverse complement.
AGGATTACAGGCATAAGCCACTGGACCCAGCCCTTTTATCATTATTATTATTTTATTTTATTATTTCACTTTTTTTTTTTTTTTTTGAGATGGAGTCTTGCTATGTCCCCTAGGCTAGAGTGCAGTGGTACAATCTCGCCTTACTGCAACCTCCACCTCCAGGGTTCAAGCAATTCTTCTGCCTCAGCCTCCTGAGTAGCTGATAAGGCACCTGCCACCATGCGCAGCTAATTTTTGTATTTTTAGTAGAGATGGGGTTTCACTATGTTGGCCAGGCTGGTATCGAACTCCTGCCCTCATGATCCGCCCACCTCAGCCTCACAAAGGGCTGCTATCACAGGCATGAGCCACCGTATCCGGCCTATGTTGTATACTTTCTATTGCCTCGTATTAGGGGAAACTTGATGGCCAGTTGTCCTACTTTGGTTGAAGTCAAGATTAGTGGGTTCAAGTAATGTCAGCCTGATTAATTTATGATATATTTTCCAACAACAACTTATTTCTTGTTTTCAGCATAAATTATAATGATAGTGATTTTCTATTTCAATAATTCCTCATGAAATTTTTAGCCGTGGTTCTTCTATTAAAAATAACTTATTGCTGGGCTTGATGGCTCATGCCTGTAACCCCAGCTACTGAGATAGAGAGGCCAAGGTAGGCAGATCACCTGAGGCCAGAAGTTTGAGACCAGCATGACCAACGTGGAGAAAAATTAGCTGGGTGTGGTTGCACATGCCTATAATCCCAGCTACTGGGGAGCCTGAGGCAGGAGAATTGCTTGAACCCAGGAGGCGGAGTTTGCCGTGAGCTGAGATGGTGCCATTGTACTCCAGCATGGGCAAGAAGAATGAAACTATCTATCTCAATAATAATAATAATAATAAATAACTTACATCTTTAATTAACCCGAATACAATTTTTATAAGAAAGACAAGACTAATCCTTCATTGATATTTTGGTTTTATTTATGCTTTTTTTTTTTTTTGAGACAGAGTTTCACTCTTGTTGCCCAGGCTGGAGTGGAATGGCACGATCTCGGCTCACCACAACCTCCGCCTCCTGGGTTCAAGCGGTTCTCCTGCCTC
>NW_016107347.1:7010543-7014787 GCF_001604975.1 Cebus imitator | reverse complement strand
AAAAAAAAAAAAAAAAAAAAAAAAAAAAAAAAAAAAAAAAAAAAAAAAAAAAAAAAAAAAAAAAAAACCATGAGAACACAACATGAACAGTAGCAGTGCTCATTGCTACCAGCTTATCACTACTTCTAGGTTTTTTTGGTGAACCAGACCGATAAATACATATTTCCTAGAAAGAAAAAAAATATATTCTGAGTTCATACTGTTATTTCCAACTCAAAATATATACGACAGAATTTGCACTTAACTTTTTGGTTTTAGTGTTTGCATCTCATTAGATTTGTATCGCTGTCTCTTATTCTGTAAATTTTAGATCTTAAAAGCATGAATATCATGACTTGTTTGCTTTACCTCACGATATAGATACATACATGCCTGTGTATATGTGTTTGTATGTGTGTGTATATGTACATTAATGTGGTACTGCATCGGTGGCCCTAAGTCTTCACTTCTTTCTGCATCTATGCCCTTTGCCATGTATCTTTTTCAGTCTTTCGCTAAAGAATTTGAGTCTGTTTTACTAACCCACGAGTCCGAGCTGGCCTTGTGCCAAGCTTCAGCCAACAGAATGGAGCAGAAGTGATGGTGTGCCAGTTCCAAGCCCAAGCGTTAAGGATCCTTTACTATTTCTAGTTACTACCTTGTCCGTCCACCAATGCCCAGAGAACACACCTGGCTAGACCCACTGGAGACAAGTGGAGCAGACCTGAGTCCACCCAGTCAGTCTAGTGTGGCTAACCGAGATCAGCCAGCAGCTACTTAGTTCTTCTATTATTGAGTGTGGAACAAATAAGCAATTATGTGTGTGTATTCCTATCTTCCTCACTATTATTTTCCCAGGGATGTTGTAACAAAGCACCACTAACTGAGTGGCTTAAACAGTAATTTATTCTTAAGTCAGTCTGGAGGCTGGAAGTCAGAAATCTAGGTGTTGGCCGGGCTGTGCTCCCTGTGTAGGCTCTAGGGAAGACTCCTTCCTTGCCTCCTCCTAATTTCTGGTGGTAGCTGGCAACCCTTGGTGTTCCTTGGTTTGCAGCCTCCTTTATCTCCTGGCCTTCCTCTGTGTCTCTGTGTTTAAACTTCCCTCTTCTCATAAAGACACGAGTCCCTGGATTAGGACCCAGCCTAATCAAGGATGAACTTATCTTCACTTGGTGATATCTGCAAAGATTCTATTTCCAAATAAGGTCAAATTCACAAGTTCTGGGGACTCGGACTTGAACATATCTTTTGGGGGACACAATTGAATCCACAATACTTCCTCTTACCTTTTTACACATAACAGCAGCATATTATTCATAGTCTTCAGTGCTTTGCAGGGCCCACATGGATCTGGCATGACCTGGTTTCTGCTTCTTAAGATCAATTTGGCAGAAGTATAGTGGCTGAATTGGATGCAGCAAGTCAAGGAAGGCCATTAGGAAGACATTTCATATGTTGAGGTGAGAGACAATGAGTAACCGTCCTAAGAAAGTTCGACATCCATGTAGACAACTTCTCCAACACTTTAAAGCTTCCTATGCCTTCTCAACCACCCACCCACTCCCATGACTGTTCCCTGGACTCTTTTCACAGTGAACACCACTACCTATTTCTGTTTAAAACAAAGCTCATGGGCTGGGCGCAGTGGCTCACGCCTGTAATCCCAGCACTCTGGGAGGCTGAGGTGGGCAGACCACAAGCTCAGGAGTTCGAGACCAGCCTGACCAACATGATGAAACCTCATCTCTACTAAAAATACAAAAATTAGCCAGGTGTGGTGGTGTGCACCTATAATCCCAGCTACTCAGAAGGCTGAAGCAGGAGAATCGCTTGAAGCTGGGAGGCAGAGATTGCAGTGGGCCAAGACAGTGCCATTACATTCCAGCCTTGGAGACAAGAGACTCCATCTCAAAAAAAAAAAAAAAAAGCTCATGATCCTCCCCACCTAACGTGTCTTACTCCTTCCACACCCTCTGTCTCAGTAGATGGCACCACCAGCCACCAGTCAGCCAAGGCAGAAACCCGATGTCATCCTAAGTCCTCTCTTTGCTCAGCCCTAACCATTTCACGCTAATTCACAGCAGCAGCACTGGGCATGTAGTGGGCTCCAGGCACAGTGCTGGGTGCTGGCCGTACAAAGAATATTTAAGCACAGAGTCTGCCCTCAAGGAGCTCACACTCAAGTGGAAAATTATGATGGAGAATTACACAATCCAGTGGGATCAATCCAGTGGTAAAATATACTGAAAATTGTTTTCTCTAGTCCACATGTGGAGAGACTATAAAAGCACTAGTTGCCCAAGACTGGTAAGCAGCATGACTAGAACTCAAATTCAGCTCCGTGTGACTCTACAAAATGTTTTATTCTTCTTCTTTGGGCGGCCAGAAATTCCTGCCCATTTTATCTTCCAGTGTTGAAGTCTTTTCCACTGCTAATGTCATAAATTCATGGACTTAGTCACAAGCTCGTGGTCTCTCCTGTGGACCATTAACATTTTTCCTTCTAATTGGCCTCCTTGCCTTGCTGCCTCTAATTCCACCTTTAAGCAGCTGCCAAAGTGATCTTGGAAAGTGGAAATCAGGTCTTGCCATTCCCTGCCCAGCAGGGTAAAATCTACACTGCTCAGCAAAGCTGCTGAGGCCTTTCATGGCCAGACCCTGCCCACTTTTCTAGCCTCTCAAGTTCCAGTATTACCTCAGTTCCCCAAACTGGCCTTGGGCAAGTTGCTTAACCGCTCTGGGCCCCAGTTTCTTCTATTGCAAAACAGAGATAATAAAACATACTTCATAGGTCACTGTGAACACTAAATGAAAGAAAACACATAATTAAAGCTCTTAGAATCAAGTCTGGCAGGTGGCAGGCAGCAAATGTTGCGGATATCATTGTTACTGATGTTGGAACGTTTCTCCTCGCTCTCTGCCTAGTAAACCCTGGTCATTGTTCAAGACTCACCCTGTTAAACCCTAACATCTTCTCAGACATCCCCGAGCAGAATTGGCTGTAATTTCTGTGTCCTCACTGTGCACGATTACGACACAGCATTTCAGGATAGATTTATGATATTCTATTCACTCATTAGCTAACCTGTCTGTCTCCTCTCCTAGACTATAAGTCCCTTGATTGCAAAGATTGTGTTTCATTGACTTTGTTTCCTGGCACTGAGTACAGTGGCTGGTTGCTGGTCTGTACGCAGTAAAGATTTGGCCCGTGGATGTACAAATCAGTAGGTTATTCAGCTTCTCTAGCTAAGGATTTTGACTGTCTGGACAAGGGTACCCACAATCACGCTCCTGACCCTGCCTGGACTCTTCTTGCTGTACCTGGAAACTTGTGCCTCCCACTCCCGAAAAAGAGGTGGCTAATCTCTTGTCATTCCTGCTTCAGAGCACGCCCCTGCCTCCACCAGCCACAACATCTGGCTCTGCCTAATGAAATGCTGGATTATTAATGACTTCTATTCAGCATGCCCAGTTAAAGCCACCTCCCACAGCTGTTCGAATTTCATCAGAGGCTTCGGCAAGCTTTCTATCCCTAAATCTTTCAGCCCCCAAAGCCACGTTTGGAGGGGAGATTTCAATAAGGAACGTTCAGGCCAGCAGCAGCCTATCTGCAGGCTGGCTTCTATCCCCTCTGTCCCTTTATGTCTAGGTGTGGAGGAAGCAGGTGGGAGCTGTGGAGGGAGCCAGGATGACAAAGGGTGCCCAACGATGCATTATTTCCTCTCAGAACAAATTAATTTGTGTCTGAGGAAATCTGAGTCAAACTTTACCATAGAGGCTGGAGGCAGCAGAAGAGATTTAATGTGAAAAATGAAGGTCTTCTTGGATTTAGGCCTAGAGACATCCAAACTCAGTTACCTATTCTTCCTACCTCTGCTGCTTGGAGACTATTGCTGGGGCACTCAAAGGACCATTTCTTCCCTCTATTTAACACATTCTGAGGCCCAGTTGGCTTCCTTTCTTCTTCTTTTTTTTAGATGGAGTTTCGCTCTTGTCGCACAGGCTGGAGTGGCGAGATCTCGGCTCACCTCAACCTCTGCCTCCCAGAGTCAAGCAATTCACCTCCCTCAGCCTCCCGAGTGGCTGGGATTATAGGCATGTACCACCATGCCTGGCTAATTTTGTATTTTTAGTAGAGGTGGGGTTTCTTCATGTACGGCATGCTGGTCTTGAACTCCTGACCTCAGGTGATCCGCTCACCTCAGCCTCTCAAAGTGCTGGGATTACAGGTGTTAGCCGCCATGCCTGGCCCTTTTTTTTTTTTT
>NW_016107347.1:7005388-7010387 GCF_001604975.1 Cebus imitator | reverse complement strand
AATATGATGTCTTTTTTTTTTTTGTAAAGAGAAGGTCTCACTATGTTTCTCAGGCTTGTCTTGAGCTCTTAGGTTCAAGCAATCCTCCCACCTTGGCCTCCCAAAGTGCTGGGATGATAGGTGTGAGCCACCACCCCCAGACAGCTCCCTTTGCTAACTCTGGTCAGCCCTGGGATTGGCATAATTTTTGTCTCCACAGAAAGCTGATGGCTGGGAGTCAAGGTGGGACATTACTGTGGGCCCTGGCTCTACCAGGATCTATGCCTTTGGACAAGTGATTGCTCTTCTCTGGGCCTCAGTTTCCTAATTGATAGATAAGGGAGTGGAATCTCAGGCTGGTGTACTTCACATGGATGTCGTAAGGGTAAAGTATTATCATGGTACTTTGCCTGCTTAGTCACCAGACCCTCTTAGAGTTATCTTGTTCCTAGGACCCAAGAGAGTCCCTGACATGTAGTAGGAGCTTAATGAAAAATGTTGTATTCGTCCATTCTTGCATTGCTATGAAGAAATACCTATGACTGTGTTATTTATTTATATATTTATTTATTTTTATTTATTTTTGAGATGAAAGACTCACTCTATCACCCAGGCTGGAGTGCACTGGTGCGATCTCGGCTCACTACAACCTTCACCTCCCGGGTTCAAGTGATTCTCCAGCCTCAGCTTCCCGAGTAGCTAGGATTACAGGCACCCGCCACAACGCCCGGCTAATTTTTGTATTTTTAGTAGAGACGGGGTTTCACCAGGTTGGCCAGGCTGGTCTCAAACTCCTGACTGCAGGTGATCCACCTGCCTCAGCCTTCCAAAGTGCTGGGATTACAGGAGTAAGCCACTGCATCTGGCCAGACTGGTTAATTTATTAAAGAAAAAAAGATTAATTTGCTCACAGTTCTGCAGGCTGTACAGGAAACATGATGCTGGCATCTTCTTAGCTTCTGGACAGGCCTCAGGAAACTTATAATCATGGCAAAGGCAAAGGGGAAATAGGCATTACTCACATGGCCAGAGCAGGAGCAAGAATGAGAAAGGGGAGGCGCTACACAGTTTTTAACTAGATCTTGTGAGAACTCTATCACAAAATAGTTTGTTTTTTTTTTACTATCACTATACAGTACAAAGGAGGGATGGTGTTAAACCATGAGAAACTGCCCCCATGATCCGGTCACCTCCCACCAGGACCCACCTCCAATACTGGATATTAAAATCTGACATGAGATTTGGGTGGGGACACAGATCCAAACCATATCATTCTGCCACTGCCCCCTCCCAATCTCACATTCTTCTCACATTGCAATATCCAATCATACCTTCCCAGCAGTCTCCTAAAGTCTTAACTCATTCTAGCATTAATTTAAAAGTCCAAAGCCCAAAGTCTCATCTGAGACAAAGCTAGTCCCTTCTACCTATGAGCCTGTAAAATCCAAAACATGTTAGTTATTTCCAAGATACAATGCAGTTATAAGCATTGGGTAAACATGCCCATTCCGAAGAGGAAAAATCAGCCAAAAGAAAGGGGCTATAAGGCCCACACAAATCTGAAACCCAACAGGGCAGTCATTAAATCTTAAAGCTCCAAAATAATCTCTCTTGACTTCATGTCTCACATCCAAGGCACTCTGGTATGAGGGGTGGGCTGCCAAGGCCTTGGGAAGCTACAATCCTGAAGTTTTACAGGGTTTAGCCGCCATGGCTGCTCTCATGAACTGGCATTGAGTGCCTGTGATTTTTCCAGGTGTAGAGTGCAAGCTGCTGATGAATCCACCATTCTGGGGTCCGGAGAATGATATCCACCTTCTTACAGCTGCAGTAGACAGTGCCCCAGTGGGGACTCTGTGTGGAGGCTCCAATCCTGCAGCAGGCTTCTGCCTAGACATCCAGACTCTCCTCTGCACTGCCCTAGTAGAGGTTTTCTGTGAGGGCTCCACCCCTGCAGCTTGTTTCTGCCTGGACATCCAGGCTTTTTCATATATCCTCTGAAATCTAGGCAGTGGCTCCCAAGCCTCAACTCTTGTACTCTGTGCATCCAGGCTTAACACCATGTGGAAGCCACCAAGGCTGATGGTTTGCACCCTCTAAAGCAGTGCCCTGAGCTGTATGTGGGTCCCTTTAAGCCAAGACTAGAGCTGGAGCATCTGGCACACAGGCAGCAGTGTCCCAAGGCTTCTACAGGGCATGGGGCCCTAGGTCTGGCCCAGGAAGCCATTCTTCCCTCCTAGACCTCCAGATCTGTGATGGCAGGGATTGCCCAGAAGGCCTCTGAAATACCTTCAAGGCCTTTTTCCTATTGTCTTGGCTACTAACACTTGGCTTCTCTTATGTATATTTCTGCAGCCTGTTTGAATTTGCCTCTTGAAAATGGGCTTTTCTTTTCTACCACATGACCCCACTGCAAATTTTCCAAATTTTTATACTTTGCTTCCCTTTTAAATATAAGTTCCAATTTCAGGTCATTTCTCTGCTCATACATATGAACATAGGTTGTTAGAAGCAGCCAGGCTACATCTTGAATACTTTGCTGCTTAGAAATTTCTTCTGCCAGATACCCTAAATCACCTCTCTCAAGTTAAGTTCTACAAATCGCTAGGGCAAGGGCACAATCCAACCAAGCTCTTTGCTAAAGCATAGCAAAAGTGACCTTTACTTCAGTTTCCAATAAGTTCCTCATTTCCATCTGAGACCTCCACAGCCTAAACTTCACTGTCCTTATCACTATTAGCATTTTGTTCATAAGAATTTAACACAGCACGGCCGGGTGTGGTGGCTCACGCCTGTAATCCAAGCACTTTGGAGGCCAAGGCAGGTGGATCACCTGAGGTCAGGAGTTCAAGACCAGCCTGAACAACATGGTGAAACCCCTTCTTAAAAAAAAAAAAAGAATTTAACACGGCAATGTCCAATCTTTCAGTTTCCCTGGGCTGCATTGGAAGAAGAATTGTCTTGAACCACACATAAAATACACTAACACTAACATTAGCTTATGAGCTAAAAAAAAAAAAAGAACCACAAAAACATTTCATATATAATTTTTTTTTATGAAACCTTGCACTGCTGCCCAGGCTGGAATGCAGTGGCATTAACTCACTTCACTGCAACCTCTGCCTCCTGGATTCAGGCAATTCTCCTGCCTCAGCCTCCTGAAGAGTTGGGATTACAGGCACATGCCACCACACCCAGCTAACTTTTTGTATTTTTAGTAGAGATGAGGTTTCCCTATATTGGCCAGACTGGTCTTGAACTCCTGATCTTGTAATCCACCTACCTTAGCCTCCCAAAATGCTGGGATTACAGGCGTGAGCCATGGTGCCTGGCCCATAATGTTTTAAGAAAAATAATGAGGCCGTAGGCCGGGCACAGTGGCTCATGCCTGTAATCCCAGCACTTTGGGAGGCTGAGGCAGAAGAATTGCTTGAACCCAGGAGGCAGAGGTTGCAGTGAGCTGAGATTGTGCCACTGCACTCTAGCCTGGGCAACAGAGTGAGGAGACTTTGTCTCAAAAAAAGAAAAAAAAATACCTAAGACTGAGTAATTTATTAAAGAAAAGAGGTTTAATTCATTCACAGTTCCACGGGCTGTATAGGAAGCATGATGCTGGTATCTGCTCAGCTTCTAGGAAGGCCTCAGGAAACTTACAATCATGGCAGAAGGCAAAGGGGAAGCAGGCACGTCTTACACGGCTGGAGTAAGAGCAAGGGTGGGGGGAGATGCTACATACTTTTATTTTTATTTTATATTTTATTTTTTTAGACTGAATCTCACTCTGTCACCCAAGCTGGAGTGCAGTGGTATAATCTCAGCTCACTGCAATGTCCACCTCCCAGGTTCAAGCGATTCTCCTGCCTCTTCCTCTTGAGTAGCTGGGATTACAGGTGACTGCCACCACACCAAGCTAATTTTTGTATTTTTAATAGAGATGGAGTTTTGCCAAGTTGGCCAGACTGGTCTCGAACTCCTGACCTCAAGTGATCTGCCCACCTCAGCCTCCCAAAGTGCTGGGATTACAGGGATGACCCACCACACCTGGCCAACACACTTTTAAACAATCAAATCTCATGAGAACTCTATCACTATATAGGACCAAGCGTGGATGGTGTTAAACCATGAGAAACTACCCTCATGATCCAATCACCTCCCACCAGGCCCCACCCCCAACACTGGGGATTATAATTCAACATGACATTGGCAGAGACGCAGATACAAACCATATCAATTGATGAATAAATTGTTGTAAAAGTGCTCATCAGCACCACTACTCTCCAGCCTGGGCAACAGTGAGACTCTGTCTCAAAAACAAAACAAACAAAAATGTGCTCATCAGCTGTCTAATACTTTACACAGGATTATGTGTATTGCTTTTCAGTCTAATTTATGGCCCCTTCAGCCATACTGACTACTTCAGACAAGACGGAGAACAAGGAAATATCACCTTGTGTGTCCCGTCTCCCACCACCATCTTCTTTCCCAATGACAGGGGTGGGGTATGTTCTGTCATGCTCCCCTTCGATCTTTCATATTTCTTTTTTACTTTTTCTTTTCTTTTTTTTTCTTTTTTCTTTTTTTTTTGAGACAGAGTTTTGCTCTTGCTGCCGGGCTGGAGTGCAACTATCTCGGCTCACTGCAACCTCCGCCTCCTGGGTTCAAGTGATACTCCTGCCTCAGCCTCCTGAGTAGCTGGGATTATAGGCACCCGCCACCACACCCAGCTAATTTTTGTATTTGTAGTAGAAACGGGGTTTCACCATGTTAGCCAGGCTGGTCTTAAACTCCTGACCTCAGGTATTCCGCCTGCCTCGGCCTCCCAAAGTGCTGGCATTATAGGCATGAGCCACCACACCCAGCTCAATCTTTCATATTTCTTTTTTTTTCTTTTTTTTGAGATAGAGTTTCGCTCTTGTTACCCAGGTTGGAGTGCAATGGCGTGATCTCGGCTCACCGCAACCTCCGTCTCCTGGGTTCAGGCAATTCTCCTGCCTCAGCCTCCTGAGTAGCTGGGATTACA
>NW_016107347.1:7003968-7005318 GCF_001604975.1 Cebus imitator | reverse complement strand
GACGGGGTTTCACCATGTTGACCAGGATGGTCTCGATCTCTTGACCTCGTGATCCACCTGCCTCGGCCTCCCAAAGTGCTGGGATTACAGGCTTGAGCCACCGCGCCCAGCCCAATCTTTCATATTTCTAAAGGAACCTTATACTTTCTTAATGCTCTCACATCCATTATTGTATTTAATCTTATTCCAATTGTTAAAGAAAGCAGGTCAAGTAGGGAAGCCAAGGCCCAGCATGGTGAATGATCTGCTCGGGAACATACCATGTGGAAACAGCTTCAGGGCTCCCATCTTTCTCTGGCTTCTCTGCCCTCCCCATCTGTTCATGTACTGTTCTCTCTGCTGTATATGATGTTCCCTTTATTAACTGCCACCTAAAGACTCACCTCAGGTGCCACCTCTCCAGGAACTCTTTCTTGGCTTTTCTAAGCCTGGGTTAGAGGCCTCTCCAAGCACTCCTTCCCACTATATCTTGAGTTTACCTCTCTCATAGCATGGATCTAGTCTGTGTCTGCCACATGAGACTCGGAGCTTCCAGAGGGTGGGGACGATGTCATTAATTTCTATATCTGTGTACCTAGCTCTGTACCTTGCACACTGCTTTTTAAATGTCTGATAAATTAATGGATGGATGAGCAATGCATAGATAGAGTGGTAGTGTGGTTTGCCTAAGGTCACTCAGCTAAAATTATAAACAACTCAAAAACAAATGTTTAAGGAAGGTTGGCTTTTGGCTCGGAGAGGCCAAGGTGCAACTTTCTTCAGTTGTCCCAAATCCAGATTCATCCAACACCAGCTGCCTCCACCATGCCTCCGAAGTTCATCCCCAATGAGATCAAAGTCTCATACCTGTGGTGCATCAGGGGTGAAGTGGTGCCACTTCTGCCCTGGCCCCCAAAGTCGGCCTTCTAGGTCTTTCTCCAAAAAAGGTTGGTGATGACATTGCCAAGGGAACAGGTGACTGGAAAGGCCTGAGGATTACAGTGAAATTGACCGTTCAGAACAGACAGGCCCAGACTGAGGTGGTGCCACTTCTGCCTCTGCCATGATCATCAAATCCCTGAAGGAAACACCAAGAGACAGAAAGACACAGAAAAACATCAAACACAGCGGGAATATAACTTTTGATGAGATCATCAGCATTGCTCAACAGATGCGGCATGGATCTTTAGCCAGAGAACTCTCTGGAACCACTGAAGAGACCCTGGGGACTGTCCAGTCTGTGGGCTGTAATGTTGATGGCTGCCATCCTCATGACATCATAGATGACATCCACAGTGGTGCTGTGGAATGCCAGCTAGTTAAGAAGTACAAAGGAACGTATCCAGGACTGAGTAATCTATAAAGAACCAA
>NW_016107347.1:6997784-7003733 GCF_001604975.1 Cebus imitator | reverse complement strand
AAGAAGAAGAAGGAGAGGAAGAAGAACAAGAAGAACAAGAAGATTATTGAAGCTGGGCACTGTGGTTTGTGCCTATAATCCCAGTAACTCAGGAGGCTGAGGCGGGGGGATCACTTGATGCCAGGAGTTCAAGGCTGCAGTGAGCTATAATTATGCCACTGCATTCCCGCCTGGACAACAGAGAAAGACCCTGTCTCTGGGGGAAAAACACTGAGTAAATGCACTATGAACTCGGGTTTTTACCTAAGTATTTTGCAGTACGTCATGCCAGGTGTCCTGGCTTCTAGTGCCACATGCTCCCCATTGCCCTCTCATGAGTGCCCATCACAGAATGGGGGAGCAAGGGAGTCAGACTCTGGACCTGTTATTTACAGCCTGTTAAGGAAGCACCGGAGCTTGAAAACCTGCCCCAGGAAGGTAAATGGTGTCCCTCAGCTCCTTTGCTGGCCCAGACTCACTGATTCCCACCCCTTGCAAGGTAAATATGGTCATTCAGACATATGGTTCCTAAATGTTTCAAACCCCTTTAGCAGGGCACAGGAAAGGGTGCCAATGACCTGAGGTCTTGCACACTGTCCCGTACTGGGACTTGCACAACTTGGTGAGAGCAGGTCATTCCATCCTGAACCCCCAGCTGTGCCCCATGAGGAGCTCTGGGAAGCCCAGCAGCTGCTGCTGTTAGTGCTGCTACTGCAGGGCCAGAAGTTAGGGCACCAAAAATTGAACTGTCTTGTATTGATCTGAATTCCTCTGAAACAGATCCTGAGACAAGGATGTGAGTGCAAAGCATTTTTGGGGAGGTAATCTCAGGAAACACCCATCAGGAGTGGGAAAGTGATATAGGGAAGGAAAGGAAGTTAATAAAGGGGGCCAGGCACAGTGGCTCATGCCTGTACTTTGGGAGGCTCAGGCAGGCGGATCACCTAAGGTCAGGTGTTTGAGACCGGCTTGACCAATAGGGAGAAACCCTGTCTCTACTAAAAATACAAAGTTAGCCACGCATGGTGGCAGGTGCCTGTAATCCCAGCCACTCAGGAGGCTGAGGCAGGAAAATCACTCGAACTCGGGAGGCAGTGGTTGGGGTGAGCCAAGATCATGACATTGCACTCCAGCCTGGCAACAAGAGCAAAACTCCATTAAAAAAAAAAAAAAGTTAATAAAGGGATGTTACCAAGCCAGTTAACGCTGTGGGCAACCAGAGCCCTATCCTGCTGGGGAACGTCAGGACATGACATGGGACATGCTGTCATGAAGCAGCTGAGGGCAAGGATGCCAGATGCTTATGCCCCACCCTGTTGCCACTTCCCATTTTGCCTCTGGGGGCTTCCACTCTCTGGCACTTCTACTTTGCCAGGCATGTAGATGTTCTAAATGGGCAACCTTGGATGGGCAGAGGTGAATGCCAAGGTTATGTGGATGGAAACTAGGCAGAGCTCACTCAGCATTCTAGCCTGGCTCGGCGTCATCTGAGCTTCATCCTCATCTTCTGTAAAACGAAGGGAACAATCCATTTCTCCAGCCAGGTGGTGGTGAAGTTAGTGGAGATGAAGGTATGTGACACTACTTGGTAAGACGGAAGGGGATGATTGACAGTTAGAACTAATGCCAACTCCCCATCTCCCAGCACATTAAAGAGAGATTTAGAAATTAAACACCGAAGAGATTGCCAGGCAGGTTGACTCCAAGGGGAAATGGCTTTAGATTTAGATCTCGATGAACTTTCTGAGTTGGCTGATGATAGAAGCAGGAGCTCCCCAGGCTGCGCAAAACTACTGGTCAATTCACACCTAACCCATGCACAAACCTCAAGGAGGGAAAGTCAGTTTATTCTCAGCTCCAACCTGTGGTTCAATTATTCTCCAGTGGACAGGAACTGCCAGGGAAGGACAAAGCTGCTATGGTAATGAAGGGCTGTTTACTGCTCAGCAGGAGGGAAGGGCAAACCAGAATGTGGTCAAGAATGATGAATCTGCCCCATTGGGTGCAGCTCATTGAATGGATGGCGTGTGTGATTTATAAGCTCTCTCCCTTGAAAATCCAAAAGTTTCTGAGTGGAGAGGGGAATGAAGAATGAAGGAAAGGACTAAGATAGAGACAGAGGTCTCTGTTTATTCTTCTCTTTCCCCATTATCAGCCAAGGCAGTAAATTCAGCAAATCTACTTGACACTAATCTTGTTAAACTAATTTACTGTAATTCAGTTCACTGTGGGGATAATCAAATTTTGTAAACTTTCACAATAGTCTCCAAAGGCTTCATATATCTTGACAGATAAGAGTCTTTAAAATGCCTGTGCCGAGGTCTTAGATAGGGAGAGGAGACGCTGCAGGCTGGTGGGAAGGAGTGATTTCAGAACCCAAAGAAATGCACAGAGCCACTGTCTTCTCTGAATCCCCCCTCTTAGGCCTTCACTCCACCCCCTCCTGGTGGCCTGGCTCCAAAGCTGATGGATGGGACTGAGAGCAGCCTGGGTTGGCAGACAGGGATATCTTACGAATGACAGGGTAGTCACTCCCCACCCTTCCAAATCAAATTGTCCAATAATTGTTGGTCCAATCAGGAGTGTGTCTGGCATATAATCATCATCAATAAAGGCAATTCTTGTGATTATTAGTCAAGATAATGCATATAAACTTATTAAAAAATAAACAGGCACATTGAAATTTTAAAGAGTTTATTTGAGTGGACAGCAACTCATGAGTCAGGCAGGGCCAGACCACAAGCAGTTTGGATTCTACCAAGGGATGCAAAAGAAGAAACCTTTTAGAAGGTGTTTGGGACAAACACAAGGAAAATATTCGCTTGGTTGAACTGTGAAGCCCCTACGTGGTGGTTATAACGCTGGCAGTTTCCTATTGGTGAAATCTCTAGTAGGAACATAGTTGTCAGCTTCTGAATGGTTTAGCTTAACTTTCACATTATGGTTTACATTAATGTGGATTTTAGTTTGTTTACGTAGGAACTAAAGGTGCTGAAGCCATCTCAGCCTAATGGTCTTTGTGGACAAAAAGAGTCAAACTCTGTAAAATATTTGACAAGATTTAGTCTGAGCCAAATATGAGTGACCAATGGCCCATGTCACAGCTCTCAGGAGATGCTGAGAACATGTGCCCAAGTGGATGGCCTACAACTTGGCTTTATGCATTTTAGGGAGACATAAAACACCAATCAATAGACGTAGATGTACATTGGTTCAGTCTGGAAAGGCGGGACAACCGGAAGTGCTCACAGGTAGATTCAAAGATTCTCTGATTGGCAATTGGTTAAAAGAGCTAAGCGATTGTCTAAAGACTTAGAATCGGCCGGGTGCGGTGGCTCAAGCCTGTAATCCCAGCACTTTGGGAGGCCAAGGCAGGTGGATCACGAGGTCAAGAGATCGAGACCATCCTGGTCAACATGGTGAAACCCCGTCTCTACTAAAAATACAAAAAATGAGCTGGGCATGGTGGTGCGTGCCTGTAATCCCAGCTACTCAGGAGGCTGAGGCAGGAGAATTGCCTGAACCCAGGAGGCGGAGGTTGCGGTGAGCCGAGATCGTGCCATTGCACTCCAGCCTGGGTAACAAGAGCGAAAACTCCGTCCCAAAAAAAAAAAAAAAAAGACTTAGAATCACTAGAAAGGAATGTCTTCGCTAAGATAAGGGGTTGTAGAGATAAAGGTTTTATAATGCAGAGGAAGCCTCCAGGTAGCAGGCTTCAGAGAAAATAGATTGAAAATGTTTCTCATCAGACTTAAAGAGTCTGTTCCATCAGTCTTGAAGACTATGTTGATGACAATGCTGGTCAGCATTATTTCCAAAAGGGAGGAGGGTATAATGAGGCATGTCTGAATGACCCCTCCCATCATGGGCTGAACTCGTTTTTCAGGTTAACTTTGAAATGTCCTTGATAGAGAGGAGGGTTCCATTCAGATTGTGGGGGTGGGGGGCCTTAGAGTTTTATTTTTGGTTTACACCTCCCAGTTAACTTTTTTAAACAAAGTATGTAGCATTGTGTCTGTCATACAGCAAATGCTGAAAAATGTTACCTATTTTTTTTTTTTTTTTTGAGACAGAGTCTTGCTCTATCACCCAGGCTAGAGTGCAGTGGGGAGATCTTGGCTCACTGCAACCTCCACCTCCTAGATTCAAGTGATTCTCCTGCCTCAGCCTCCTGAGTAGCTGGGATTACAGGCACATGGCACCATGCCCAGCTAATTTTGTATTTTTAGTAGAGACGGGTTTCACCATGTTGGTCAGGCTGGTCTCGAACTCCTGACCTCATGATCCACCCACCTTGGCCTCCCAAAGTGCTAGGATTACAGATGTGAACCACCGCATCCAGCCAAATGTTACCTGTAATTATCAGGATAAAGTCCTTTTGACCTTAGAGATTTCCCAGCCTAATGGAAATGAGGATTGCAAGAGAAGGTATCCGTAGCTCAGGAGAGGAGGCAAGGGAGAGAGAGAGAGAGAGAGAGAGAGAGCGCTGAGCTTTTTGGTGTTTAACTTGCTGATTAAAGCAAGCTGTAAATCAAAATGTTAAGACTTTACTCACTGTGATAGTCTAAGCAAGGGGCTAAAACTAGGGGGAGTGCTGGCATCTCCTGTTCCAGCTCTCATGGAAAGCAGTGCACCAGTTGAAGGTTGGGTGGATCAGCATAAACGTAGGTTTCACTGTTGAGAAAGCCCCCAACAAAAGGCTGTGGCAGCTCTATGGACCTTGGAGTTGAGGAAGGGCAAGGGGAAAGGTCGAGAAGTGAAGTCCTGAGTACTGACTTAGAGCAGAGAACAGTGTCTTTAAGGTTTTCTACCTTCCCCTATTAAGGAGACCTGGACAGAAGTCCTTCAAAGAGGTCACCTGAAGAGAACCTCTGCCTGAAGCCTCAGAGAAAGAGATGTAGGAATGTGGGCACTGAATGGGCTAGGAATGTAGATATGCATAAGAACATGGCCCACGGAGGGGCTTGAGACCTTGACTGTGTATGATAACCCTGTGAAGAAGGTTTATCGCTTACAGATAGGCAGCAAGGGACAACAGATGCTGAGGACTCACTGTGACCCATGGCTCAGAAAGCTGCCTGGGGTGCATGGAGTCTCCACTGTACATGTCCCTGAAAGGCAGCCCACCCGGGTTGTATACCTGGGGGTCACATGACACACTGGACTCGTGTTGAAAGCCATCCTTTGCAAGGGGGACTGGATCAGAGCCCGGCTGCTCCAGCCAACTTTCCCTTTATCTCAGGATTTTGCATTTCCAGCATATTCTGTAGTTATTCTTGACAACTACAAGCAAGAAAGGAGGAGAACTGGGGCGATTCAAGGCCACTTGGAGAACTGTTGTGCAATTGCTTGGATCGAGCATGAAAAATCACATTTGGGTTTTAATCAGGAGCTAGACTCCTCAGAAGGCAGACAATAAAGGAATGTCAGATCAGCAATGTTTTCTACAAGGCAAGACCAGGCCAGTGAGCATAAGGTTAGGAACAGAAGCACGGAAACTGGGATGAGTTAGCCTGTGCTCTGAACTTAGGAGTTCTAATCAACTCTGCAGGCAAGGACACTGGAATAGTTCAAGACTGTATGAGTCTCCCGATCTCTTCTCTTTTGGGATCCCAATTGTTGTCGCAGAGAGAAAAGAAAAACTGAAAGAAGGGCCGGTTGCTGTGGCTCACGCCTGTAATCCCTATACTTCGGGAGTTGGAGGTGGGTGGATCACCTGAGGTCGGGAGTCAGAGACCAGCCTGACCAACATGGTGAAACCCTGTCTCTACTAAAAATACAAAATTGGCTGGGTATGGTGGCACATGCCTGTAATCTCAGCTACTTGGGAAGCTGAGGCAGGAGAATCATTTGAACCCAGGAGGTGGAGGTTGCAGTGAGCCCAGATTGCACCATTGCACTCCAGCATGGCCAAAAAGAGCAAAACTCCGTCTCAAAAAAAACAAACAAAAACACACAAGGAGGTATTAT
>NW_016107347.1:6991749-6997720 GCF_001604975.1 Cebus imitator | reverse complement strand
AACTGTGTTTTCATTCTGATAAAACCTGTCCACCCGCCACCCTTCCACCCCACCCCACCAGCCCCAGCTATCTGCAAGGCCACTGGCTATGAAACTAACAAGTTCCCTTTAGTGTGAAAAGGACTGTAGGACTTCACACTGTTTAGTGGGAGCAGAAGACAGCCCGGGGGAATGGAAGAACTTTCTCCGTTACAAAAGAGTTGGCAAATAAGTTTTCATTTCAAGTAATTTTCTCCCCTTTGCCCTTTAACCCCAGGAGATTAGAGAGATGGTTACTGACAGTTCTTGTAATTTGCATTTCAAAGTAATGTATGCAAAAATAACACATTTCAGCACACACCATTAGCATATTAAAACAAATTAGCTTTAGGTCGGTTGCCATTTATATCACCCTAACTCCAAGTCCCCACATACATTTAGGAAAAAAAGAAGGGAGACAAAGAAGAGACAAAAGTGCAGCAGGGACCTGTAGAGCTACGGGTGTGTGTGTGTGTGTGTGCATGTGTGTGTGTGCGCGTGTGTGCATGCGTGTGTGTGCGTGTGTGTGTGTGTGTGATAGTGCATTGGAGAGAGAGAAAGAGAGCGAGAGAGAAAGAGAGAGAGAGAGAGAGAGTGTGTGTATTGAGTACAGAGAGATACATGGAGGGGATCTGGCCTGAAGGAAAACTGTCCCTTATGAATGGAAATTGGGTAATTGATTCATTGAAATGTTTTTCTCTCTCACCTCCTGCTCCACCCTATTCCCCTAGAGGAAGGAAGGCAAAAAAGAAAGTAAAGAAGGTAGTCTAATTATACTCCCATCTGGCTGGTAAAGCAGGGAGCACCCAAGGGAGGTGGGAGAGCTCAAGCTTCAGCTCCCAGGGCATGTTCTTCATCTCTGCGCACCCAGGCCTGGCTTGTGGAATTCCGACGCTCCAGATTGAATGACTGCTGTGAGATGAATGTGGGAAGATGTCCTGTCCTCCAGCAGAGGACACCTCCTTAGGAGATCCTCTCTACCACCATTGCCATTGACCAAAAATCCTATGGTCTCTTTCATGGGTGTATTTTTTTTTTAGACCGAGTCTCACTCTGTCACCCAGGTTGGAGTGCAGTGGTGCAGTCTCAGCTCACTGCAACCTCCGCACCTCCTGGGTTCAAGTGATTCTCCTGCCTCAGCCTCCCGAGTAGCTGGAGGCACGCACCACCACGCCCGGCTAATTTTTGTATTTTTAGTAGAGATGGGGTTTCACCACATTGGTTAGGCTGGTCTGGATCTCCTGACCTCAGGCGATCCATCAGGCTCAGACTCCCAAAGTGCAGGCATGAGCCACAGCGCCCATCCTCGTGAGTGTATTTAGATGATGTGGTTATCTATGAGAGGGATCTTAAAGAAAATAGAAACTGCAGGTGAGGGGAAGTTAAAGTATAATTTTTGAAAAGTTAAAAGATGATTCTGTTGTAAATATATAGTGAGCATTTATTTAACTCGTTAATGAGGGAATGGGCAGAATGGTAAAGCCATTTCAAAGAAGGATATATGATACTGTATATATGGCCAGAGAAAGAAAATTTGCTAAGTTAACAATAAAACTTGGTTAATATCCTATGAGGCAATAAAACTGTAATCTTTGGATCTATGTTTTCTATGGAGCAGAGGTGCCATCATTTGCATTTCTACTGGATAAAAAATGACTTACAACTTTTCTTCAGATGAATGGCAGGTGAAGGGAGGTTGCTGAGGTGGGTCCACTCAGCTCTGGGGAAGGAAGAGAGCCTGTCCTTTCCATGCTGCAGTAAGCATGGCAGGAGCAAAAGGACAGGGTGAGAAGGTGCAAAGCAGTGGGGAGCCTTAACATCCAAGGCACAAATATTAAAGAAAGGGGCGTTTAATTAGAGAGAACCTAGAATGAGTGAATCAAACCTGAAATTTAGAATCAGAAAGACCTGTATGCAAAATACAGTGCCTGCACAATCTCTTGTTTAACTTCTCAGATGTGGCTTACTCTTCTGTAAAATGAGTTATGTGCAGATTAAATTAGTTACTGTAATGAATGTAAAGAGCCTGGCTCAGATTATGAGGTGAAAAATAGTAGTTGCTAATAGTATTATAATTGTATAATATCTATATAGTTGACAGTGTAGATCCCTGAATTGGGAAAATATACATTAAGAAAGTAGACTGGGGATGGTGGCTCATGCCTGTAATCCCAGCACTTTGGGAGGCTAAGGCAAGTGGATCACCTGAGGTCGGGAGTTCGAGACCAGCCTGGCCAACATGGTGAAACCCCATCTCTACTAAAAACACAAAAATTAGCTGGACATGGTGGTGGGTGCCTGTAATCGCAGCTACTTGGGAGGCTGAGGCAGGAGAATCACTGAAACCTGGGAGGCAGATGTTGCTGTGAGCCAAGATCACCCCACTGCACTGCAGCCTGGGTGATAGAGTGAGAAAGAAAGAGAGGAAGAGGAGAAAGAAGAAGGAAGGAAGGAAGGAAAGAGAAAGAAAGAAAGAAAGAAAGAAAGAAAGAAAGAAAGAAAGAAAGAAAGAAAGAAAGAAAGAGAGAGAGAGAGAGAGAGAGAGGGAGGGAGGGAGGGAGGGAGGGAGGGAGGGAGGGAGGAAGGAAGGAAGGAAGGAAGGGAAAGAAAGAAGAAAGAAAGAAAGCAGGGAAGGAGGGAAAGAGGGAAGGAGGGAAGGAAGGGGAAGAGAGGAAGTTGAGATTAGACTGATACTTCTTGTGAGTCCACTCTGTGAAGTTCCAAATATTAGCCACAGAATGTTAGCCTAAAACTCATTCCCCCAACCTTCTGACAATTTTATAAGCACCTAGTTCTCTGTATTACATTTCTTGCAGCTTAAAATAGCCAGAGTGGTTGGTTTCCTGCACAGACCCTGACTAACAAATGAGTTTGAGAGCACAGGCCAAAGGGAACAGTGTCAGAGACTCAAAGTGATGAATACATCATCCAGAAAGAGAGACTAGAGCTGCTCATTGCTGTTTCTCTCTCATATCAACCAAGTCCTTCCCTCATCAATTAAACCCATTTACTCTTTTACTCTCCTCTGTAGAAAACTAGAAGAGCAAGGCATTGGGGAATTACTATCTGCTAGAGAAATATGCATCTCAGCCTGGGCTGATTGGAGCCTGGAATATGATGGTGAGGCTCCTACTCACAAATTGGATGGTGATGGAAAGGCCATCCTGATGAGCCAAAAATTTTGTCAGAAGACAGAGTGATGTTGGACAACACCACTGAGCCACAAATTCCATCCACGCAAGACTTAATATATTTCCTGGGACGAAAGTACCTAGGAAACCAAAAGCCTTTCACCTTGCCCCTTGAAGCTAATTTCCCTTTGGCTGACACTGTGTAGCAAAGTGTATTAATACCCATGATGGGTGATCAGCCTTCAATAAATAATGCTGGTTGTTCTAATGTACCTGGCATGAAATATTCAGAGCTATTAATGCATTTCAGTTTAAATAATCACCAGGGCTTTTGTCCAAATCAGTGGTGAGCTTAGGTTGTATTATCTTTTTTTGCACATATCAGATGTGGAGTACAGGCTGAAAGTTCCAGGAAGAGGCATTAGGCCACTGACCCTGTGGAGCAGGGGGGGAGCTACATGGTGCAGGCGTATGTGACGGGGGAGTGGACAGACCCCTAGCTTGGGGTCCAGGATTCCTGGGTCCTGTCCCAAACTGAAGTATAGCCAGTGCCAAGAGACTGAAGGCTCATCTGGTCTTGGGATACAGACCAGGGCATTAGAGGATATCTCCCCCAGTCCTTGATTGTAAGGATTTCAAATGCTTCCAGCCTTTTAAGCCTGCATAAGAGACCATGGGGGCCAGGCGCAGTGACTCACACCTTTAATTCCAACACTTTGGGAGGCTGAGGTGGACAGATCACGAGGTCAGGAGTTCAAGGCCATACTGATTAACACGGTGAAACCCCGTCTCTAGTAAAAATACAAAAATTAGCCAGGTGTGGTGGCACTTGCCTGTAATCTCAGCTACTCAGGAGGCTGAGGCAGGAGAATCACTTGAACCCGGGAGGTGGAGGTTGCAGTGAGCTGAGATCACGCCATTGCACTCCAGCCTGGGCAACAAAGCAAGACTCTGTCTCGGAAAACAAAAAAAAAAAAAGAGAGAGACCATAGGAGAGTGATCATATAGAAGGAGAGTAGGACTCAAATTACCAAGCAGCAAGGCCTCTGTGGGAGACTTTGAGCAGCTGGAGATATAAGAAGGCTGAGCTCAGGCCTTCTGTCAGCAGAGGGATGGCTGACATGGCTATAAATCATGTCTGAAGACTTGCGATCCAGATTGACAGGTGGTAAGCGTGGGAAGTATCTGAAAGGTGAGCTGATAGGAATGAATGAATCCGGGCCCAGTGGGGCAGGAGTGCTTCCCACCTCCATTTCCCTTCTTCTGTTAATTTTTACAACAGTAAATCAGAAGAAAAGCATGTTGGTGTGGGGAGCGCTCCTGATCTGACTGAATTGCCCAGCCCGAATTGCCTAGGCTCCCCCATTGCCCTGCACCCTCCCAAGATCTTCGAAGCATCCCACATGCCCTGGCTCAGATGGAGTTCATTAAGAACAAAATCCAGGCTGGGCATGGTGGCTCTCACCTGTAATCCCAGCACTTGGGGAGGCCGAGGAAGGTGGACCACCTGAGTTCAGGAGTTGGAGGCCAGCATGACAAACATGGAAAAACGCCATCTCTACTAAAAATACAAAATTAGCCGGGCGTGGTGGCACATGCCTATAATCCCAGCTATTCAGAAGGCTGAGGCAGGAGAATCATTTGAACCTGGGAGGTGAAGGTTGCGGTGAGCCAAGATCACACCACTGCACTCCAGCCTGAGCAACAAGAGCAAAACTCTGTCCCAAAAAATAGAAAGAGAGAGAGAGAATGAAACCCAAGGGGATTTGAAAGGAAGGAAGGGCAGGGTGCTTTCATTCCACTCAGGCCTCCATGTCTCCTCCCTTTGCCCAACCAGAGACCACTATAGGAACAGGAGGCTTCAGAGATGGAATTAGCTTTCTGAGATCTACTCCTAGAATCCAGCTGAAAGCTTAAATATTTTCTCTTCCTATTCTTAGGGAATACCCCTCCCCTCACTCTTGCCCCTTCTCCCATCCTTCCATCAGCCTGGATCACTCAAGTGCTTTCACCATGACTTTCCTTCACTGCGGCTTCCCAGCAGCTCCATTCCAATCTCACAGCTAATAGATTGATCTACATTCCCCAGTATGGCAGCTCTGTCCAGCTGATGCCGATTTCCCCTGAAGTTTGCTATACTCAGCCACTTCTTAGCACTCAGAAGCCAGGAGTAAGTTTGGGAAAAAAGCCCACCATTCAGACTGGCTTTAGGCCATATTCAGAGACCTTATATATGTATATAACCAGTTATTCAGCTAGTGTTACTCAGCTTCAAACCTACACTTCTTTACTGGGCCTTGTGAAGCTGGGGCAAGAACTTTGAAAACCACATTTCTGCTTTGCTAACTGGTACCCTGTTAGATTCTGCCAGTATAGCGTAACCAGGGAGACTGGCAGGCTGGAGGAGGAAGATAGCATGCCTTTTTCCTCTTCTCTTCCTGTTCCTATCAACATTGCTGAGCCTCGCTTCTACACAGGGCAGAGGCAGTTCATTCCAGTAGCACTAGCTGGCTTCAATTTGTAATTGCCTCTCCACTGTTCAACTTCTTCTTTTTTTTTTTTTAAGATAGATTCTCACACTGTCTCCCAGGCTGGAGTGCAGTGGCACGATCCTGGCTTCCTGCAACCTCCCACTCCCGAGTTCAAGCAATTCTCCTGCCTCAGCCTCCCAAGTAGCTGGGATTACAGGCACGCACCACCATGCCTAGCTAGTTTTTGTATTTTTAGTAGAGACGGGGTTTCATCATGTTGGCCATGCTGGTCTCTAACTCCTGACCTCAGGTTATTTGCCCACCTCGGCCTTCCAAAATGCTGGGATTACA
>NW_016107347.1:6990384-6991611 GCF_001604975.1 Cebus imitator | reverse complement strand
ATATTCTTTTGCCTTTGAAAATTCCTCTTTTCCTTGAAAGCCACGCTAAAACCTCCCTTGCAATCAAATGTTATATATTATATTTACTTAATTTATTTTTTGGGACAGGGTCTCACTCCATCTCCCAGGCTGGAGTGCAGTGGTGCAGTCATGGCCACTGCAGCCTCACCCACCCTGACTCAAGTGATTCTCCCATCTCAGCCTCTTGAGTAACTGGGACCACAGGTGTGTGCCACCATACTCAGCTAATATTTTTCTTTTTTGGAGAGACAATGTCTCACTATGTTGTGCAGGCTTGACTTGAACTCTGGGACTCAAGCAATCCTTCTGCCTCGGCCTCCCAAAGTGCTGGGGTTACAGGAGTGAACCACCATGCCCAGCCTCAACTTCTAAATGTTGGATGCACCAGAGCCAGCGTCCAGTCCTGCAGGCTTATCACTTCTCTGTATAGACCTTCTCCCTGAACGATTTCAGCTCCTTTATGGATTTATGTGCTATTCCCATGACTGTCAAATCTGTATCTCTAGTTCTGACTCTTCCCTACACTCTACATTTGAAGTGTTAGGAATTTGGGTCTATAGGCCTCTTCAATTTTATAAAGCCAAACATAACTTTTTATTTCTCCTCTTCTGAACAGGCACCTCTTTTAAGTCTGCTTCATTTTAATAGACACTACCAACAACAACCAGTGGCTCAAGCCAAGCATCCCTGGGTCACCCAGCGTCTTTCTTTTGCTCTCACAATTCCCCTAATCCCACGCAGTCCATCAGCAAAATCTAACTGACTTTCCACCATCTTCACTGCTTCACACAGTCAAGCAACCCCTGGCTCAGAGTGAGCCGAGTAGAGAATCAGGAAAGCTCTTTATGTAAGGCTTCTAGAATACTCAGTCACAGAATCTCAGAGTGTGACGACTCCTGTTTCCAAATAAAAGGAAAGTTGGGATAACAAATCTGGTGGGGATGAAACCAGACCGTGCCGGGGAGGGGCGGGTGGGAGCCCTCAAAGCAGCAGGATGGAAGAGAGCTAAAACCAGAAAGCTGTCCTTTTGGATGACTTCTCTACCCCAGAAGGGCCACATGCCCCCCTATGATTACCTGCACCTGCCTGGGACCGTGTGCTGGCGATGGCCCGTAACTACCCATAATGACTTCTCGGGGCTCAGCCCAGGTAGGAGCCCAGATATTTCAAGATAATTACTTTTCTTCCCTTTTTTTTTTTTTTTTT
>NW_016107347.1:6983898-6989570 GCF_001604975.1 Cebus imitator | reverse complement strand
CCCAAAGTGCTGGGATTATAGGCATGAGCCACTGCGCCCGGTTGAGCCTTGATATTCTTATCTGTTCATTGGGCTTAGAACCAGAGACTATCAAAGCTAGAAGAGACCTCAGATATGGATGTTCACATTTTTATCCTAAAAAAAGAGGTGAAAAGCCTCTGCAGGTCCAGAGAAGGGGTAGAACTTGCTCAAGATCACACAGCTTAGCAGTGCCAAAACCTTGCTCGAAACCCAGGTTCCTTGGCTACTCCAGGCATAGCGGTCCTTGGTGTATCTCACAGGGATCTGAAGGCGGGAGAGAGGAAAGTGGTGTGAAAGTGAAGGACCCCACGCAGAGGGAGACCTTCCTTGTCTGGGCTGTGCTGCTCATGAGGTCCTGGGCTCCAGGCCTGGGGCGGTCAGCCTCCGGAGTCTCCTTACCTGCCCTGCTTGCCTCACAGGGCCCTTGAGAGGCAACACCGGTCAAGCTGTTCTACCAGCCAGGTGTGCTCTCTCCCGACTCTGTCTCCCCAAATCCCCACTTGTGCCCTTTCTCCCAGGAGCCTGAGGATGCTGCTGAGCTCAGCCAGTCACACCAGCCTCAATCAGCATCAACAACAGCCACTTCTCCATTTGCTTTCTGAATTATTTAGCCCTCCTCTCTCCAGCCCACCCCCAGACCTTTTACCACGTGAAACCTTTAAAAAGGCCCAAGCCTTGGCTTGGGAAACAACATTTCCTTACTGTCCCTGCCATAACCTTTTGGAGAGGGCACATCTCTATGTAGATTGGTTTTCCCCTTCACCGTGCCTCATGGTAATTGACAGTGTCTGGGTCTTAATGAGGGAGCAGGCCCAGCCAGGACGAGGCAGAGGCCCTGCCCTTTGCTAGTCCCTGGTTGGAGGTCCTGGCTATGGGTTCTCCCATCCATTCTTGCTGAGCACTTGCCGAATATTTAATATCTTTCATCCAGCAAGCCAGCGGCAGCCCTGGGGCTGGAAGCCTCCAGAGGTCATTTTGTCCCTTCCCCGGCTTTCAGGCTGTGCATCTCATCCGAGGTAGACAGATGGTGGCCTCTTCCCTGAGGCTGAGGCTTTCCCGCCCTCACCCCTAGCCCCAGCTCATTTAAGACCTGGAGAGACTTCTGTGTTGACTACCTGGAAGCTGCTGATTGTTGTAAATGCCCCAGAGGAACAGCCCAGGGGGAGAGTGGGGGAGCTCTTATGGGGTAGGGATGGGGAAGTCAGGGGCGGAAAAGTCCTTGGGAGCCAGGACCAGAGGATGAAACGTTCTGCCGTGTGGGGCTCAGGAGAGTCCAGCTGAGACTGAGGAAGTCCTGCCTGTTTTGTTTCATTTGTTTGTTTGTTTTTGAGACAGAGTCTCACTCTGTCACCCAGGCTGGAGTGCAGAGGCACCATCTCAGCTCACTGCAACCTCCGCCTCCCGGCTTCAAGCAATTCTCCTGCCTCAACCTCCTGAGTAGCTGGGATTACAGGCATGTGCCGCCACGCCCGGCTAATTTTTGTATTTTTAGTAGAGACTGGGTTTCACCAAGTTGGCCAGGCTGGTCTTGATCTCCTGACCTCAAGTGATCCTCCCTCCTCGGCCTCCCAGCGTGCTAGAATTACAGATGTGAGCAGCCGCACCCGGCCCTGCCTGCTTCTTTGTGTCTCATTTGCATTCATCTGTCTGTCTGCAGGTCCTGGAGTCTGAACCAGCCGACAGTCCTGCCCTCCTCACCACTCCCCGCCTGCCCTCTGGGCCCCGCTTGCAGAAAGCTACAATCTGGCTCCATAGAGCCCGCAGAAGGAAGCACCCCTTGCCCCTCCCAGTGCCCAGCCCTCTGGCCCACCACAGTCTTGGTTTCCTGCCTGCAGTTCCCTAGCGCTCTTTTCCTAAATGGCAATGGCCAACTCAGCTGGCATCACAGAGCATGCCTAATGTGGCTGGCACCCACCTGGCCTCACCCTTCCTTTCCCATCCTCAGAGCTGGAAGTGACCCTACAAAGTTGGCAGACACCCCACACCCCAATCCCCTTTCACTCTCACCGCTCTCAGCTTGTTTTTTTGTATTTTATTTTTTCTTCTTTTTTTGGAGATGAAGTTTTGCTCTTGTCCCCCCAGGCTGGAGTGCAATGGCACCATCTCAGCTTGTTGTGACCTCCACCTCCCGGGTTCAAGTGATTCTCCTGCCTCAGCCTCCCAAGTAGCTGCGATTACAGGCTCATGCCACCACGCCCGGCTAATTTTTGTATTTTTAGTAGAGACGGGGTTTCACCATGTTGGCCAGGCCGGTCTCAAACTCCTGACCTCAACTGAACCACCCACCTCAGATCACTTGAGGTCAGGAGTGTGAGACCAGCCTCCCTAAGTGCTGGGATTACAGGTGTGAGCCACCACCTCCAGCTGACAAAGTTTAAATCTGCGCCCTTCTGACACCTCCTCTGTCTGGTGAATTTGGACCTTCCTTCAAACTTTAGTGCAGAGGCCAGTCTTTTGGAATCCCCCACGTTCTCCAGCCTCTCAGAGCAGGACACGATAGCCTGTCCAACACCTCCTCTCCCTGACCCTGCATCGTATCCTGGTCCTTTGAAACACTTCCCAGGTGTGTGAATTTACTGGTATTTCTGTCTACGTGTTAGTCTGTTATCTCCAGGCAGGGCAGGAAAGTGTCTTCAGTGCTCATGGCCTTATTTCCTGTACCTGGTCTGGAATCCAGTAGTCGTAGCAAGTAATAGGAGCTCAGTAAATATTTGTTGAATAAACAAATAATTCTGTGAGGCTTGGAGGAAGGGTGGGCAGTGTCTCCAATGGACTGTGACAATGACCTTAGTAAAAGTCTGGGACTGGAGTCCAGAAACCTTGTGTGGCCCCCTCTGCATCCCTGTAGTCACAGGGTTGGGTGCTTGATGAGCCTGCCTGGCAAGTCAGGCCAGGTGCCTGGCGTGATGGGACAGTGCCATCTAGCTGCAGCTGGGGCCAGAGCAGCAACAGGGCCCGCGAGTTGGCATGGTCAAAGCGATGTCACACAGGGAGTCCCTGGGCACTGCTAATTCCTTAGCAAGCAAGCAGCTAAGGGGCCGACACAACCTCAGCTTAATTGTTCTTCAGCTTGGGGCCTAGGCTGCTATAGGGGAGCCCAGGGTCAGGCTTGAGATGCCCTCAAAGGAGCCCCAGGTGGATACTGGACTTCTCAAAAGAACCTGGAAATGGGACCACGTGTGATCAGGCTACTTACAGAGGTAGTGTCCAGGTCACTGGGTGTTGTCCTATTGTACGCTTGATGGCCCCACCATACAGGGGAAGGAACAATTGTGTGTGTCCCCAGGACTGTTGAGGGTGCTGGGAGCCAGGCACCTGATCACATCCTCACTCTAGACCTGATCTGTCCAGGGGGCAGGGACAGGGTCTGCACCATCTTGTCTTCCTCACAGCCTGGCACAGGCCCGGCAAGGCCTTGCTCTGCAGCTCTGCCTGGCAGAAGCTGGTCAGTGTGAGAAAAGCCTTCTAGCAGTTGGAGCTCCCTGGGCACCAAAAGGGCTGCTTGGTGAGAGGATGAGTCCATCACGGTCAGTGCTCAGGCCGAGGCGGCCTTAGCTGCTTCCACCACTAAGCTGGAAGTGCTGTGTTGGGCTGGACTAGACGCCTTCTAATATTCCTTAACTTGACAATTGCATAAAATGTAAACTGCTCAATGCATAGCCCTCCCCTAGCACTTTAACACTGTTCACTGCAAATCTGTGTCACAAGCTAGATCCTCGAGAAGCAAACTCAGAGCATGCAGGACATCTGTTAGGGAGTTCTCTTGGGATGATCCCTTGTGGAAGAGCGGGGACAATGGCAGTGAGAATGGACAGAGGGAGACGTCGAGCTGCACTGGAGTCTGAACAACAGCCCCAGTTGACCCTGCAGGGAGCTCAGAGCTGGAATAACCGTCAGAGTTGTGTCAAACTGGGGAGAGCAGGCTGGGTGTTCATAGCTCGCATGGATCTGACATTGGGTGCAGGCTGGCCTGGGCAGGTGGTGTGATCTGAGGCAGTCCTGGAAGCGGCTGGCAGCGCTCCCCAAGGGTGGGAGAGCGGTGAGAGTGAAAGGGGATTGGGGTGTGGGGTGTCTGCCAACTCTGTAGGGTCACTTCCAGCTCTGAGGATGGGAAAGGAATGAGGATGCCCTGAGCTAGCGGGGGCTCAGACCCCTGACTCATGGAGCCAATCAATTCTATAAAGATCAAAATGCAAAACTAACAACAAATGTTGTTTAGACCTATGTGGCAAAATTTTTAAAAAGCAAGAGAATGATAAACACAAATTTAAATGGCAATTACCTCTTCCACAGGGAGGCAGAGGGGTGGATGAAAAGGCACATACAAATAGGAAGATGCAAGTTGTTAAGTGATTTCTAGTTCTGGTGAGTAATGGGCTCTTGGGTGTTGGGCATATTTTGTTTTACAACTAACATTTAAAAATATGTTTTGTGAGCTGGGAGTGGTGGCTCACGCCTGGAATCCCAGCACTTTGGGAGGCTGAGGCGGGCAGATCATGAGGCCAGGGATTCGAGACCAGGCTGACCAAGATGGTGAAACCTTGTCTCCACTTAAAAATACAAAAATTAGCTTCTTCTCCGATAAAACACCAAATGGCGGATGACGCCGGTGCAGCGAGGGAGGGCGGCGCCTGGAGGCCCCGAGGGCCCTGGGATGGGGAACCGCGGTGGCTTCCGCGGAGGTTTCGGCAGTGGTATCCGGGGCTGGGGTCGCGGCCGTGGACGTGGCCGGGGCCGAGGCCGCGGAGCTCGCGGAGGCAAAGCCAAGGATAAGGAGTGGATGCCTGTCACCAAGTTGGGCCGCCTGGTCAAAGACATGAAGATTAAATCTCTGGAGGAGATCTATCTCTTCTCTCTGCCCATCAAGGAATCTGAGATCATTGATTTTTTCCTGGGGGCCTCTCTCAAGGATGAGGTTTTGAAGATTATGCCGGTGCAGAAGCAGACCCGTGCAGGCCAGCGCACCAGGTTGAAGGCGTTTGTTGCTATTGGGGACTACAATGGTCACGTCGGTCTGGGTGTTAAGTGTTCCAAGGAGGTGGCCACTGGCCAAGCTCTCCATTGTCCCCGTGCGCAGAGGCTACTAGGGGAACAAGATCGGCAAGCCCCATACCGTCCCTTGCAAGGTGACAGCCCGCTGTGGCTCTGTGCTGGTGTGCCTCATCCCTGCGCCCAAGGGCACTGGCATTGTCTCAGCACCTGTGCCCAAGAAGCTGCTTATGATGGCTGGTAGCGATGACTGCTACACCTCAGCTAGGGACTGCACTGCCACCTTGGGCAACTTCGTCAAGGCCACTTTGATGCCATCTCTAAGACTTAACAGCTACCTGACCCCCGATCTGTGGAAGGAGACTGTATTCACCAAGTCTCCCTATCAGGAATTCACGGACCACCTCGTCAAGACCCACACCAGAGTCTCTGTGCAGAGGACCCAAGCTCCAGCTGTGGCTACAACATAGGGTTTTTATACAAGAAAAATAAAGTCAATTAACATTGCAAAAAAAAAATTAGCTGGGCATAGTGGTGCGCACCTGTAATCCCAGCTGCTTGGGAGCCTGAGGCAGGAGAATTGCTTGAACCCGGTTGCAGTGAGCTGAGAGCACACCATTGCGCTCCAGCCTGGGCAACAGGGAGAGACTCAATCTCAAAAA
>NW_016107347.1:6972048-6983208 GCF_001604975.1 Cebus imitator | reverse complement strand
TTGAGACGGAGTTTCGCTCTTGTTAGCCAGGCTGGAGTGCAATGGCGCGATCTCGGCTCACCGCAACCTCCGCCTCCTGGGTTCAGGCAATTCTCCTGCCTCAGCCTCCTGGTTCCTTTACTCTTATACAAGAGCTGATCCCATAGCAGTGGGCTACTGTATCATCCCTATATGCTGGGCAGTTATTTGCAATCACCACCAGGCATTTGTCAAGGCTTCTAATCAGATCAGCAGACCACAACTGATTGACACGTAAAATCAGTCCTCGTTTTTTCCCTATGATTACAAAACTGCCAGTACTATATGGAGTCTGATCACAAGACTGCAGATTCTTCACAGATCTCAGGAAGTTGTGATGGGGCAGAGGCTTTCTGAACACGTGATTAGGGGACTATCTCTATCTGAGTAATGAATTTTTAGGTAAAGTCTGGGATAGGGTACTACAAAATCATGTTGATTACTTCAGATTTTGGAAGTTAAATCTTGTCTGTTAATTTGCATTCTTTAGAAACTTTACTAAGTACCTGAATTCGTGTTTCTATTCTACTGTGCAACATAGTGATGATTCAGAAATTGTTCCTTAGGGGAAAAAAATGAATATGAACATTTCCATTGTGTTAAGTGTAAAAAGGTCTAGACATGATTATAAAATTTAAATTTTATATCAAAAAAATAAATAAAAATATGTTTTGTGATATCACATTTCTGAAAAGGATCCCAGTGATTCCTGCCTTCTAGAATTTACATTCCCTCTCACATTGTACCAGGGTTGGCCTGTGTGAGCAAAGGAATATGGCAGAGGTGATGGTGTGTCACTTCCAAAATTAGGTTCTAAAAAACACCGTGGCTTCTATTTTGGTTTCTCTTGCCTGCTCTCTCGGCACATTCGCTCTGAGGCAAGCCAGTTGCTATGTTCCTAGCAGCCTTTGGGGAGGCCACCGTGTCAAGGAACTAGGTCTCCTGCCAAGGAGAGCTGTGTGAGTGGTCTGGAAGTGGATCCTTCCCAGCCTTCAGATGACAGCAGTCCTGACCAACATCTTGACTGAAACTCGGAGACACTGAGCCACAACCACCCAACTAAGCTGCTCCTGGATTCCTGACCCTTGGAAACTGTGTGGGATAATAGATGTTTGCTTTTTTTTATTTTATTTTTTTTTGAGACAGAGTCTTGCTCTGTCGCCCAGGCTGGAGTGCAGTAGCGTGATCTCGGCTCACTGCAGCCTTCACCTCCTGGGTTCAAGCAATTAACTGCCTCAGCCTCCTGAGTAGCTGGGATTGCAGGCACCCACACTCGGCTAATTTTTGTATTTTTAGTAGAGTTGGGGTTTCACTATCTTGGCCGGGTTGGTCTTGAACTTCTGACCTCGTGATCCACCTGCCTTGGCCTCCCAAAATGCTGGGATTACAAGCATGAGCCACTGCACCTGGCCAGATGTTTGCTATTTTAAGCCAAGATATTTTGGGGATAATTTGTTACATAAGATTAAATAATTAATACATAATTATTTGATATGCATAGAATATTGAATTTTAAACTTTGAGTCGGGGACCATGGTGTGGTGGCTTAACACCCGTAATCCCAGCGCTTTGGGAAGCCGAGGTTAGAAGATTGCTGGAGGCCAGGAGTTTGAGACCAGCCTGGGAAACATAGCGAGACTATTGCTACTAAAATATGTTAGGATATCAGCTAACATTTTTATTATTTATTAGCTACCCTGGCATCCTGGTATGCACCTGTAGTCCTAGCTACTCAGGAGACTGAGGTGGAGGATTGCTTGAGCCCAGGATTTCCAGGCTGCAGAGAGCTATGACGGTACCACTGTATTCCAACCTGGGTGTCAGAGACGCCGTGTCTCAAAAAATAAATAAATAAGGAAAACAGTCAGAAATAAAAAGAAAAAGGGGAATCTAGGTTTGAGGAAGTCCAGCTGGAAGTAATGGGAGTGGAGCCCTGACAAGCAGCGGGTGGGCAGCCTGGAGGAGGGATACCAGGGTGCCCCAGGGGAGCCGGGGTCGGCCAACAGGCTGCAGGGCCGCTCTGGCCACACGAGGGCGCCCCACATTGCCATATCTGGGCTGGGGTGGGGAATGAAAGACCACAAAGAGGCCTTATGGGGAGGGAACGTCCTGTGTGCCCACACACTGGCCCCTCTCTCCAGGTTTCTTGAGGAAGGTCAGCGTGAGGTCTCTCTGGCAACTGGAAACACAGCCGGTTTTCAGGCCCTGAGGAATGCATGCCTCTGCAAGCCAGGGTTGTCTCCTCTGCGGGGTAGCATGTGTTATGGTTGATTGTGACTGGCGGCAGTGAGGGTGGGAGTGGCTAACCAGGGACTTGGGGATTCTCTCTCCATCATGCACGATGGGGCTTCCTTCTCAGGAGAGGAGAAAAGCCCAGGGTGCAGAGATACTGTCAGTAGCCTTTCCCTTCTCCCCTCCGCACCCTCACTTTTGCAGCTGTAGAGCTTAATGATTACTGAGTTAAATTGCATTCAGATCTTAAGGCTGATGGGAGGTGTCGGGGCTCGTGTCGGGGCTCAGAACACAATACGCCGAAGTATGAAGCTGTGGCATGTGGACAGTTCTGAGAAATGCTTCCTTGTGCAATTGTGTCATTGTGCAAACATCAGAGAGTATACTTTCACAAACCTAGATGGCATGGCCTACTATACACTTAGGCTATATGGTATGGCTTATTGCTTATAGGCTACAAACATGTACAGATGTTACTGTATTGGATACTGTAGGTAACTTTAACACAATGATAAGTATGTGTGTATAAAGCATACCTCAATGTAGGAAAAGTACAGTCAAAATATGGTAATATAATCTGTTTTTTGAGATGCTGTCTCACTCTTTGTTGCCCAGGCTGGAGTGCAGTGAATGGTGTGATCTCAGCTCACCACAACCTCCACCTCCTGGATTCAAGTGATTCTCCTGCCTCAGCCTCCTGAGTAGGTGGGATTACAGGCACGCCCCGCTAATTTTTGTATTTTTAGTAAGGATGGGGTTTCACCATGTTGGCCAGGATGGTCTCAAACTCCTGACCTCAGGTGATTCACCCACCTCGGCCTCCCAAAGTGCTGGGATTACAGGCGTGAGCCACCATGCCCAGCAGGTAATATAATCTTATGGGACCACCATTTTACAGGTGGTCCATTGCTGAATGAAACATTGTTATGTGGTTCATGACTGTACTTTAAACTGAAGGACATTGGAAGGGCCTCCAAAGTTCTCTTTGACCTTCTGCCCACCTGCCTTCCACCAATCTTTCTCCCCACTCCCACCCGCCCACATGAAGTGTCATAGATGCTAGAATTTCTCCTCCCCAGCCAGGTAATGGAAACTAGAACCTCTCTCCCCTAAAGCAAGCAATAAAACATAGAAAAGTCACTTTCCCCTCTCCATTCTTCCTTGAAGACCCTCACTCTAGAGGACTCCCGCTTCATACCAGGGTTTGGGGATGCTACACAGAGAGGCCAGGAAGCATCTGAACCGACAGGCCTTGCTGGGTTCCCCACTCAGTCTGTTACCATTAGAGCATACCCTTTTGCCAATCATATATCTACACGTCTATCTTCATTGAACCTAAACTTAAAATATTAAGACAGTTCTTCCTGGGTCTTTGGCTCTTCACTTCTGAAGGCTCCTACTTCTTGAAAAATGTTTTATTAAATCTGCCACTCTTTTCTCTTGTTAACCTTTTGTTGTCATTGTTGTTGTTGTTACAAAAGTGTCAGCTGGCCGGGCACAGCGGCTCACGCCTGTAATCCCAGCACTTTGGGAGGCCAAGGTGGGCAGATCACCTGAGGTCGGGAGTTTGAGACCAGCCTGACCAACATGGAGAAACCCTATCTCTACTAAAAATACAAAATAGCCGAGTATGGGGGCATGTGCCTGTAATCCCAGCTACTCTGGAGGCCGAGGCAGGAGAATGGCTTGAATCTGGGAGGTGGAGCTTTCGGTGAGCTGAAATCGCAAGATTGTACTCCAGCCTAAGCAACAAAAGCAAACCTCTGTCTCAAAAAAAAAAAGAAAGAAAGAAAGAAAGAGGAGTGTCAGCTGTGACCCTTATGATGGCTGAGGAAAGGTATTATACCTTTCTGTCCCTATGGAGGGAAGGGGCTATGAACTGCATCCAGGGACAGGGAGCCTACAGATGGGTTGAATCTGTCTTGCTTGCTGCCATCTCTCCTAGGCCGAGTACAGTGCAGGCGCATGGCAGGCATGTAGCAACAGCGACTGTACTATCAACCATAGCCCACATTTATTCAGCATGTGCTATCATGTGGTGGGAATGATTCAGGGTGCTGTCAGTCAGAGTGCTTAGTCCTTATGTGGCTGGGTAGCACCCAAGATCCATCCTCATCGATCTTCTGTCCTTTGAAGGCAGATAAGTGAAAACCTCATTTGCAGCCTGACTCCTTTGAGAGCAATGGGTGCATATGGGATCCAACATTTAGTCCCTCGCATGAGATTTGGAAGGTGGAAGAGGCAGAGGCTGCCTTCCTGCTGCTTTGGCTGGTTCTTTCTGGCAAGCAGGGCCAATGCACATGCATGTTTTTTTCCTGCAGCAGCACCCAGTGTCCAGTTACCACCCATGGGGAGTCCGGGGACAGCTGGTGGCAGCAGCAGTGGAGGACCCATCTGCTCCCTGGACCATAGCCGTACCAGTGTAGCCGAAACTCAGCGGTGCCAATGGCAATCTCCAGGTGCCGTACCTTGCTTCCTGCTCAGGCAGAGGTAGCAGACCCTCTGGACTCAGCCTTACTTCCTCTCCTCTCCCCATCCAGACACTCCAACCACCCGTATGCACCTTACCCCAGTCTCAAATCACTTTCTGCTCTAAGTGCCTCCCGTGGTTGCTATGTCCTGCACTGAACTCTGCTGACTCATGCAATTATTATCCCCATGTTACAGAGGAGGAAACTAAGGCGCGGAGGAGGTGAGTAATCTTCCCTGAGCCACACAGCCAGTCAGTGGTAGAGCCAGGCTTTGAACCCAGGGTTTTCTGATCCCTGCACCCACCATACTTGCTGCCTTGGGAAATATGTGTCGCTGCGTGCAGATGCGGGAGGAGGCACAGAGAGCCTTCCGGCAGCGGGCTGGGCTAACTCCCATGCAAGCAGGTCCTGAGGCAGGATCCCGAGGTATCTGGCCCTTCCTGAACAGCACAAGCTGCTCAGTTTTCTGGGGAAGGTTCTAGAAGCTAAGCTGCCACAGATGGGATGAGGGGCAGGGAGGCTGCCTGGGAGAACCAGACTCTCTGGGCACCATGTCACCTCACATGGAGGGGAGACCAGAGTGTGCCAACCCAACGGAGACCAGCAGTGTTTGGAGAAACACTTCAGTGATCGGTGCAAAATCAAAAGAGGTAAGTGGTAAGGTGGGCGTGTCACCAGGCCTGTGGATCAGGGGGCCAACTTGGGTGGCACTGGCTTGGTGAACTTATAGTGCTTTGGTCTTGTCAGTGTCCCAGGGTTGAGTAAACTTTGGGAGCCTGACAGGCACTGACCCTTTGCTCACCAGGGGCTGTAATACCAGGTCACCAAGTAGTGAATCTGCATGAGAAGTATCAGTCAACTGGACTGGAATGTTCCTTCCTGCACGCTGAACACATTTTCTCTTTCTGGGCTGATAGAACAATGGGTGAGGGAGATGGGGCAAGTGCTGCGTGCTGAGGAGAAAAGTACATTGAAGGGGTTGGTTGATGCTTCAGATGTTTAAATGACGCCAGCCTTGGGCTGACTACATCTCAGGGCACTGAGCAGGGCAGCTAGGTGGGCCAGTCCTTGCACCCTGGTCAGATCTATCTCTGGAGTCTTCATTCACTCATTCATTAATTCATTTTTTGAAACGGAGTTTTGCTCTCATTGCCCAGGCAGAAGTGCAATGGCTGACTGCAACCTCCGCCTCCCAGGTTCAAGCGATTCTCCTGCCTCAGCCTCTCGAGTAGCTGGGATTACAGGCGCCTGCCACCACGCCAAGCTAATTTTTGTATTTTAAGTAGAGATGGGTGATCCGCCCGCCTCAGCATCCCAAAGTGCTGGATTACAGGCATGAGCCACTGCACCGGCCTTTTTTTTTGAGAAGGAGTTTCACTCTTATTGTCTAAGCTGGAGTGCAATGGAGCCATCTCAGATCACTGTAACCTCCGCCTCCTGGGTTCAAGCAATTCCCCTGCCTGAGCCTCCTGAGTAGCTGGGATTACAGGTGCCCACCACCATGCCCAACTGATTTTTTGTATTTTGAGTAGAGACAGCGTTTTACAATGTTGGCCAGGCTGATCTCGACCTGGGATTACAAGTGTGAGCTACCACACCCAGCAATTTTTTGTGTTTTTAGTAGAGACAGGGTTTCATCATGTTGGCCAGGCTGGTCTCAAACTTCTGACCTCAGAAGATCTACCCACCTCGGCTTCCCAAAGTGCTAGGATTACAGGCTTGAACCACTGCACTCGGCCTTTCATTCATTATTTTATGCATGCAACAAATACGTGAGTACTACCACATACCACATCCTTGCCTGCATGCCAGATATAAGATATTCAGACACACAAAGCCCCGGCCTCATGGAACCGCCATTCCAGAGCAGAACACACTTTCCTGTGCTTCTGTGACTAGGCCCCATCTCATCACATTATCTTTAGGCAGGTGAAGTCCATTTTCTTGCCAATAACTTTAGATGTGTTATCCTAGCCTCTGATTGCCTCTTTTGTCACCACCCTGATTCTTAACTCCTGAAGATTTGGGATCAGGGAATATAGACATTCATAGCAACCCTATGAGGGAGTTCTGTTATTATTCCATTTTACAGATGTAGAAACTGAGGCTTAAGGGAGTTAAATAATGTTCACGGGCAGTCAGAGTTCTATGAAAGGTTACTTACTGTGCATCTCGTGTGGGCCTGCAGGGGCAGCAGGTGGGAAGAAAAGCTGGAAGTGAAATGGGGCAGAACAAAGACAAACCACTCTGTGAAGGACAAATTAGAACCCATGTCTACCTCTCACCCCTTTGGTCTTGATGAGCTAGATGACCTGTAGAGGAGGCTGATGCCTTTTGGCATGGAGCTACAAATGTGGTCGGCCCAGGACTTGAAGGAACATGGTGGAAGCCAAAAGAGCTGTAGTTCTGGCTGCTGCACCACACCAACAAAGTGAGCCGACAGGTAAGTGACAACATTGCAATAGCACTAATTCTGGCACTAATTGTTACACACAATTATCAAAAACTTAGAAATAAGGCAAAGGAAGCCGGCGCGGTGGCTCACGCGTGTAATCCCAGCACCTCGGGAGGCCGAGACGGGTGAATCATGAGGTCAGGAGATAGAGACCAGCCTGGCCAACATGGTGAAACCCCGTCTCTACTAAAAATGCAAAAATTAGCCGGGTGTGTGGCGCACACCTGTAGTCCCAGCTACTCGGGGGGCTGAGGCAGAAGAATCACTTGAACCCAGGAGGCGGAGGTTGCAGTGAGCTGAGATTGCGTTACTACACTGCAGCCTGGGAGACACAGCGAGACCCCATCTCAAAAAAAAAAAAAAAAAAAAAAAAGAGGCCGGGCGTGGTGGCTCACGCCTGTAATCCTAGCACTTTGGGAGGCGAAGGCAGGTGGATCACTTGAGGTCAGGAGTTCAAGACCAGCCTGGCCATCATGGTGAAACCCCATATTTGAAAAAAAAAAGAAAAGAAAGAAAGAAAGAAAGCAAAGAATGACTATGTACCTTTTCTTTTCTCTGTCGCCCAGGCTGGAGTGCAGTGGCACGATCTTGGCTC
The DNA here is from genome assembly GCF_001604975.1 of Cebus imitator. NCBI lineage: Eukaryota > Metazoa > Chordata > Mammalia > Primates > Cebidae > Cebus > Cebus imitator. Next base: position 6,975,437 of record NW_016107347.1, on the reverse strand, counting down.
ACTGCAACCTCCCCCTCCCGGGTTCAGGCAATTCTCCTGCTCTCAGCCTCTGGTATAGGCACCACCACCATGCCTGACTAATTTTTGTATATATATTTTTTAAGTTGAGACAAACTCGATCAAGACAGTTGCAGGTGGGCAGAAAAAAAAAAAATTAAGTAGAGACAAGGTTTCACCATGTTGGTCAGGCTGGTCTGGAATTCCTGACCTTGTGAGTAGCCCACCGAGGCCTCCCAAAGTGCTGGGATTATATTATTATTTTTTACCTGACCTCAGGTAAACAAATGTAACCCTATAAGGGGCTCAGCTGAGCTAGGAGAGAGAGAGCTGAACTGCTAAGTGTCAGAGTAGCCAATTAAAACAAGTCAAAAATGTAAGAGGTAAGCCTTTAACCACTGACTGCAATGGCATAAGCAAGAGGTTAGAACTCTTCCCAGAAAGCGTTCCTGATCTTGCTCAAGACCCCAAGAGAGGGGTTTTGGGTCCCAAGAGAAGGGTTCTTGGATCTCACCCAACGAAGAAAGCTGAGTCCACAGAGAAAAGTGAAAGCAAGGTTATTAGAGAATTGAGGAAACAGAAGAATGGCTACTCCACAGAGCACGCAGGAGGCTACTGGATGGCTACTTTTATGGTTATTTCTTGATCATATGCTAAACAAGGCATGGATTATTCATGAGTTTTCCAGGAAAGGGGCAGGGGGGTTCCTGGAATGGAAGGTTTCTCTTCTTTTTGGACCACATAGGGTAAATCCGGGATGTTGCCATGACATTTGTAAACTGTCTTGCCTCTGGGGGGAGTGTCTCGCATGCTAATATATTATAATTCACATATAATAAGCATGAGGACGATCAGAGGTCACTTTCCTTTCCTCCTCATCTTGGTTCTGGCAGGTTTTGGCTGGCTTCTGTATTGAATCGTGGCATGTGTGTGTGTTTGTGTGTTGAGACAGAGTCTCTGTCTCCTAGGCTGGAGTGCAGTGGCGAGATCTGGGCTCATTGCAACCTCCGCCTCTCGGGTTCAAGCAGTTCTCCTATCTCAGCCTCCCAAGTAGCTGGGATTACAGGCGTGCACCACCACGACTGGCTAGTTTTTTTGGTAATTTTAGTAGAAATGGGGTTTCACCACATTGGCAAGGCTGGTCTCAAATTCCTGACCTCAGGCGATGCTCCCGCCTCTGCCTCCCAAAGTGCTGGGATAACAGGTGTAAACCATCACACCTGGATTATTGCATTGTGGTTTAACAGCAAGGTCTTTGTGACCTATGTCTTGTGGCCTTATCTCATCCTGTGACTAAGAATGCCTAGCCTCCTTGGGAGGTGGCCAGCAAGTCTCAGCTTCATTTTACCCAGCCCCTGTTCAAGATGAAGTTGCTCTGGTTTGAATGCTTCTGACAAAACCAGAGGCAGCACCAACTTTCCCTGTTCCATCTTCCCGCATGGAATGGTTAATGGGTCAAGGGTCAGGTGGATCCACATGGACATCTTCTCACTGTTGTGGGTCATCTCTCTTAGGAGGATGGTCTCAATAAAAGGCTCTGGCAGTTTTATGGACTCTGGGGTGAAGGGAGGGGTGGAAGTAGAAGAGCCCTGGGTACTGAGTCAGAGTGGTAAAAGTGTCTTCTGGGCTTTCTGCCTCTTCCCCCTTGTCAACCAAGAAAAATGACGAGACAAGTCTCAATCATTTCAGGAGGCTTCTTTGCCAAAGTTAAGGACGTATGCCTGGCACACAGGTTTATGCCTTTCTGAGAAGATGATTTTGAGGGCTCCAAACTTACAGAGGAAAGGTCAGGATATTGAGAAACACACAATTTTTATGTAAGAGAAGGGTAGGGAAAAATAACCATTTATGCCTTAATAAATTTGTAATCTGAGGTCAAGTGCAGTGGCTCACACCTGTGATCTCAACACTTTGGGAGGCTGAGGCAGGTGGATCATGAGGTCAGGAGTTCGAGACCAGCCTGACCAATACCGTGAAACCCCGTGTCAACTAAAAATTAGCTGGGTGTGGTGGCACATGCCTGTAATCCCAGCTACACAGGAGGCTGAAGCAGGAGAATCACTGGAACCAGGGAGGCAGAAGTTGCAGTGAGCTGAGATCACGCCACTGCACTCCAGCCTGGGCAACAGAGCAAGACTCTGTCTCAAAAAAAAAATTTTTGTAATATTTTTTCAGCATTGTTTTTCATTGGCTATGTGTCAGGTCTCCATATGCAAGGCTGGAGCCTGAAAGTCTGAAGTCCTGCCTGCCTCGGCTGATCGTCTCCCACCCCACACCCCCCAGCCTCCCTGTGTTCGCCATTGTCCCTGATCACCTAGAGGAGCTTCCCCGGACAAGCCCCTCACCCAACCCTGCCATCTTAATTGTTCTTATGAATGTGAATACCTCTAACCCATCGTGCCATCTTAACTGCTCTTCTGCCTCACCCCTACCTGCCATTGTAACTGAACTTGTGGTTATAAATACTCCTTGTCCCTACCCCCCACCACTGTAACTGATCTTACTCTGCAACACCCCCACCCCACAAAAAAACTACCCCAAGCTATAAAGCCAACTCCTACCTTACCCCCTTCTCCTGTCCTTTCTCGGATTTGGCTCCCTTACACCGAAGCGAGAAATGAACCGGCCTTGTTGCCCACACAAAGCCTGTTTGGAAGATCTCTTTATTAAATGCATTTAACATTCAGTACTATTGGATGTGAATAACACTATGAATATTTAGTTTCTTGAATTTTCCTTTGAACTAGATTTACCATTCTGCTGGTTTCTTCATTAATGAGTTAAAAATAAATCTTTGTGGTGGCCAGGCAGTGTGGCTCATGTCTGTAATCCCAGCACTTGGGAGGCCAAGGCGGGTGGATCACAAGGTCAGGAGTTTGAGACCATCCTGGCCAACATGGTGAAACCCCTGTCCCTACTAAAAATACAAAAAGTTAGCCAGGCATGGTGGTGCACGCCTGTAATCTCAGCTACTCTGGAGGCTGAGGCAGAAGAATCACTTGAACTAAGAGGCGGAGGTTGTGGTTAGTGGAAATGACAGAGATGACACTACTGCACTCCAGCCTGGGTGACAGAGCAAGACTCCGTCTCAAAAATAAATAAATAAAAATAAATAAATCTTTGTGGCAGGATGTGGTGGCTCACGCCTGTAATCCCAGCTCCTGGGGAAGCTGAGGCAGGAGAATTGCTTGAACCCAGTGAGCTGACATCGCACCACTGCACTCCAGCCTGGGCAACAGAGCAAGACTCTGTCTCAAAAAAATAAAACAGGGCCAGGCGCGGTGGCTCAAGCCTGTAATCCCAGCACTTTGGGAGGCCGAGGCAGGTGGATCACGAGGTCAAGAGATCGAGACCATCCTGGTCAACATGGTGAAACCCCGTCTCTACTAAAA
>NW_016107347.1:6969143-6971067 GCF_001604975.1 Cebus imitator | reverse complement strand
AAAAAAAAAAAAAAAAAAAGAATTATAATCAGATAGAAAAGCACTCATTTAAAACAAAACAAAACAGGCCTTTTCATTTAAGACAAAAACAAAAACGTGAGGGATGGGAGGGCACAGACAATAAAAAACACTTTCTCTTAATTATGCATATACATATAGACAGCGTACCAGAACCTGAATGAATACCGGTCATATTTACAGTGTATAAAGCCCTTTTACATACAATTTATCATCTAATCCATACAAACCTTGGGGAGGTGGATATGAATAAAAACAATGACTCGCAGGGCGCGGTGGCCGTGCCGGTAGTCCCAGCTACTCAGGAGGCTGAGGCTGGAGGATTGCTTGAGTCCAGGAGTTCTGGGCTGTAGTGTGCTATGCCGATCGGGTGTCTGCACTAAGTTTGGCATCAATATGGTGACTCCCGGGAGCAGGGGACCACCAGGTTGCCTAAGGAGGGATGAACCGGTCCAGGCTGGAAACGGAGCAGGTCAAAACTCCCGTGCTGATCAGTAGTGGGCTCGCGCCTGTGAATAGTCACTGCACTCCAGCCTGGGCAGCATAGCGAGACCCCATCTCTAAAAAAAAAAAAACAAAAAAAACAAAACAATGACTCTTCTGTGTGGATGGAAAGAGTGTAGGAGCTGGATAAAGCTTCTGGCTTGGAAAACCACCCCCTGCAAGTCCGGGCTTCCCCTTTGTGCTTATCTTGTGCTTATCCTTAGCCACACAATCCAAGCCCACTTCTCCTAACTTCTTCATGACCAATGGCCATTTCCTCCTGGGACCCAGTTTAAGTGAGCAAGTGAGTAAAACACAAACTTTTTTAGTTCTTGAGACAGCAAACCATTTTAGGGAAGGAAATCCACAAGTGAGAAAAATCACTGTGAATTTCAAAGCCAAGGGACAGAATTGCAGAGCTGAGGACCCAGTGATAGGTTTGGCCATTATTCACCCTCAGGATCACCTAGGACTCAGCCTCTTCTGTTTCCTCAGCTTCTATCCAGCACAGCCTTCAGCTGTAGCCACTGAGCTGTAATGCTCTTGCTTTACAAGACGCTGTTTGGCACTGTCTTTTCTGACAGCGAGGAAGATGCCCTGGCAGGACAAAGGCTCAGCTGAGTCAGGGTTGTGGGTGTTTTCTTACTTCTTATCTTGGAATTTCAGATTTACAAAAAAAGTTTTGTTGGAAACGGGTTTATAACGTCGGGAAAAGTCCACACCGAGACAATGGATCACTCAGCAAGGTTAGTTTACTTCCTGCAGGAAGGGTGCAACTCACTGGCAGTCTTGCCACGAGAGCACACCTGAACAAAGGAGATGGAGGCATTTATAACTTTCATAACCTGACACAATCGCCCTACTGCTGTGTCCAGTTTCCATTGGCCAGAATGGGACCTCACAGTCTATGCTTGACCCGATTGGCTAAAAACTTGGAAATTTCCTGAATAGATGAGGGGGAAAGAAGACAAAGAAGAAGAGGAAGCTAGTCAGGAGAAGGTCAGGAGGGTTTCCAAATAAGGAATGGCATGCACCAGGGTTTGGAGCTTGCCCAGTTCTGTTCAGACATGCCAGAGAAAGTCAGCGTAGCTAAGTATATACACATGGTTATATGTTTATGCTAATAGCAGATAATCGCCATACAGCAAGAGATTGTAACACCTTATAAGGTAGTCTAAGATACAAACTTTGAAGAACCTTCCTGTCTCTCACAGTTTAATTGATAGTATAGAGAGTTCCTGTATACTTTTCACCCAGCTTCCTCTTCTGTTAATCTTTTTTTGTTTTGTTTTGTTTTTTTTGTTTTTTGTTTTTATTTTTTATTTTTTTTATTTTTATTTTTTGAGACGGAGTTTCGCTCTTGTTACCCAGGCTGGAGTGCAATGGCGCGATCTCGGCTCACCGCAACCTCCGCCTCCTGGGT
>NW_016107347.1:6961930-6967093 GCF_001604975.1 Cebus imitator | reverse complement strand
TTTTTTGAGACAGTCGCCCTCTGTTGCCCAGGCTAGAGAGTGCAGTGGCATGATCTTGGCTCACTGCAATCTCCACCTCCCGCATTCAAGTGATTCTCCTGCCTCGGCCTCCCAAGTAGCTGAGATTACAGGCACCTGCCACCACATCTGGCTAATTTTTGTATTTTTTTATTGTGCAAATTGTTTTATTATGCAAATTGATTTTTAACCTAATTTTTTATTATGCAAATGGATTTTTTACCTGGCTGGCACCACATTATCTGCTCCTTACTACACACGATTGGCAAAGAACAGGGAAGATGCAGCTGCAATGTTGAACATGCCTAGATCCCAGGTAGCCTTTCCCTATGGTCGCAGCAGCTGGCATTCACCCATGCAAGCTTCCAGCTTGCTTATCTATGTCTGCAGCTGGATTTTACAAGCTGCTTTTTGTTAGAAAAGAAATTATTTGGGGGCTGCTTTTTATTACAAGGAAAACCTTACCAAGAACTTCCTTACCCTCACTATCTGCTTAAATAATTCTTTTTAACTCCTATATCACTGTCTTGCCCTCCCAAATTGCTAGGATTACAGGCATAAGCCGCCACACCTGGCCATTGCCTTTATGTGCTGTCCCATCATAGTGCAAAATACCCAATCCTGCCTATTAAACTGGAAGCTGTAAGTGTTAGGACCTTGTTTGTTCACCATTACTTCCCTTCCATCCAGCATCAGGCATGTAGACGTTGCTCCAAAAAACAGTTTGAATGGATGGATGAATGAATGAACAAATGAAAAGGTTAATCTTATATATTTTGTTTCTTTTTTGACATGGAGTCTCACTCTGTCGTCCAGGCTGGAGTGCAATGGCATGATCTCGGCTCACTGCAACCTCCGCCTCCTAGGTTTAAGCAATTCTTCTGCCTCAGCCTCCCAAGTAGCTGGGACTACAGGTGCACACCACCACACCTGGCTAATTTTTGTATTTTTAGTAGAGACAGGGTTTCACCATATTGTTCAGGCTGGTCTCGAACTTCTGATGTGGTGATGTGCCCACCTCGGCCTCCCAAAGTGCTGGGATTCTAGGCCTGAGCCACCACACCCAGCTGGTTAATCTTATATCTAATACTGCATTCAGAAAACTTATTTCCTTATAATTTACTGTTCTGTCTTCCCTCACTAGAAGGTAAAACCTATGAAATACAGACAGTTGGGTTTTGCTCCTTGACGAATCCTCAATGCCTAGAACAGTGCTTAGCAAGAAAAAGAAAAAAAACTATCTTTCCATGCAATTAGACTTCATAACCACTTATTTAAATGCACTGCCACACATTTAAGGATTTATTTATTTAGAGACGGAGTCTCGCCCTGTCACCCAGGCTGGAGTGAAATGGCGTGATCTCGGCTCACCGCAACCTCCACCTCCCGAGTTCAAGCGATTCTCCTGCCTTAGCCTCCTGAGTAACTCAGATTACAGGCACCCACCACCATGCCCAGCTAATTTTTGTATTTTAGTAGAGATGGGGTTTCACCATGTGGCCAGTCTGGTCTTGAACTCCTGACTTCAGCCTCCACCTGCCTTAGCCTCCTAAAGTGCTGGGATTACAGGCATGAGCCACCGCGTCCAGCCACTTTCCTTAACTTTTTTCTGGATTTTCTTCCTTTCATGCAGGTCATTTATTCCTTTCCATTTTGATTCAGTGACTCCATTGCTTCTGACTACTTTAACAAAGGTTGGCAAGTGACCAAAAACATAACTTGACCTGACTTGAATAAAAAGAAAATGCAGGCTGGGTACAGTGGCTCACAGCTATAATCCCAGCACTCTGGGAGGGCAAGGCAGGAGAATCACTTTAGGCCAGGAGTTCAAGATCAGCATGGGCAACACAGTGAGATACTGCTTCTACAGAAAAAAAAAAAATCAAAAATTAGCCAGGTATGGTGGCATGCCTGTAGTGTCAGCTGCTCAAGAGGCTGAGGTGGGAGGGTGGCTTGAGCTTAGAAAGTTGTGGCTGCAGTAAGCCGTGATCATGCCACTGCCCTCCAGCCTGGGTAACAGCGTGACACCTTGCCTCAAAAGGGAAAAGAAAATGCTCCTGGCTCATGTAACTGAGAAATCGAAAGTGAGGTTCTGGTTTTAGGCATAGCTGAATTCAAGGACCAAATAATACTGGTTTTACTTTCTTCTGTGTTGGCTCCACTTTCAGACATGCCCTCAATTCACTAGTGCGAGAATTGCTAGTTAACTTACTCTCCTGTAACAATTCTAGCTTCTTTCCAGGCAACAGAATTCCCGGGACGAACATTCTGGGGCTATAATTAGTTTTGAGTAAGTGCTTTGTTCATTCAAGGCTAAGCTTTGATTGGCAGAATCTAATTTGCATGCTTACTCCTGAAGCCTGGCGTCTAGTGGATAGAAAGTAAAACCAAAGTTTTAAAGTGCCACAAAGGGTCTACATAATTTGCCCTGAGTTCATCTCCTACTTTTATCTCTCCCAGCTCATACTATTCCAAATACAATGACCTTCTCAGAATTGTTCGAGGATGTCAAGCATGTTCTTTAGGATTTCTCAACCCTAAAGGAGTTATGTCTGCTTGGAATTTTTGTTTACACCAGGTATCACTTCGAGTCAAATGTTTACATATCAGGGAGGCTTTTCATGACCATCCTGGATCCAATGTCAGCCTTTGACTTTGCACTCCTTACCTTGCTTTATCTTTCTCCGTAGCACCTATCTAAAAGATTATCTAAATAAGAGTGAACACTCAGCCGGGAGCGGTGGCTCTTGCCTCTAATCCCAGCACTTTGGGAGGCCGAGGCAGTCAGATCACGAGATCGGAGTTCAAGACCAGCCTGACCAACAAGGTGAAACCCTGTCTCTACTAAAATACACAAATTAGCCGGCACAGTGGCGAGAGCCTGTAGTCCCAGCTACTCAGGAGACTGAGGTGGATGAATCGCTTGAACCCAGGAGGCGAAGGTTGTAGTGAGCTGAGATCACGCCACTGAGATCTCGCCACTGCACTCCAGCCTGGATGGCAGAGGGAGACTCTGTTTCAAAAAAACAAACAAAAAAAATAGAGTAAACACTCACATAGTGCTTTGAGGCACGAATTAGATTAAGCACTTTACTTGATTAACTGATTTAATAGTTTCACCAACCCTATAAAACAAGTACTATTACTCTTCCCAAATTAAGAACTGGGGAGCCCAGTTGTGGCGGCTCATGCCTGTAATCCCAGCACTTTGGGAGGCTGAGCCAGGTGGATCACGAGGTCAGGAGATTGAGACCATCCTGGCCAATACGGTGAAACCCCATCTCTACTAAAAATACAAAAAAATTAGCTGGGCGTGCGATGCATGACTGTACTTCCAGCTACTCGGGAGGATGTGGCAGGAGAATCGCTTCAACCCGGGAGGCGGAGGTTACAGTGAGCTGAAATCATGCCACTGCACTCCAGTCTGGTGACAGAGCAAGACTTCGTCTCAAAAAAAAGAAAAAAGAAAAAAAAAGAGTTGGGAAAATTGAGGAACAGAAAGGTTAAGCAGCTTTCTCAGGATGTGATAGAGCAGCAATTCAAACCTAATCAGAATGGCTCCCAAGTCTGTGCTCTTTAGCACTAGGCTATGTTGCCTCTTACTGTTCTCAGTCTCTCCCCACCAAAAAAATACGGTGCATTAAAGCAGGAACTTGTTTGTTTTGAGACGGAGTTTCTCTCTTGTTGCCCAAGCTGGAGTGCAGTGGCACGATCTCGGTTCACCCTAACCTCTGCCACCCGGGTTCAAGCGATTCTCTTGCCTCAGCCTCCTGAATAGCTGGGATTACAGGCACCTGCCACTACGCCCAGCTAATTTGTTGTATTTTTAGTAGAGACGGGGTTTTACCATGTTGGCTAGGCTGGTTTCAAACTCCTTACCACGTGATTTGCCTGCCTCGGCCTCCCAAAGTGCTGGGATTACAGGCATAAGCCACCACACCCAGCCATACTATTCTATTGTCTTTTAACCTAACAGCTCAGATTTACATTGAAGAGAATAACTGTGTTAAAGTGACTCCCAAGTCCGTGGTCTTCAACTGTTTTGTCCCAAAAGAACTTTGGTATATATACCCGCTTACACACTGCTTACTAAAATGTGCTGTTTAATAGTTGCAAAGATATAATTTCTGGCACATTGTATGTTGTGTTATAATTGCTTTAAATATATCTTTGTCAAGACCTTGGTGCTTTGCTCACTTGGTTTATGGAAAAGGGCCACTAAGTGGCCAGTCTTCAAAAGGTCTGAACTCATTTGCATTCAAAGCAGTGAGCTGATAAACATTTCTGTTATAACCATCACTCTTTCAAATTCTAAGCATGATAGAAGGCAATCACATACATACATGGCAGAAGTCTGATGCTTAGGTGAAATAGGCTCTGTCTCCTTCAATATTTTTCTCTCCAGAGCTACACATTTTCTCCCCAAAGGTTTTGAGCTGGAATGAGTGAGTTAGTCTTTCTTTTGTACGGAGAGAGAAGATTTGTGTAACGAAGTCATGAGGCACCTATTCTTTTTTTTTTTTTAGACGGAGTCTTGCTCTGTCAGCAGGCTGGAGTGCAGTATTGCAATATCAGCTCACTGCAACCTCTGCCTCCCTGGTTCAAGCCAGTCTCCTGCGTCAGCCTCCAGAGTAGCTGGGACTACAGGCATACACCACCACGACCAACTAATTTTTGTATTTTTAGTAGAGATGGGGTTTCACCATGTTGGCCAGGCTGATATCGAACTCCTGACCTCAGGTGATCCGCCCGCTTGGGCCTCCCAAAGTGCTGGGATTATGGGTGTGAGCCACCTTGCCCAGCCAGGCCTGCATCTTAAAGTTGAGTTACTGAAGACAACAAAGTTTGGCACTCATTTAAGTAATGCGATTGATGCAACTGACTGGGACCACAACAGAAGGATACTCTACAGGTCACAATAATTACCCAAAAATTAACTGAAGATACCCACTGTTACTTCTATTTAACCATGTGTTAACCATGTAGTTATGGGAACTACAATGATAGTCACTACCTTAAAGAAATTTACCATTGCCGGGCGCGGTGGCTCAAGCCTGTAATCCCAGCACTTTGGGAGGCCAAGGCGGGTGGATCACGAGGTCAAGAGATCGAGACCATCCTGGTCAACATGGTGAAACCCCGTCT
>NW_016107347.1:6954611-6961685 GCF_001604975.1 Cebus imitator | reverse complement strand
AGGCCAAAGCGGGTGGGTCACCTGAGGTCAGGAGTTCGAGATCAGCCTGGCCAACATGGTGAAACCTCATCTCTACTAAAAATACAAAAATTAACTGGGCGTGGTGGCAGATGCCTGTAATCTCAGCTACTCGGGAGCCTGAGGCAGGAGAACTCGGGGGGCAGTGTGCAACTGAGGTTGCAGGGAGCCAAGATCCGCCACTGCACTCCAGCCTGGACAACAAAAATGAAACAAGAGCGAAATGCCAACTCAAAAAGAAAAGAAAAGAAAAGAAAGAAACTTACTATCTGTTAGAGAAGACAGCAAACAAAAATAATACAAGGTTCACATGCTACAAAGCAGAGAACAGGGACGGGAAGGAATGAGAATTTCTATGGGCAAAGCAAAGTCACGGAAATCACGAATTGGGGAGCTTATCTGTCCGGTTAAATTAAAGGAAGAGGAACAAATAGAATTCAAAGATAAGAAGGTGATAGGTGGCAAGGCACAATCTCCAAAACAAACCCCATCTCGTGTCTCCCCCCGCCCCACCCCTGCACCTCCCAAGGGGTTATCTCCGGTCGCGAGAGCCTGGAAGGTAGGCACATTTGTTTTTACAGCCCAGTCACTATTCTTCCAGACAAAAAAAGGCATCTCCTGTGAGGAGGAAGTGATTACCCCAGGTCACCTGGCCACATTCCTCTCCGGGAGCCCATGGCCAAACACCTGGCCGCCCCTCCACCAACGCTGCACTCCGAGATAACACGCAGCCACGAAGCCCTCAGTGAGGCCGCCTACCACCCCCTGGAGACGTGGTATCCCCACCCGCGAGGGTCCTTCCGTTCCTACCCAAGCAGCTAGGGCACCGGTCAGTTACCCAACTAATGGTTAAGCGCGGCGCCCAGCGCGGGTGTGACGCGGTGGGGCGGGGCGGGGCTCTGCTCTCTGCACCACGTGGCTCCCACGCCCTAGAGTTCACCTGACTCGGTTTGAAGGGACCTCTCCGAGGCCGGGCGTGGTGGCTCAAGCCTGTAATCCCAGCGCCTTGGGAGGCGGAGGAGGGTGGATCACCTGAAGTCAAGAGCTCAAGACCAGCCTGGCCAACATAGTGAAACCCTGTCTCTAAAAAAAAAAACAGAAGGGACCTCTCGGCTGCGTGACAACGCGCCTGGGGCCGAGCCTGCGCACCGGGGGCGGAGTCGGCCCTCGCGCTCGTTGCTCTGGCACACAAGCTCGCGGAAAGCTTTTCGGGGGTTCTCATAGCCGCGCACTGACTCGTTCTCCCCCCGTGTATCTCCCGGGATCGTCGCGGCCACCTGCAAGCGTTCGGGACACAAACGTCGGTCTCACCCCTCAGTTTTTGTCAGAGAAAAAGGAAGAACCACCGAGAGGCCTGACCCTGGCGGGGCGGCGAGCGATGCGCGCGCGGAGTAGCGGGAAGCGACTGAAGAGGGGACTAGGCAGCATTTGAATGGACGCGGGTGCCACTGGGACCCGGGAAAATGGCCGGGGGCCTGCGCTGTGGAGCCGGGCTTGGACTGGGATGTGTTTGGATTCCAATCCGGGCCTGACAGCAGTTCAGTGACCTCGGGAAGTTCCCCAGCCCTCTGCGCCTGTTTCCTACCCCTGAAGTGGCGACGGTAATAGAACCGACCTCGTAGGCTCATCGGGAGGTCCTGATGGGAGACTCCATGCAACTTGCTCACCACAGAGCCAGGCCCGCGGCGGTTGGCACCTGTTGGGTATTAAAGACGAGTTGGGGCCAGGCGCGGTGGCTAACACCTGTAATTCCAGCACATTGTGAGACCAAGGCGGACGTATCACCTGAGGTCGGGAGTTCGAGACCAGCTTGACCAACATGGAGAAACCCTGTCTCTACTAATACAAAATTAGCTGGGCGTGGTGGCGCATGCCTGTAATCCCAGCTACTCCAAAGGTTGAAGCTGGAGAATCTCTTGAACCCGGAAAGCGGAGGTTGTGTTGTACTGGATCGAGCATAGAAAGCACCAAGACAAAAGTATGCCAGATTGCAGGGTCATTTATTATGCCGGCAACCACAGAAGACTCACGTCTCTCCAACCTGTGGCCTCGAAAGGAGGGTGCCAAGACTTTTTATACCTGAAAAACCACCTTGGGAGTGGGGGTGAGGAGCGGGGATGGGGATGAAAAGGTTTCAGACATTCCAAGGGCCAGGGGATTCTGTGATTCACTTCTGGGTGGAGACGAGGGTGGGGGTCTCCGGACATTCCAAGGGCCAGGGGACTTTTGTCATTCTGTTTGTTACTTCAGTGGTTTACCGAAGTCAAGATAAGCATTTGTTTACACACAGATCTTAGTTATCCTGGGCTGCTTAGTTTAGTTATTACCAGTAAGCAAAGGCTAGCAATTCTGGCACAATATCACATTCCCCCCTGTCCTTTTAACATGTATTAAATCTTTAATAGGTTTCCTCTTTTTGACACAAGGGCCCATATTTGGATCTCAGAACCATCAATTTGACCGAGTCTATTCCTTCCTGGATAAATTTGAGGAGCATGTTTAAAAGGCATGGTCCAAATGTTAACCCTAGGACCATTAGCACCAAGGGTCCTGCTAATCCAGTGAGCAGGAATGTTAGCCAGGGGTTTGGGGGAGGGTTTCGGGTGAAAGAAATGAAAGAGTTTCTGTTTGCAGTATATCCTGTTATAGTGGAGATAGTTTCACAACCCCAATAGGGGCAAAAGAATTCATTTAAGTCTCCACAGTTCCATCTTTTTGGCGGGGTGGATCCTGGGCACAAATATAACCCCATGGTCTGGAGTTGTCGCTCTGCCCGTAAACTGCCGCACCCAGCTATACCCCCACTTGTCCTGAAATTTAAGTGGGGGCCCAGGAGGGCACAGAGGTCCAGGGAGAAGGTAATGGGGGTCTCCGGAGTGTACTCCAGGGTTAGGTTGACTAGGGTGGATCCCTTTCCAGTTAAGGAACTAATGTATGCTCCAGTGGAGCCCTCGGTGATGACCCATCGATAGTAGGTGGGTGCCAAGGAGGGTCCCTTTCGGAGGGTGATTGCAGGAATCAGGGAGAGTAGGATGATGACCGAGAACGGCACAATAGTCTTAGCTTTAGGGGGTCCGTTGAGGATGGAACCGCTTCCCATCCTGCATCCAGGGGCCAGTCTTGATGTGTGAGTGGTGAATCCAGGCAGTCAGTCCGTCCACCTTGATTGCCGTGGGGGTGACCAGGATTACAGTGTAGGGTCCTTTCCAGCGAGGAGTTAGGCCGGAGGCAGTGACTCTCTTCACCAAGACTTCGTCCCCTGGCTGGAAGGGGTGTACCGGCTGGTCAGTGAAATCTACTGGGGTGGGTCGAGTTCCCCTGATGAGCGAGTGCACCTGGGACTGAACAGACTGGAGTGCCTGTAAGGAATTAAGGAGTGTATGGTTATGGACTCCAGCATGTATGGCGTTCGCAAGTCTAGGGAGTAAGGGAGGGGGCCTTTTAAACATAATTTCAAAAGGAGTAAAGCTTTTTTTACAGGGAGTACATCGGGCACGGGGGAGAACAAAAGGAAGCAGGCTGACCCAGTTTTCACCGGTCTCTAGAATGAATTTTGTTAAAGTTTTCTTTATGGTCCGGTTCATCTTTTCAACCTGCCCTGAACTCTGGGGGCGATAGGCACAGTGTAGTTTCCAGGAAACCTGTGCTGTAAATGCAGGGCCATTATCTGATCCCAGTGTCAGGGGCAAGCCAAACTGAGGAACCAGGTCCTGTAACAATTTTTTCGCTACTACCAGTGCGGTTTCTGACCTAGTAGGAAAAGCCTCGACCCATCCAGAGAAAGTGTCTACAAACACAAGGACGTACTTACAGCCGCACTCTGGGGGCTTTATTTCAGTAAAATCTAACCCCCAGTGTTCCCCTGGGCTAGTACCCCTGAGTCTTATCCCTGCCTGACTAGACCTACTGCCTCCTGGATTTACCCTGGCACATACATTACAACAAGTAGTCGTTTTTCTAACAATCTTATATAAGTGTGGAATGTAGTATCTAACCCTCAGCAGCTCAGTTAATTTTGTTTGCCCTAAGTGAGTGGCCTGGTGAGTGTCCTTAACTAGAGCCCATCCTAGAGCCTCAGGGAGCACAATCCTTGTGTCCGGTAGAGTCCACTGTCCTGTGGAATAATGTCTTCCCCCCTGTTCTTTAGCAAAGTTTTCTTCCTCAGGTGAGTACGTAGGGGTAGGGGGCAGGGTTGGGGCTGGCAGTGTCACAAGAAGGGTCAGAGGTTTCACTGGCCCCAAGGCTGCCTGTCTGGCCTGTAGGTCAGCTGCCCTATTTCCCCTTGCCTCTGGTGAATCTCCCTTCTGGTGTCCTTTACAGTGCATCAATGCCACTGCCTTAGGCTTCCATATAGCTTCTAGTAGAGCTCGGATTTCCTCTTTGTTTTTGATGATATTTTCCCCTCTGAGGTAAGCAACCCTCTTTTTTTTTTTTTTTTTTTTTTTTTTTTTTTTTTTTTGAGACAGAGTCTTGCTCTGTCGACAGGCTGGAGTGCAGTGGCGCAATCTCAGCTTACTGCAACCTCCGCCTCCTGGGTTCAAGTGATTCTTCCGCCTCAGCCTCCCGAGTAGCTGGGACTACAGGCACATGCCACCACACACGGCTAATTTTTTTGTCTTTTTAGTAGAGACGGGGTTTTGTCATGGCAAGAATGGTCTCGATCTCTTGACCTCGTGATCCTCCCGCCTCTTCCTCCAAAGTGCTGGGATTACAGGCGTGAGCCACCGCGCCCGGCCTTCAACCCTCCTTCTTTATAAATGGCACCATGCACATGGGCCGTAGCAAAGGCATACCAGCTATCCGTCTAGATGTTAACAATTTTTCCCTCCGCCCAGTCCAAGGCCTTTATTAAAGCTACAAGTTCAGCCTTTTGGGCTGAGGTTCCGTGTGGAAGAGCCTGGGCCCAGATAACCCGCTCTAGAGTGACCACAGCTGCCCCGGTGTACCTGACTCCGTCGACCATGAAACTGCTGCCATCTGTATACAGTACCTCCTCTGGGTTCCGCAGGGGGACGTCGGTGAGATCCAGTCACGCAGCGTGGAGGACATCTATTGTCTGTTGGCAGTCATGTATGGGTTCCTCTGGCTCGCTGTCAGGTAGCAGTGTGGGGGGGTTTAAAACTGTGGTTTTTGAAAATTTTATGCGGGGCTGGTCCAAAAGTAAGGCCTGGTATTGGACTATGCGGGCATTAGACATCCATTTTCTCGTAGCTCCACGGAGTAGCAACTCCACTGCGTGGGGTGTCACTAAGTTCAACTCCTGCCCCAAGATCAGTTTGTTCGCCTCCTTGACTAACAGGGCCGTAGCTGCCACCGACCTCAAACAAGCTGGCCACCCAGAGGCTACGGGATCAAGTCTTTCTGAAAGGTAGGCAACTGGCGGGGACCAGGGTCCCAATGTCCGGGTGAGCACCCCCTTAGCGACTCCCTGTTTCTCATGCACAAACAACTGGAAAGGTTTAGAGACGTCTGGCAAGGCCAAGGCTGGGCTGCAATCAGGGCAGTCTTGAGCTTGTCAAAAGCCTGTTGCTCCACCTCTGTCCATGTCAGGGGCTGATTTCCTCCAGCGCAGGCATACAGGGGCTTGGCTATCTCAGCAAATCCCAAAATCCATAGCCTGCAGTGCCCTACTGCCCCAGGGAATTCTCGAACTTGGCATTTCGTGGTGGGCATGGGTATTTGCAGCACTGCTTGGACTCGGCTGGGTGCCAGTGCCCGGTTGCCCTTCTCTATAACACAGCCCAGGTAAGTCACTTTTGGCTGGCAGAGTTGGGCCTTTTTAGCTGAGACCCGGTACCCCAAAGTCTGCAGGGTTTTTTCAATAATGACTGGGAGGTCTCTTTACAGGCCTCCTGGGTTTTTGTAGCCAAGAGTAAGTCATCCACGTATTGGAGTAGGGTACACTCTGGGAACTCAGCTCGGAAGGCAGCAAGGTCTTGGCTAAGTGCCTCATCAATCAGAGTGGGGGAGTTTTTGAACCCCTGAGGCAGTTTTGTCCAACTGAGTTGCCCCAGACTCCAGTATCAGGGTTGGTCCATTCAAAAGCAAATATAGGCTGGCTAACAGGGGCTAGTGGGATGCAAAAGAATGCTTCCTTAAGATCCAAGACAGTGTAATGGTGGTGTCCTGGGTCCAAGAGACTTAGGAGAGTGTACGGATTTGGAACTGTAGGATGAACGGTTTCTACCCGTTTATTCACCTCCCTCAAGTCCTGCACTGGCCGATAGTCCTGTGTGCCTGGTTTTAGCACGGGGAGCAAGGGGGTATTCCAGGGAGACTTACAGGTAGTGAGGATTCCTCCCTTCAAGAGTCTGGTGATGTGCGGAGCAATTCCTCGCCTGGCTTCCCGGCTCATAGGGTATTGCTTCACCTGGACTGGAGTTGCCATTGCTAATAGCTGGACCACGACTGGGGTGCGGTGACTTGCCAACCCTGGGGGACTTGTTTCAGCCCATACTCCCGGTACACTCTCTTGAAATTTGTGGAGGAAGTCTGGTGCTGGTGGTTGATCCGCCTCTGAGGATAAAGCTTCCTGCAAGAGATACTCGCCTGACAGAGCACAGGTGGTAAGGATCTGCTGAGGTGGCCCTGTGGCTAAGGGAGGAGGAATTGAGAGGCAAGCTTGACCCCTGCTGAAAGAAATATTTGCTTGCAGTTTGTGGAGCAAGTCCCGTTCCAGGAGTGGACATGGACACTCAGGGATGACCAAGAATGAATGGGTGACAGTGCTGTTTCCCAGATCAACGAATTGATTTGTGGTCCAGGGGCTAGTTGTGGTTTTTCCTGGAGTGCTGCTATTACTGCCTTAGTAACTTTTTATCTTGCTTGGCCTCTAAGGTGTCTCTATTGTTAAAGACTTTTTGGGCAATTTTTAACAACTG
Source organism: Cebus imitator (assembly GCF_001604975.1). Lineage (NCBI taxonomy): Eukaryota > Metazoa > Chordata > Mammalia > Primates > Cebidae > Cebus > Cebus imitator. The sequence continues at coordinate 6,954,786 of NW_016107347.1, read as the reverse complement.
AGTTAAATTTATTCTCTGGAACCTCTCTAATTTTTGCAATTTTCTTTTTATGTCTGGGGCAGACTGGGAAACAAAAGCCAGATTGATGGCCCGATGATTCTTCAGGCCTCAGGGTAATAGGCGTCCAGTAAGCGCTCAAGGAAAGCAGCTAGCAACTCCTGTGGACCCTGAGTTA
>NW_016107347.1:6944799-6952561 GCF_001604975.1 Cebus imitator | reverse complement strand
CTCTCCTCCCTTCCCTACTTTCTCTTTCTGTGGTAAAGCCAATTTTGGAAAGCCTCAAATTTAAAATTTGGCCCTCTTTAAAGCAGGTTTTAGCAGGGCCTCTGCAGCCAGGTCCTGCAAGGACCAGACAACTGGATTTTAGGGTTTATCCCTAGTCCTAGTCAGAGGAACAGGGGGTAGGGGCCAAGGTAAGGCGGCGGTCTTTTTTTCCCGCAAACCACAACTGGCGAGAATAAGCACTATGGAGGTTTAGCGCTGCCCGGGCATAATCCTCCCCCTTATACATTTTTAATGGCCAATTGCTTCGGAAAGGTCGGGAAGTGACAAACAGGTGGACTAAGAGGTCTACTGGATGTGTATTTTGGACCCACCACACCCAGTAGAGTGTGCAGAAGTGCTGCCAGTCAGTTTTTACTGGGGTGGTGACATCCTACTTCCCAACATCCAGGATAGTGCCAATATGCCTTTCTGTGATGCACAGTTGGGCACTGCCCATAACATTGGACACTTTCCTGGCAGAATAGGCAGTTACCAATTTTCCATCCCAGCCTGAGAAAGAGCACCCATAAACTCTGATCTAGGGTTTTGTTCCACACAATCTCCAAAGAAACTACCTCCAAGGTGTCGAGGGCACAACAGCCTCCCCGACATGGAATCTGACCCAACACAGGCAAAAGTACTCTTTTCCCAGTGGAGGTGGCTGGGAGAATTTACAGGCCGCAATGACCAAAACAAGGAAGAGAATAAAGACAACTAGAGTTAAGACTATCTGCCACATGGCAAAGGAAGAAAGAGTGAGGCCTCAGTGATAGAAGAAGAAGATGAGAAAGAAAGAGAAAAGAGTAATCTTTGCTGGGGTGTAATCAATAAAATTTCCCTGCATCCAGTGGTTCATCAACCACTGTAAGATATCTCCTACCTCAAGGGAAGATGACCTGAACCAGTGTATGTCTGCTAGCAGGAGTCTAATAAAACTGACAAATTTACAGATGAGACAGGACCACATACAAGAGTGACAGACAAAGGGTGGGTGCCCCCCAGATGGGAGACCAGTCAGATGCCTGCCCGGCCACTTTCCCGGAAGAATTTTCAGGGGCATCTTGGCTAAGGTGTACCCGTATAATCCCCGGGCCTTGTCACCTCAGGATGGAAGTCCAAGGAGGACAGCTCTGAGGTGAATCACCGTTATGCCCTATGATGCTTCAGTGGAACCACGGGTGAAGGCCCACACAAGCCCCGTAGCCTTTCAGCTGTGGGGCTACATATATACACACTCACTCTCTCACTCACACAGAGGTTACGGAAAACAACCGAACGCTGCCACCCACTATGCCAGCTACCAGAAGGTGAACACTGGTACCCACTGCACCAGCTACCAGAGGGCTGCCACCCACTATGACAGCCACCAGAAGGCGAACACTGGTACCCACTGCACCAGCTACCAGAAGCCTCAAGCGATGTCTCGGTGAGGCTTGCCAGGTCAGAGTTGCAATAACTCGTCAGTCCCCCGACTCAGGCCTTCCTTTGAACTAGTTCCCAGACCAGACTTACCTCCAGAGGTTTTTTTAGGACCCTGAGGAATTTCAGGTGAATGTCAGCCGAGAGGTCGCTTATCCTCCACGGTGGCACTCTGGGGCCTTGGGAAAGAATAGGGGGCGCCTCCCCAGGCCCCCAAGGTGGGAGCGGCCGCCCGGGCGAGACTCTGAGATGGCTTTTGTCTGGTGATAACAAAAAGAGAATATCTCGCTGGGGCCTCCAATGTTGTACTGGATCGAGTGTAGAAAGTTAGCACCAAGACAAAAGTATGCCAGATTGCAGGGTCATTTATTATGCCGGCGACCACAGAGGACTCACGTCTCTCCAACCTGTGGCCTCGAAAGGAGGGTGCCAAGACTTTTTATACCCAAAAAACCACCTTCGGAGTGGGAGTGGGAGTGAGGAGCGGGGATGGGGATGAAAAGGTTTCAGACATTCCAAGGGCCAGGGGATTCTGTAATTCACCTCCTGGGTGGAGACGAGGGTGGGGGTCTCCGGACATTCCAAGGGCCAGGGGACTTTTGTCATTCTGTTTGTTACTTCAGTGATTTACAGAAGTCAAGAGAAGCATTTGTTTACACACAGATCTTAGTTATCCTGGGCTGCCTATTTTAGTTATTACCGGTAAGCAAAGGCTAGCAATTCTGGCACAATATCACAGTTGTAGTGAGCCGAGATCGTGCCATTGCACTCCAGCCTGGGAAATAGAGTGAGAGACTCTGTCTCAAAATAAATAAATAATAAATAAGTAAATACAAGTCAAGAAAGAAGAGCAGGTAAGAGCGTGGGGAGACTGGCCCGGTGGGGTGGCGTGTGCACGTCAGCCACGTGGGGAAGCGAGAATGCAGGGGCCGGAGGCTCAGGGATGATGCCTGTGTGGGGCAGGACAGAATTGTAGCAGGCGGCACTGGGGCTGATGCGTCTCACCTGGATTATCCTCTGTAATCCTCACAGCCCTGTGAAGTAAGCACTGCCATGAACATTTTGTAAATAAGGGACCCGAGGCCCAGAGAGGTGAAGTAACTTTCCAGATGGCCCAGCTAGTTAGCGGCCAGCATTTGAAGTCAGACTCCAGGGCCTGTTTTTATCCTAAGAGCCACTGTGACTGGATAAGCAACTTGTGTGTAAATGATCAAATAACCATAGAGTGTGTCTGATGTCCAGGACTTTTGAGAAATACCGAAGAAGTCTGAGTCAAGGCCCCTGCCTTCAAAGAGCTTGCAAGTTTTTTGGGAAGACTGGGTAAGGCACAAATTAAGGAACATCTATTGAGCACTTGCTGCTTGTCAGGACCCTGCCCTTCCCCTTCTGTCTTTCTTCCTTCCAGGATTCACTCCCTCCCTTACCCTCTCCCTCAATTCTCACAAGACATTGAAGAAGGGTAGAGATTGGAGGATCAGGCTGGGCACAGTGGCTCATGTCTGTAATCCCAGCACTTTGAGAGGCTGAGGTGGGTGGTTCACCTGAGGTCAGTAGTTCAACGTCTGCCTGGCCAACATGGTGAAACCCCCTCTCTACTAAAAATACAAAAATTAGCCAGGCTTGGTGGCTCTCACCTATAGTTCCAGCTACTCAGGAGCCTGAGGCAGGAGAATCACTCGAACCTGGGAGTTGGAGGTTGCCTTGAGCTGAGATTGTACCACTGCACTCCAGCCTGGGTGACAGAGCGAGACTGTCTCAAAAAATAAAAAACAATTAAAAAAAAAAATGATGGTGGGACAATTGGGTATCCATATGCAGAAGAATGAAGTTGCATGAAATTAACTCAAAATGTTGGCCAAATGTGGTGGCTCACGCCTGTAATCCCAGCACTTTGGGAGGCAGAGGCTGGCAGATCACAAGGTCAAGAGATCAGGATCATCCTGGCCAACACAGTGAAACCCCATCTCTACCAAAAATACAAAAAGTAGCTGGGTGTGATGTCGCAAGCTTGTAGTCCCAGCTACTTGGAAGGCTGAGGCAGGAGAATCCCTTGAACCCTGGAGGCAGAGGTTGCAGTGGGTCGAGACTGCGCCACTGCACTCCAGCCTGGCGACAGACTCTGTCTAAAAAAAAAAAAAAAAACCTCAAAATGCATCAATAACAAAGAGCTAAACTGTAAAACTCTTTTTTTTTTTAAAGGACAGCGGACGGGAAAGGGGCACCCTCTTTGAGGGACCCCCTACCGCTCTGCACACCCGTAAACTGTAAAGCTCTTAGAAGAGAATATATAGATAATCTTTATGACCTCACAATTGATAATAGATTCTTAGATACAATATCAGGAAGCACACCAACAGAAAAAGTAAATAAATTAAACTTTATCAAGATTAAAAGCGTTTGTACATAGGCAGTTATGATCAACACTGAAAATACAAAGTACAGAATGGGACAAAGATTTGTAAGCTACCTGATAAGGATGTAATATGCAGAATATATAAAGAACTCTTAAAACTCGACAAAAAGACTACTCAATTTTTAAAATAGGCAAATGAGTTTAATAGGCATTTCCCCAAAGAACATATACAAATAGAAAGCAAGCACATGAAAAGATCCTCAGAATCATTAGTCATTAGAGAAATGTAAATCAAAGCCACGTTGAGATGCCACTTCATAGCCACCAGTGTAACTAAGTACCCCCATTTAGAGTTAATAGTCAATTTACAAACCAAAGCAGCCAGCTGCAGACCTCACCTTCTAGGAGGTGACCTTGAGAGACAACAGCCTGCCCACAAAGCTGCCAGCAGTCACCAGCTCAACCGCTCTGTAAGGCACCAGCTGGCACGCAGACCCCCACCTTGCTTATTCCCTTTCCTGCCTTTTAAAAGTGCCTGCTTTCTGCCCCAAGAGGGAATAGCACATGTAAAGGCAGGATGTCTATGCCTCTTCCCCTAAGCTGGTTTTGGAATAAATCACTTTCTTTGTATCAGGTCTTGCTCTTGTTAATTGGATTCAGCATGTAGGAGCAACTTACCCACATTTCAGTTACACTACTGTGGCTATAAAAACAAATTTTTTTTAGACTTTTTTTTTAGACTAGTCAAGTGCACTGGTGAGAAGCGGGGAAAGAGCAGAACAAGGAGTTGGATCTGTAACTGAACAATTGAGATAACTCACTACCTTCAGATCAGTCCAAAAAAAAAATTTTTTTTTAAGGAAAAAAGTATGGGTGATAATGTGGAGAAATGCAAACTTCATACATTGCTGATGGGGATATAAAATAAGGCAGCTACCGTGAAAACAGTTTGGTGGTTCCTTAAAAAGTTAAAGAATTATCATATGACACAGCAATTCTGCTACCGAAGCAGTGATGTTGTCTGGGGTAATTACGTGAGGTTCCTCGTCTAGTGCCAAGCAGATTAAGGACACGAATACACACAAGGAGTGAGTTTAGGAGAGGAGGTTTAACAGGCAAGTGAAAGAGAAAGGAGAACGACTCTCTCTCTTGTGAGAGAGAAGGCCGCTCCGGCCCACAGCAGAATGCACGGGGTTTTATAGAAAGGCTTGAAGAAGCAGTGTCTGATTTACACAGGGCCCAAAGATTGGTTGGACCCGGTGTGATGTTTACCTAACACGAGGAGAAGCTGGCTTCCCCACCCTAATCTTATTATGCAAATGAGGTCTTTGCCTGATCAGCCCCCTGTTGCCGGCTCTTTACGGCACACCTGGCTGGCAAAGAGAAGGGAAGATGGAGCCCCATTTTGAACATGCCTAGTCCCAGGTAGACTTTTCCTATTGGCACAACTGCTGGCATTCACCAGTGTAAGCTTCCAGCTTGCTTGTATTTGTATTTTCAGTGTTGATCATAACTGCCTATGTACAAACGCTTTTAATCTTGATAAAGTTTAATTTATTTACTTTTTCTGTTGGTGTGCTTCCTGATATTGTATCTAAGAATCTATTGTGAATTGTGAGGTCATAAAGATTATCTATATATTCTCTTCTAAGAGCTTTACAGTTTACAGGGGTGCAGAGCGGTTTGCAACTTGATATTACAGGCTGTTACAAAATAAAACGATTTGGGAGCTGTTTTTCATTAAAAGGAAAAACTTACCAAGGACTCCTGTACCCTCACTATCTGCCTAAATAATTTCTTTTTCACTCCTGTATCACTACTAGGTATATTACCAAAATAAACAGGTATCCAAACAAATGTTTGTACAGCAGCACAATTTACAGTAGCCAAAGGCTGGAAACAATTCACATGCCCATCAATGGATGGATGGATAAACAAATGTATTATTCAGCCATAAAAGGGAATGAAATACTAATAAATGCTACATGGATAACCCTTAAAATATGGTAAGTTGCGGGGCGCAGTGGCTCTTGCCTGTAATCCCAGCACTTTGGGAGGCCGAGGCAGGTGGCTCACGAGGTCAAGAGATCGAGACCATCCTGGCCCAACATGGTGAAACCTCCGTCTCTACTAAAAATACAAAAATTAGCTGGGCGTGGTGGCGCACTCCTGTAGTCCCAGCTGCTCAGGAGGCTGAGGCAGGAGAATCGCTTGAACCCAGGAGATGTAGGTTGCAGTGAGCCCAGATCATGCCACTGCACTCCAGCCTGGGCGACAGCGCAAGACTCAGTCTCAAAAAAAAAAGAAAAAAAGTAAAGAAATAAACGAATGGCTACTCCATAGACAAAGCCCTGAGGGCTGCTGGTTGCCCATTTTTGTGATTATTTCTTGATTATATGCTAAACAAGGGGTGGATTATTCATGGTTCCCTTTTTTGGACCACTTAGGGTATCTTCCAGAGGTTGCCATGGCATATGTAAATTGTCATGGCGCCGGTGGGAGTGTAGTAGAGAGGCCCAACCCCTGACCTTGTAATCCGCGGGCCTCAGCCACCCAAAGTGCTGGGATCACAGGCATAAGCCACCGCGCCGGCCCACTTACCAAATTGTTTTCTTTTTGAGACGGAGTCTTGCTGTGTCTCCAGACTGGAGTGCAGTGGTGCAATCGCAGCTCACTGCAACCTGCGTCTCCTGGGTTTAAGCGCTTCTTCTGCCTCAGCCTCCCGAGTAGCTGGGACTACAGGCATGTGCCACCACACCGAGATAATTTTTGTATATATATTTTTCCTTTCTTTTTTTTTTTTTTTTTTTAAGAAAGGGTTTCCCCTTTTTTTCCTGTTTTTTTTTGAACACTGGACCTCAGGTGATCTGCCTGCCTTGGCCTTCCAAAGAGCTGGGATTACAGGCATGAGCACTGTGCCTGGCCTAATTTTAGTATTTTTCATAGAGATGGGTTTTCATCATGTTGGCCAGGCTGGTCTCGATATCTCCTGACCTCGTGATCCAGCCGCCTCAGGCTCCCAAAGTGCTGGGATTACAGGTGTGAGCCACCGTACCCCACCAGCATTTCCTTCATCTGGCATTCATCGGTATCATTTGTAATATCCTTTATAATAAACCTGTAAATGTAAGTAGCATTTTTCTGAGTTGTGGGAGCCACTTTAGCAAATTAGTTGAACCCAAGGAGAGGTTAGTGGAAATCTTGCTTTATAGCCAGTTAGAAGCACAGGTAACACAACTTGGGGCTTATGATTGGCATTGGAAATAGGGGCAAGCTTGTGGGACTGAGCCCTCACCTGTGGGACAGACGCTGTCTCCAGGTGGATAGTGTGACAGTTGAGTTGAATCAGAGGACACCCAGCTAGTGTCCACTGCAGAATGGATTGGTTACTGCTGGGGAGAAATTCCCACACATGTTTTGGTTACCAAAAGTCACAGAATGGTGAATATACTAAATACCATTGAAACGTACACTTTAAAATGGTTGATTTTATATGAATTCATCTGACTTAAAAAAAAATAAATACGAAGAGGCAGCTTTTCCATGAATCTCATGAAGCTCCTGGGAGGGGCCCTAACAGTATATTCATAGGATCATATCTTATTTATTTATTTATTTATTGAGATGGAGTTTCACTCTTGTTGCCCAGGCTGGAGTGCAATGGCGTGATCTCAGCTCATTGCAACCTCTGCCTCCCGGGTTCAAGCGATTCTCCTGCCTCAGCTTCCTTAGTAGCTGGGATTACAGGCATGTGCCACCACACCTGGCTAATTTTTTGTATTTTTAGTAGAGGCAAGGGTTTCTCCATGTTGGTCAGGCTGGTCTTAAACTCACAACCTCAGGTGATCCACCCGCCTTGGCCTTCCAAATGCTGGGATTACAGGTGTGAGCCACTGTGCCTGGCTTTTATTTATTTATTTATTTTGGTGCTGTGACTCGGATTTTTTTTTT
>NW_016107347.1:6940517-6944784 GCF_001604975.1 Cebus imitator | reverse complement strand
TGCTAATAAAAGAACCAAAATATGTTCTGGCCCAGAAAAAGCCCATGCCTAATTTTTTATTTTATTTTATATTTTGATGGAGTCCTGCCCTGTCACCCAGGTTGGAGTGCAGTGGCATGATCTCAGTTCACTACAGCCTCCACCTCCCAGGTTCAAACAATTCTCCTGCCTTAGCCTCCTAAGTACCTGGGATTACAGGTGCTCGCCACCACGTCCAGCTAATTTTTGTATTTTTTTTTAGTAGAGATGCGGTTTCGCCATGCTGGCCAGGCTGGTGTTGAACTCCTGTCCTCAAGTGATCTTCCCAACTCGGCCTCCCAAAGTGCTGGGATTACAGGCGTGAGCCTCCACGCCCAGCCGGATCATATTTAATTTTATAATTTTAACTATTTTCTTAAAGAGGGCCAGTGTGGTAGACAGAAGCACCCCACCCAAAGATGTTTGTGTGCTAATCCTCGAAACCTGTGAATATGTTATGTAATATGACAATGGGGAATTAAGGTTACAGATAGAATCAAGGTTGCTAATCAGCTGGCCTTAAAATAGGGAGATTATCCTGGATCGTCTGGGTGAGCCCAGTGTAATCAAGAGTCCTTAAAATGGAAGAAGGTGACAGAGAGGAGGTCAGAGTGAAGCAATCTAAGAAGGACTTATCTGTTGTTGCTGGTTTTGAAGATAGAGGAAGGAGCCACAACTCAAGGAATGCAGATGGCCTCTAAGGCGGAAAAAGACAAGGAAACAGATTTTTTCCCAGAGCCTCCAGAAAGGAACACAGCCGTCTTGACACTTCAGTTTTAGCCCAGTGAGTCCTGTCTGGACCTTTTAACTACAGAGCTATAAGAGAAATCTGTGTTGCCTAAAGCTACAAAGTTTGTAGTAATTTGTTATACCAGTGATAGAAAACTGATACAGCCACCACAGATGTGCATACTTCAGGCCCTGCAAGACTTTGTCTTCCTCTGACAGGGAATATTGTTTTTATTTATTTATTTATTTATTTTTTGAGACAGAGTTTTGCTCTTGTTGCCCAGGCTGGAGTGCAGTGGCACAATTTCAGCTCACCGCAAATTTTGCCTCCCGGGTTCAAGTGATTCTCCTGCCTCAGCCTCCCGTGTAGCTGGGATTACAGGCATGCACCACCACACCGGCTAATTTTGTTTTGTTAGTAGAGACAGGGTTTCTCCATTTTGGTCAGGCTGGTCTCAAAATCTTGACCTCAGGTGATCCACCCGCCTCAACCTCCCAAAGAGCTGAGGTTACAGGCGTGAGCCACCACACCCAGTCCCTGGGAATATTGTTATAAAGAGTACAGGCTTTGAAGTTGGAAGACCTGGTCTCGTAACTTACTTGCTGTGCGACTGTGAGCAAATCACTCAACTCTTCCAGGCCTCAGTTTATTCTCAGGTACATTGGAGATAATACCTACAAACCTGATCTATTGTGAGGATCAAAGGAGAAGGCGATTTGTAAAATTTGGAAAGTGCTCTAAAAATGTTCATGTGTCGGCCGGGCGCGGTGGCTCAAGCCTGTAATCCCAGCACTTTGGGAGTCCGAGGCCGGTGGATTACGAGGTCAAGAGATCGAGACCATCCTGGTCAACATGGTGAAACCCCGTCTCTACTAAAACTACAAAAAATTAGCTGGGCATGGTGGCGCGTGCCTGTAATCCCAGCTACTCAGGAGGCTGAGGCAGGAGAATTGCCTGAACCCGGGAGGCGGAGGTTGCGGTGAGCCGAGATGGCGCCATTGCACTCCAGCCTGGGTAACAAGAGCGAAACTCCGTCTCAAAAAAATAAATAAATAAATAAATAAAGCACGTATAATTCTTACTGTTTTTCCAGATGTCTTCCTCATTTTTTTTTCTTTTTTCTTTTTTGAGACAGTTTCGCTCTTGCTGCCCAGGCTGGAGTGCAATGGCAAGATCTTGGCTCACCACAATTTGTGCCTCCCGAGTTCAAGCAATTCTCCTGCCTCGGCCTCCCGAGTAGTTGGGATTACGGGAACGCACCACCACGCCTGAGTAATTTTGTATTTTTAGTAGAGACGGGGTTTCTCCATGTTGGTCAGGCTGGTCTCCATCTCCTGACCTCAGGTGATCCGCCCACCTCGGCCTCCCAAAGGGCTGGGATTATAGGAGTGAGTCACCTCATCTGCCCATTTTCCTGATTTTAAGCCAATGCAAAATAGGAATTTTAGAGCTGAAAGGGGCTTGAAAATTATGTAACCAAAGGCCCCTCCTTCCCCTATACATTTTGTAGATGTGGAAGCTGAAACCCAGACAGACTGAAAGATTTTATTAAGGCCACTCAGCTAATGAATGATTTGACCAGGTGAATAAACAACTCTCAGGGCTTCACTGTAAGAAGCACAATCTTTAAAATAAAAAGTATTTCTTCACAGAAATCTTTACTGCAATCCAAAGAGTACAATGCCCTCTAGTGGCCTTCTATTTTCTCTTACAAATACCCATTATTTCACATTTCTACTTTCAAGGTTGTATTTGGAGATGCTGCGTTGGAGAAGTACCCTACAATTATTTGCAAACCCCAGAGAGGAAGACTTATTAAGCTTTCAAGTAACTTAGAGTTTGAACAAAAAAAATTTTTTTAAAAATCAAAGACAAGGATGAGAACCACATTAAAGATAAAGGGGGAGGGAGAATTTTGTAAATCCAAAATTGGAAAGTTATGGTGAATACATTTCCCAAATATTTTATCAGGAAAATAAATTTCCACTGGATTTTTGCTGACAAATTCAGCTGTCTCATTTCCATACCCTCATTTAATTTTTCTCCCAACTTTTCTCTGAGTTTGGAACTAGAAAGATGCTGTTAACCCTGTTTCACCAATAATAAAACAAAAAGTGTTCTTTTTTTTTTTTAGGCTCACACCTTTAATCCCAGCACTTTGGGAGGCCGAGGCGGGTGGATCATGAGGTCAAGAGATCGAGACCATCCTGGTCAACATGGTGAAACCCCGTCTCTACTAAAAATACAAAAAATTAGCTGGGCATGGTGGTGGGTAATCCCAGCTACTCAGGAGGCTGAGGCAGGAGAATTGCCTGAACCCAGGAGGCGGAGGTTGTGGTGAGCCGAGATCGCGCCATTGCACTCCAGCCTGGGTAACAAGAGTGAAACTCCGTCTCAAAAAAAAAAAAAAAAAAAAAAAAATCCTGGCTGGGCTCCCAGCATTTTGGGAGGCCAAGTGGGGTGGATCATCTGAGGTCCGGAGTTTGAGAGCAGCCTGACCAATATGGTGAAACCTCACCTCTACTAAAAACACAAACATTAGCCGAGTGTGGTGGCATGTGCCTGTAGTCCCAGCCACATGGGAGGCTGAGACGGGAGAACTGCTTGAACCTGGGAGGCAGAGGTTACAGTGAGCTGAGATTGTGCCACTGCACTCCAGCCTGGGTGACAGAGCGAGACTCCATCTCAAAAAAAAATAAAATAATAAATCCTTTGTATGGCCAGGCACGGTGGCTCACACCTGTAATCCCAATATACTTTGGAAGGCTGAGACGGGTGGATTACCTGAAGTCAGGAGTTCAAGACCAGACTTACCAACATGGTGAAACCCCGTCTCTACTAAAAATACAAAAATTAGCTGGGTGTGATAGCAGGCACCTATAATCCCAGCTACTTGGGAGGCTGAAGCAAGATAATCACTTGAACCTGGGAGGCAGAGGTTACAGTGAGTCAAGATCGTGCCATTGCACTCCAGCCTGGGCGACAGAGCAAGACTTCACCTCAAAAAAATATATATATATGTAATACATTATTATATATTATAATTTATTTTATATATATATGTGTGTGTGTGTATATATATATATATATATATATATCTTCGTTGTAATAAACCAGTAAATGTAAATAAGTGTCTCTGTCCCTGAGTTCTGTGAGCCACTCTAGCAAACAGGATCATGGGAACTCCATCTTGAAGCTAGCTCATCCAGAGGCCTGGTTTTGTGACTAGTGGGAAGGAGGGGGTGTTCTTGTGCAACTGAGTCATCAACCTGTAGATTCTGAGGCTATTCCCAGGCAGATAATGTCAGAACTGAATTGAATTGGAGGACACCAAGCTGATATCTGCTGCAGGATTGATTGCTTGGTGTACAAGGAGAAACCAACCCATATTTGGTCATTGAAGACTTCTAGGTTGATTGTTGTGGTGTGAGAACAGAGGAAAATCATGGTTTGAGGTTTTTAACTACCCAAGAGTCAGTGCAATCCCAATCTAAATCTTTTTTAAAAAATGTTTTGGGC
>NW_016107347.1:6931635-6940182 GCF_001604975.1 Cebus imitator | reverse complement strand
GGATCACCTGAGGTCAGGAGTTTGAGACCAGCCTGGCCAACATGGTGAAACCTTGTCTCTACTAAAAATACAAAAATTAGCCTGATGTGGTGGCGGGTGCCTGTAATCCCAGCTGCTTGGGAGGCTGAGGCAGGAGAATCGCTTGAACTCAGGAGGCAGAGGCAGCGGTGAAAGGAGATGACAATACTGCACTCCAGCCTGAGCAACAGAGTGAGACTCCATCTGAAAAAAAAAAAAAAGAAGTTTTGGGCTGTGTGCTGTGGCTCACACCTGTAATCGCAGCACTTTGAAAGCCTGAGGCAGACGGATCACCAGGTTGGGAGTTTGAGACCAGCCTGACCAACATGAAGAAACCCCATCTCTACTAAAAATACAAAATTAGGGCCAGGCGTGGTGGCTCACGCCTGTAATCCAAGCACTTTGGAGGCCAAGACGGGCAGATCACCTGAGGTCGGGAGTTCAAGACCAGCCTGACCAACATGGTGAAACCCTGTCTTAAAAAAAATACAAATACAAATACAAAATTAGCCAAGTGTGGTGACGCATGCCTGTAATCACAGCTACTAGGTAGGCTGAGGCAGGAGAATTGCTTGAACCCGGGAGGCAGAGGTTGCAATGAGCGGAGATCATGCCATTGCACTCCAGCCTGGTGACAAAGCAAGACTCCATCTCAAAACAAAACAAAACAAAAAAAAGTTCTACAGGAAAAATTAACAGGTTGCTTCTAAAGTTCATACAAGAGGAAAAAAAAAAAGCCTTTTTTTTTTTTGAGATGGAGTTTTGCTCTTATTGCCCTGGCTGGAGTGCAGTGGCATGATCTTGGCTCACTGCAACCTCCACCTCCCAAAACCAAAACTTAAAGTAGACAAAACAACTTGAAGAATATGAACCCAGCTGGGCACAGTGGCTCATGCCTATAATCCCAGAACTTTGGGAGGCTGAGGCAGGCAGATCACTTGAGGTCAGGAGTTCAAGACCAGCTTAGCCAACATAGCAAAACCTTGTCTGTATTAAAAATACAAAAATGAGGCAGATGTGGGGGCATATGCTGGTAATCCCAGCTACTCGGGAGGCTGAGGCATGAGAATTCCTTGAACCCAGGAAGCGGAGGCTGCACTGAGCCAAGATCACACCAATGCACTCCAGCCTGGGTGACAGTACGAGTCTCAAAACAAAACAAACAAAAAAACCCCACAAAGTTGTGAGGTGTGGTTTAACTACCTAATCTAAAAACCTATAAAGCTATATATAATGGAACAGAATGGTAGTGACGTAATGGTAGCTAAACTAATCAATGAAATGGGAAAGACTCCAGACTTAGATTTGTAAAGTTAATTTTTGACAAAGGTACAAAGGAAGTTTGTGGGAGAAAGGTAGTCTTTTCAAAAAATCATTCAGTAACAATTCAATATTCAGACGCAGAAAAGGAATTTCAATCCATACCTCATATCATGTGCAAAACTCAACTCAAAATGGATCATATACCTAAATATAAACCTAAAATTATAAAACTATTTTACCCCTGTGTATTTGCCAAAGAGAAATAAAAGCACATGTCATACAAAGATGTGTACACAAATGTTCATAGCAACTTTATTTGTAACAGCCACCAACTGGAAACAACACGAATTCTATCAACATATGAATATATAAACAAATTTTGGTGTAGCCATACACTGAAGTGCTACTCAGCAGCAAAAAGCAATGACTACTGATGCATACAACAATGTGCACAAATCTCAGAATAATTATGCTGAAATGAAATAAGAGAGACAAGTACAACAAATATAATCAGCACTATTCCATTTACGTAGAATTTCAGAAAATATAAACTAACATTTTTATTTTTTGGAGATGAAGTCTTGCTTTGTCACCCAGGCTGGAGTGCAGTGGCGCAATCTCGGCTCACTGCAGCCTCCACCTCCTGGGTTCAAACGAAGCTCCTGCCTCAGCCTCCCGAGTAGCTGGGATTACAGATGCACTCCACCACACCCGGCTAATGTGTGTGTGTGCGTGTGCGTGTGCGTGTGTGTGTGTGTGTGTTATTTGTTTTTCTGTTTTGAGACGGAATTTCACTCTAGTTGTCCAGGCTCGAGTGCAATGGCTCGATCTCAGCTCACTGCAAGCTCTGCCTCCCAGATTCAAGTGATTCTCCTGCCTCAGCCTCCAGAGTAACTGGGATTATAGGCATGTACCACCACACCCAGCAAATTTTGTATTTTTACTAGAGACAGAGTTTCTTCATTTTGGTCAGGCTGGTCTAGAACTCCCAATCTCAGGTGATCAACCCTCCTGGGCCTGCCTAAGTGCTGGGATTACAGGTGTGAGCCACTGCGTCTGGCCAGTTTTTGTATTTTTAGTAGGGAGGGGATTTCACCATGTTGGCCAGGCTGGTCTTGAGCTCCTGACCTTGTGATCTGCCCGCCTTGGCTTCCCAAAGTGCTGGGATTACAGGCATGAGCCACCGCACCCCACCAATATAAACTAATCTATAGTGACACAAAACAGAAGGGTAGTTCCCCAGGAAAAGAGAAGTGCAATAAGGAGCAGCAGAAAGGGTTACAGAAGGGTACAAAGAAAGTGTTTGGAGTATGACAGATATGTCCACTGTCTTGAATGTGGTGGTGGTTCGATTGGAATATACAGATGCAAAAACTTACATTGTATACTTTTTATTTATTTATTTATTTTTTGGAGATGGAGGCTCACTCTGTCGCCCAGGCTGGAGTGCAATGGCGTGATCTTGGCTCATTGCGACCTCCACCTCCCAGGTTCAAGCAATTCTCCTGCGTCAGCCTCCTGGGTAGCTGGGATTACAGGCACGCGCCACCGCGCCTGGCTAATTTTTTGTATTTTTAGTAGAAATGTGGTTTCACCATGTTGGTCAGGCTGGTCTCAAACTCCCTACCTCGTGATTCGCCCGCCTCGACCTCCCAAAATACTGGGATTACAGGTGTGAGCCAGTGCCCGGCCTGTATACTTTAAATGACATCTATTATATGTCAATGAAGCTGTTTAAAAAATTAAAACCAGAGCCAGGCACAGTGGCTCCTGCCTGTAATCCCAACACTTTGGGAGGCCAAGGCTGGTGGACCATGAGGTCGGGAGTTCAAGAGCAGCCAACATGGTGAATTCCCATCTCTACTAAAAATACAAAAAATTAGGCAGGGATGGTGGCAGGCACTGGTAATCCCAGCTACTCGGGAGGCTGAGGAAGGAGAACCGATTGAACCCGGGAAGCAGAGATGGCAGTAAGCCAAGATTGTGCCACTGCACTCCAACCTGGGCAACAGTGTGAGACTCTGTCTCAAAAAAAAAAAAAAAAAATTAAAACCAGGCTGGGCACAGTGGCTCATGCCCATGATACCAGCCCTTTGGGAGCCAGAGATGGGAGGATCATTTGGGCCCACAGGTTCAAGACCAGCCTAGCCAACATAGTGAAACCCCATCTCTACTAAAAATACAAAAAAAAATTAGCCAGGCATAATGGTGGGCACCTGTAATCCTAGCCACTTGGGTGGCTGAGGCAGGAGAATTGCTTGAACCCGGGAGGCAGAAGCTGCAATGAGCCAACATCCCAACACTGACTGCACTCTAGCCTGAGTGAGACAGAGTGACACTCTGTCTCAAAAAAAAAAAAATTGGAGAAGTGGTTCATTTCCTGCCCAGATGCTGACTGACAGTTGGTTTGAGGGCACAGGCCAAGGGAAGCAGTGCCAGAGGCTCAACATGATGAAAACAGCTGTCCAGAAAGAAAGACTAGAGCTTGTTTTTTGTCATTATTTATTTATTTGAGATGGAATTTCACTCTTGATACCCAGGCTGTAGTGCAATGGCGCAATCTCGGCTCACTGCAACCTCCACCTCCCAGGTTCAAGCCATTCTCCTGCCTCAGCCTCCGGAGTAGCTGGGATTACAAGCATGTCCCACCATACTGGCTAATTTTATATTTTTCGTAGAGACGGTGTTTCTCCATGTTGGTCAGACTGGTCTCAAACTCCAGACCTCAGTTGATCTGCCCACCTCAGCCTCCCAACGTACTGGGATTACAGGTGTGAGCCACCTCGCCTGGCCTTGTTAATTTTTTTTTTTTTTTTTTTTTTTGAGATGGAGTCTCACTCTATCACCCAGGTGCAATCTCAGCTCACTGCAACCTCTGCCTCCTGGGTTCAAGTGGTTCTCCTGCCTCAGCCTCCCGAGTGGCTGGGATTACAGGCGGGCGTCACCAGCCCGGCTAATTTTTTTGCATTTTTAGTAGAGACAGGGTTTCACCATGTTGGCCAAGATGGTCTCAATCTCTTGACCTTGTGATCCACCTTGGCCTCCCAAAGTGCTGGGATTACAGGTGTGAGCCACCGTGCCCAGTCACCTTTTTATTTTTTTGAGACAGAATCTCACTCTGTCGCTCAGGCTGGAGTGCAGTGGTGCCATCTTGGCTCACTGCAACCTCCGCCTCTGGGGTTCGAGCAATTCTCTGCCTCAGCCTCCTGAGTAGCTGGGAATACAGGTGCCCGCCACCACACCCAGCTAATTAGAGGACTGAGCCACCTCGCCCAGCCAATCTTTTTGTTAATTTTTAAGACATGATGGCTGGGTGCGGTGGCTTATGCCTGTAATCCCAGCATTTTGGGAAGGCGAGGCAGGTGGATCATGAGGCCAGGAGATTGAGACCATCCTGGTCAACATGGTGAAACCCCGTCTCTACTAAAAAAATACAAAAAAATTAGCTGGGTATGAGGCGGGCGCCTGTAATCCCAGCTACTTGGGAGGCTGAGGCTGGAGGATCATTTGAACCTAGGAGTTCTGGGCTGTAGTGCGCTATGCCGATTGGGTGTCTGCACAAGGTTCGGCATCACATGGTGACCTCCCGAAAGCGGGGGACCACTGACTGCTCAATACTTGAACTTGTCAATCATGCCTGAGGAGGGGTGAACCGGCCCAGGTCAGAAACGGAGCAGGTCAAAACTCCCGTGCTGATCAGTAGTGGGATGGTGCCTGTGAATAGCCACTGCACTCCAGCCTGGGCAACAATAGCGAGAACACGTCTCTTTAAAAAAAAAAAAAAAAAAAAGGAGTTTGAGGCCTTGGATGCCTTGAGGCTTCTAAAAGACAACCTGGGATTCCAAATCTGACAGCTACAATTTTGCACAAAGCCTTCTTCAGTGTTCTCCACACATCACCCCCTTCCTTTCTCCCTGCTTCCCTTTTCTTCACATCTCCTCTCCTGGCAAGTTGGTGTTGGTTGTTGACAGGAAGCCTCAGCTCCTCACAATGGGAACTCTCTAGAGGACTGCTTGAATGTCCTCTTGACATGGCGGCAGAGATCCCCCGGAGTGAGAGATCCAGGACACGGTGAGAAGGAAGCCACCAAGCCTCTCATGTCCTAATCTCTAAAATCACTGTAGGGGGAAAATTAACATCTTTATCTAGCATCACTCTAGGTTTGTCGTGGAAACCCCTGTAACAAAATATAATACAAGAGAAAAGCATACAAACATATTTAATAAGTTTTACATCATATGAGGGACTTAATAAGGAAATGAAGACCCAAAGAAACAGAAAAAACTGTATTTTTATGCTTAGGTTTGTGAAAAGTGGACTATCATATAGCATGATTGGATAAAAGTGGGTATGATCTAAAGGTAACAAACTGGAGAGAACTGAACAAGGCCTGTTTATTCTCAGCGTCTTGGCATCTCTGCATCTTCAGTCTTCTCTTATGGGCGTAGGAAGGAGGTCCTAGAAATAGGGTCTTAGGAGCTTATTTTGTAGGAATTCTTTTAGGGCCTGCTTCAGGGGAGAAGGTCAGGGGAAGGTTAGAGAAACCCTCCCTGTGACATCTTCCCCACAGTGTTAACAAGAATTACATTCTAGGCTTTAGGTAAAAGTACAGATAAGCTTTAGTCAGGTTGCCCTATGACGCATTTCCCTGTAGCCTCTTATGGACCGTGTTGGCCAGGATATAAACCATGAATTTCCTCATTGTTCTTGTAGATAGCATCTTTGACATTCGGAGCCGTACGATTTTTCATTTGAGGTGTTTTTCAGAACAACTAATGTCAATGAGTCCAAAGACCACACCAAGGAAGCAAGTCAGCCTGAGAAGCCAGTATCTTCACCTCCATCCCGCAACGTCACCCTTCACTCTTTGAGCAATCAATACCTTGGCCCACTCCCTGTCCAAACCCCTTAAGGTCCCCAGACCCAAACTCTTTGAAGAGGTGGTTTTGAGTTTTCTCATCTTCTCATTTGGTGGCCTTAGTTTGCTGGAGCTGGCCCAGAGCCAGAACCTGAGCAAGGCCATTTTATAAGACAAAGCTGTCTCCAAAAAGCAAGTTGTAACAACTGCCCCATTCTCCTAGCAATCACTCCTTCTGTAAATAAAACTGCTAGTTGGCTCTGAAAAATGCCCACTATGTAAAGCTGCTTACCTTTTCTTATCAGTACCAGAATAAGCAGCCCAAGCTAATGCCGTCTTGGCCCCCTGCGACTTGTAATAAGTAACTAAGATCTGTGACTTCCACCACTACCCAGACAATGTGTAAACTAACATTTATCTTGACTTCTGTAAACTACTTAAGTAACAATCGGAATGACAAAAGTCCCCTAGCCCTTGGAATGTCCGGAGACCTCCACCCTCATCTCTGCCCAGGAGGTGATTTACGGAATCCCCTGGCCCTCGGAATGTCTGAATCCCTTCAGCCCCACCCCCGCCCCTCACCCTCTCGGTCCTAAAACCAGGATGTGGTTTTTCAGCTTAAAAACCCCTCTCTCCCTGAGCTCGGGGCCACAGGTTGGAGAGACGTGAGTCCTCTGTGGCCGCCAGCAATAAAGACCCTGCAATTTGGCATACTTTTGTCTTGGTGTAATTTTTAATCTCGCGTCCAATACTTCATTAGAATAAAACCTCCTTCTCTGCTGCAACGCTGCGTCTCAGCGCACTGACTGGCTGCACATCAGGCCACACGCCCCTGCGCATGCTGTTTCTCCGTTCCTTCAGCTTGCGTTCTTTCATAGGTCAAGGCATCATATCTTGGGGTAGTGCATCCTGCACGCCATCTGGAACACATGCCGCATCCCTTCTGCTACATGCCACTGGTCAAAGCAAGTTACAAGAGCAGGCCAAATCCAAAGGTTGAGGAAACAGACCCCTACCTCGGAGAAGCAGCAAATAATTTGTGGCCATGTTGAATCTACCACAAAGAGTTTGGCCAGGGTCAGAGAAGGATGCCCACACACTTGTCCTTTATCTTACTGAACTGCAGTTTTGAAGGAGCCCCACACCGTCTACCATCGGCAAAAGCTTTTTTTTTTTTTTTTTTTTTTTTTTGAGACGGAGTTTCGCTCTTGTTACCCAGGCTGGAGTGCAATGGCGCAATCTCGGCTCACCACAACCTCCGCCTCCTGGGTTCAGGCAATTCTCCTGCCTCAACCTCCTGAGTAGCTGGGATTACAGGCACGCACCGCCATGCCCAGCTAATTTTTTGTATTTTTAGTAGAGACGGGGTTTCACCATGTTGACCAGGATGGTCTTGATCTTTTGACCTCGTGATCCACCCGCCTCAGCCTCCCAAAGTGCTGGGATTACAGGCTTGAGCCACCGCGCCCAGCGGCAAAAGCTTTAAATGCTCACCCTGAGCTCTGAGTTCTCAGTGTCTCTTGTTTTTCCTTTTCCCATCTCTCCTTCTCCTCCCCCAACTCCCCCCACCCCCCATCTTCTGTATTTCAGCTATAGCCAAGCTGTAGCTTCTCCTGTCTGGCCCTCCCAACTCAGCGACCCATTCTTCTCCCCACTTCAGGCCCCATAGGCCTCCTCAACTCCCCCGCTGGGAAAGAGAAGCCAGCTCAAAGTGAGTTGAGTGGAGAATTAGGAAAGCTTCTGGAGTTCCCAGTAGCAAAACGAAATGGGATAACAAAAAACAGTTAGGGTGAAGCCTGAATGATGGCATGGAGAGGCTGGTAGGGGCGCTCAGGAGAAGTGGGATGGAAGAGAACTGAAAATACAAAGTTGCCCTTACCTTCCCTGACTCAAGGGACCTGTGGCTGTAGGCAATTGAGGCTAGTTTTCTTGCCAAGGTGATAGCATGTAATAGCCCATAATTACCCATAAAGACTTCAGGGAGGCTCAGCCTAGGTAGGAGCCCAGGCATTTCAAGACAATGTCTTTTCTTCCCTTTGTATTCTGAGTGCGTTAGCTCCCTGCAAGGATTGAAAGGTGCTTATTAACACAAGTGCCCTTGTTAATTAGGTTGGTTCTGACTTACTGATATTCATTAGATACTCAAGTTAATATGGATAAGAGTCCTGCTTCTGGGCCAGGAAGAGAGAAAGATCCAGAAAACCCACTTCTCCTAAAAAGGTATCTCTGGTGTTCAGAAAGGACAGAGGATGCTTCATTCTTTCTTTTTATTTTTTGAGACAGAGTCTCTCGCTGTCACCCAGGCTGGAGTGCAATGGCGTGACCTCGGCTCACTGCAACCTCTGCCTACCAGGTTCAAGTGATTCTCCTGCCTCAGTCTCCTGAGTACCTGGGATCACAGGCGCACG
>NW_016107347.1:6928406-6929504 GCF_001604975.1 Cebus imitator | reverse complement strand
TAAAAAAAAAAAAAAAGCAAAAACAAAAAACCCTCAATATTACTGATCACTAGAGAAATGCAAATCAGAGTCACAATGAGATACCACCTCATACCAGTCAGAGTGGCCACTATTAAAAGGTCAAAAAATAGCAGATCCTGGTAAGGTTGTAGAGAATAGGACAGCGTTATACACTGTTGGTGGGAGTGTAAATTAGCTCAACCGTTGTGGAAAGCAGTGTGGCAATTCCTCAGAGAGCTAAAAGCAGAACTACCATTCAACCCAGCGATCCCATTACTGGGTATATACCCAGAGGAAGATAAAGCATTCTTCTATAAAGACACATGCATGCGGATGTTCATTGCAGCACTGTTCACAATAGCAAAGACATGGAATCAACCTAAATGCTCAACAATGACAGACTGGATAAAGAAAATGCAGTACATATATACCACGGAATACTATGCAGCCATAAAAAGGAACATGATCATGTTTTTTTGTGGGAATATGAATGGAGCTGGAGGCTATCATTCTTAGTAAATTTATGCAGGAACAGAAAACCAAATACCGCTTGTTCTTTTTTTTTTTTTTTTTTTTTCTTTTTTATAGGCCAAGTCCAGTACGGAAACCATGTTTCTGCAAAGTCAGGATCATGGCCTGTCAAAGATCTAATGCTTAACTCCGGGACCTTCAGTAGGAGGGAATATCTTCTTGCAAGAGTAGGCAGGCATTCCTAAGGATGTGAATTCCTCCTCCCCTTGTGTTGCCAGTCCCTGTGAAGTACAGGTATTGATCGACTTACCACCTATGCAACTTACGACCATTCGGCTTTACGACCACAATCGCTAACCACGACTGCTCCGTGTCTGACAGTGCAAATGTTGCCCAGCTGGGCGTACCGACAGTGCGGACCAGCTTCCGGCAGCACTACCATCTCCGCGTGCACCATTTCAACTGTACATGTAGCCTACTCAACGACCGGTCCGCGGTCCCGACACTGGTTGTAAGTCGAGCACTAGCTGTACAGAATTCTGATTCACACATTTGCCATTGTGTCCCTAAAGTCTAGCCCAGGGTCTGGCTCACAGAATGCTTAATTCTTTTTTTTTTTTTTTTTTT
>NW_016107347.1:6922471-6923891 GCF_001604975.1 Cebus imitator | reverse complement strand
CAATAAACACCCAAGAGGGGTGTTAAGGGGTATTTTGGACTCCGCGTTCCCCATGGCGTGCGCAGCAGTGGTTCCCTGCCAATGGCTGGGTAGATGCAGGAAGAGGCGTCCCCCTTGCACTGCAGATACCCAGAGAATTAACGGAGGGAAGAGTCAGAGAGGGCGTCCCCTGTCTGGCAGTTCCCGGAGGGGCTCCTGGAGCCGGAACGGAGGACCTTCCTTGGGTCGGCCGACGCTTGGCGAGGGGTCCGGAGAATTGGGAGGGACTACTGTGCACACCACGTGGAAGGAAAGGCAAGAGAAAAAAAATGAACTTACCTTAGTCGGAGCGTAGAGGTGTCGGATTCAAAAAAAAAGGGTCGCCGGAGGAGGGGGCTGCGGCCGGGCCAGCAGCCCGCGCTCCCAGGTTTCGGCACCACTTGTGCGACCCTGGCTGTGGGACCCCGACCCACGGAGGCAGGCGCTCAATAGACTCGAGGCAGGACGCATGGTGACCGGTACCGACTTTATTGGGATCTCCGGGTGACTCAAGCGGGAAGGGAAGAATCGCACGCGCTTTCTTTGTTCGGTTGACTTTATAGGGACAGAGGGCCTGGGGCGGTAGGAGAGCTGACCTGGCGGGTAGTAATTGGCTAGGTTGATTGCTGGGCAGGAAGCCTGCGGGACGGGAGGTTACGGGAGAGCTGGTGGGGCGGATGGTGATTGGTTCAGTGGGCCGCTGGGCGGGAAGGTTGCTGGTCTTGGGTCGGGCCAGGATAGAGTGAGATAAGGGACCCTCCCTGTGGGGGAGGAAGGGCCTTCCTTTTCGGGAATTAGGCCCTTTCCACATGGCTGGGGAACGGGGCCAAAAGTCCTCTACCAGACAATATTGATGTTGAAGTCTCCCACTATCATTGTGTGGGAGTCCAAGTCTCTTTATAAGTCTTATATATCTGGGTATTCCTGTATTGGGTGTGTATATATTTAGGATCTTTAGCTCTTCTTGTTACATTGATCCTTTTATCATTATGTAATATCCTTCTTTGCTTCTTTTGATCTTTGTGGTTTAAAGTCTATTTTATTAGCAAAAATTGCAACTCCTACTTTCCATTTATTTATTATTTTTACTCTCCATTTGGTTGGTAAATTTTTCTCCATCCCTTTGTTTTGAGTCTTTGTGTATCCTTGCATGTGAGATGGGTCTGGATGTAGCATACCAGTGGGTCTTGGCTTTTTTTTTGCCTGTCTGTGACTTTGGATTGGGGGATTTAGTTGAATTAATAATAATGTGTGTGAGTTTGATATTGCCGTTTAATGTTAGCTGGCTGTTTTGCCCATTAGTTGATACAAGTTCTTAATTATGTTGATGTTCTTTATTTTTTGGTATTTTTTAGAAAGGCTGATACTGGTTGTTCCTTTCTATGTGTAGTGGTTCTTTCAG
>NW_016107347.1:6915718-6922271 GCF_001604975.1 Cebus imitator | reverse complement strand
GAAGCATATTTTCCAGCTTGGATTGATTCTCTTCGTCGGATTCAGGTACACCTGTCAAATGTAGATTAGGTCTTTTCACATAGTCCCGTATTTCTTGGAGACTTTGCTCGTTTCTTTTTATCCTTCTTTCTCTAATCTTGTCATCACATTTTATTTCATTAAGTTGGTCTTCGACCTCTGATATCCTTTCTTCTGCTTGATCAATTTGGCTGTTAAAACTTGTGCATACTTCGAGAAGTTCTCGTGTTGTGTTTTTCAGCTCCATTAATTCACTTATATTCCTCTCTAAATTGTGTGTTATTGTTAACATTTCGTCAAGCCTTTCTTCGAAGTTCTTAGTTTCTTTGCATTGGGTTAGAACAAGTTCTTATAATTCCCAGAAGTTTCTTATCATCCACTTTTTAAAGCCTGCTTCTGCTAATGGAACACAGTCTTTCTCCTTCAGGCCTTGTTCTGTTGCTGATGAGGAACTGTGATCCCCTGTGGAGGGAGAGGCGTTCTGATTTTGGGTATTCTCAGCCTTTTTAGGCTGGTTTCTTCCCTTCGTTATAGATTTATCCATCTGTGGTCTTTATAATTACCGTCTTTATAGTTGGGTTTCTGAATGGACGTCCAACTTGTTGATTCCCGGCGCTATAATCTGAGCAACCCACTGCGCCGGCCAAAACAGCGGCTTTAAGATTGATGGTGCTTTTCTGACTCTGCACCAAGAACCACCGCACCAAGGCAGCGGCAAAACCGCCCCGCCGGCCTCAAGAGTCGCACTGGCGACACGTGGGGCTCCTCCGCTGGGAATCTCCTGGTGCGTGAGCAACAAAATTTGATCTGAAAGTGTGACGTCCTCTCGTTCTCTACGCTTTCAGTGGGAGCTGCAATCCCGAGCTGCTAGTGATCAGCTATCTTGGATCTCTCTTCTTACCGCTTGTTCTTAATGATAAGTGGGAGCTAAATGATGAGAACCTATGAACACAAAGAAACAACAGACATGCCTCTATTTTTTTTTTAAGACACGCCTCTATTTTTTTTTTTTAAGATGGAGTTTTGCTCTTGTTGCCCAGGCTGGAGTGTAATGGCACAGTCTTGGCTCACTGCAGCCTCCGCCTCCTGGGTTCAAGCGATCTCCTGCCTTAGTCTCCGGAGTAGCTGGGATTACAGGCATGTGCCACCACGCCCAGCTAATTTTGTATTTTTAGTAGAGATGGGATTTCTCCATATTGGTCAGGCTGGACTCAAACTCCTGACCTCAGGTGATCCGCTTACCTTGGCCTCCCAAAGTGCTGGGATTACAGGTGTGTGCCACCACGCCTGGTCAACACGTGTCCATTGAGGAGGGAGGTTGGGAAGAAGAAGAGCGGAAAAGATAACTATTGGGTACTGGGGGTTAATACCTGGGTGATATATAATAATATAATAATATGTACATGTACCCCAAAACCTAAAATAAAAATTTAAAAAAATATATATATATGACCATGAGGTGGCAATAACACACAAGTTTTATGTGGGCTGTGCTTTGACAGGGTTGCCCACTGAGGAAGCCTTGAGACCTTCCACAGGCAATGGCTGAGGCCACTGGGTAGAAGAGAAGCAAGGCGGGGGAGCTCCTGGTGGAGAGGGAGATTGGAGAGGATCCTTAGGTGTCTAGATAATGCCCTCAGCAGCAGGGTGTGGAGTTTCAAAGTCAGAGAGATCCAAAGGGCAGCTGTGGTTTGGGGCCTTTTTAGCACCAAGGTTTATTGTATCTGTGGCCAGTAAATGTGGGATGCTATTTTGTGGGGTGTGTAAAAGCAGAAAGCTGTCAATGACTAACGATCTGTTTATTTGGACTATATTTAAAGCAATTGGGTGTATAAAAAATTTGACCTTGGCACTGGTAAACTTTTGAGGTGATAATCTCAATTTGCTGTGAAGCAATAAACATTATAGGGCCAATACACAGCTAATATACCTTTGACTTATTACGTAACAGCATACCGGTCTTAGATTCTTTTTTTTTTTTTTTTTTTTTTTATAGATGGGGTTTCGCCATGTTGGCCAGGCTGGTCTCAAACTCCTGACCTCAGGTGATCTGCCCACCAAGACCTCCCAAAGTGCCAGGATTACAGGTGTGAGCCACCACACCCAGCCATGGCATCTTTTTTTTTTTTTTTTTTTTTTTTGAGACAGAGTCTTGCTCTGTCTCCAGAAGCCAGGCTGGAGTGCAGTGGCTTGAGCTCGTCTTACTGCAACCTCTGCCTCCCAGGTTTAAGCAATGCTCCTGCCTCAACCTCCCAAGTAGCTGGGACTAACTATAGATGCGTGCCACCATGCCCAGCTAACTTTTTTTTTTTTTTTTAATAGAGATGGGGTTTCACCATGTTGGCCAGGATGGTCTCGATCTCTTGACCTCATGATCCACCCACCTCAGCCTCCCAAAGTGTTGGGATTACAGGCGTGAGCCACCGCTCCCGGCCAGTCTTAGATTCCTTAGGCTCAATCAAGCCTTCGATGACTGTGGCCCCGAAAGACAGCTTGATTGAAACCTCGTAAGAGGCTCTGAGCCAGAAAACCCAGCAACTTAGAACCGGGATATCTGACCGTCAGCCACTGCGTGAGATAATAAATGTTTGTTGTTTTAAGCTGCTAGTAATACAAGTGTCTTGAGAAACTAAGCCAGTCGGGCTGCGCTGAGGGCTGGCTTTGTGCTCCCTCCTGCCTCTGTCTATCTTCTTCCATGACAACGTGTGCTCTTTCTCCCAGGAGACTGAGGATGCTGATGAGACAGCCAGGCAAGAACCTCAGTCAGTGTCAGCAACAGCTGATCCTCAATCTGCTTTCTGAATTATTCAGCCCTTCTTTGCTTCTATCCCAAACACGGACCTTTTAAAACATTAATCTTTTAAATAGGCCTGGGCCTTGGCTTGGAAGACTATTTCTCTCCTTTCTCTGCCCAAGGCTAGAAGTCTTAGAGAAGAGTAACCTCTGCCCTGAATGATTTTCTCTTTGGCTGTGGCTCCTGGTAATTAAATCTGGCTGGGTCCTAACCAGGGAAAGGGAAACCATTTTCACAATGGAATCAAAAGAGTTTCTTTCCTGCAAATGCAGGCTTTGACTTGCCCACGCTCACAGGGCTTGTGTCACAGCTGGTAATCTAAGACCCAGACCCTCTCACCACCACCCAGCCACCCTCATGCCAGAAGGAGACAAATCTCACGCTGCTGTGAGAGGTGCTCTGCCTCCCGAGCCTGCTGTGTCCTTTACTTATGTCTCAGTTCTCCTGCCGCCCTGTGAAGTCCCTGAAAAGTCTGGGGATCCAGGATCCCAATGCAACGGACAGACCAGGAGCGGGGGCCTGAGCTCCGCTGTTGTGCGGTGCCTCCCTGCTGGCCTCCATGTGCTCACCTGCAAGTTGAGAGGGTGGCACCATCTTTCAGGGCCACAGAAGTTTTGAGACGGAGTCTCTCTCTGTCGCCAGGCTAGAGTGCAGTGGCGCCATCTCGGCTCACTGAAACCTCCACCAAGTCGGAGTTTTTGATTCTGAAAACCCATTTGGCCATTAGAAAGCCGAGTCGCACAGGTTATAGTACCCCTGGGACTGGCCCACATGACTTGATTTCTCACCCAGGGTTCGATCCTACAGCTGGACTGTACCTCACTCGCCTCCCCAGACTTTATGCCAGGCATAGAGGGAAGCGCGACCGTTAGCCTAGGAGCTAACGGAGGCTCCTTCCTGCTTCTCAGCCTTCTCAGGTGCCCTTCCCCAGACACCTCCGCCTGGTGAACTCGGACTTTCCTTCCTTCAGTGCAGAGCCGCCCCCTACCTCCTGCCCACCTGGCCTCTCAGAGCAGGGCAGGATGCCCTATCCAACATCCCCTCTCCCTCTCACTCTTGCATCCTCTCCTAGTCCTTTGGGGCATTCCCCAGATGTGTGAACTTGCTATTATCTCTGTCTCCACTATTAGTCTGTTACTTCCAGACAGCGCAGGAAACTATAACCTCCAGGCAGGGCTGTGTCTGTGTTTCAACAATCCCTGATTTTCACAGCCTGAAGTTTCAGAACCCTGGGACTAATTCCCAGCCTCTCCTTCCACCCAGGAGGCATCACAGCTCCAACTCAGCACAACCCCAGCTTGGGGGCTTGGAGTGCTGGAAGGGAGGCCACAGGGTCAAGATCAGGCTGGAGATGCCTCAGAAAGTACTAGAGATGTCTGGTCTGACATCTCCCCAATGGCTCCGTCGTCCATAGAGCGGTGCTGAACTTCGAATGTGGGACAAATGCACGTCTCTAGGACTGTTGAGGTTGCTCACCTCTTCACTCTAGAGTTGGTCTGTTCAGAAGGCAGGGACAGGGTCTGCACTATCCTGACTTCCTCACAGCCTGGCACAGGCCTGGCACCCATAGGCCCTTGCTCTGTGGCTCTGCCTGGCAGAAGCTGACCAGTGTGAGAAGAGCCTTCTAGCAGTTGGAGCTGCCTGGGCACCAAAAGGGCTGCTTGAGAGGATGCGTCCCTGTCACTGTCAGTGCTCAGGCTAAGGCGGCATTAGCTGGGTCAGGTGCTAAGCTGGGAGTGCTGTACGGTATTGATCAATTTACGACCTATGCCACTTACAACCATTCGACTTTACGACCACAATTGCTAGCCACGACTGCTCCGTGTCTGGCAGCATAAACGTTGCCCAGCTGGGCGTACGACAGTGCGGACCAGCTTCCGGCAGCACTACCATCTCCGCGTGCACCATTTCAACTGTACATATAGCCTACTCAACTTACGACCAAATCGTGTTACGACCAGTCCACGGTCCCGACTGTGGTCGTAAGTCGAGCACTAGCTGTATTGGGAGGGAATTGCCTTTTGTTAGTTGCTGATTGCTGAGCTTGAATCATTTTCCACAGCATTTCAATAGCTGGGTAAATCAAATCTCCCTAGTGGAATCTTAGATGATAGGTGGGGAGGGTGGTTTCGGGGCATTGGATCCAGGCAAATGTTTCCGAAGTCACTGCTCATGAGTAGCTCCCTATTCTTCTAGCTGAGGTCATCTCAGTTGACCAGGCACTGAAGGGTCGTGGCAGAGCCCTGGCGGAAGTGTCTGCTCCTCTATACCCCTTCTCTGCCCTTTTCTGATCAAGAGCCCAGGCTGGGGGTGGCACACAGTGCGGGTGGGTAGGGAAGTGAAATCCTGGGTCAGAGGCTCCCGCTTTTATTATGACAAGAAGTTCCAAGAGATATAAACTCATTTCCATTCCCACCATGCAGGGGCTCTAACTAAATTTTTCTTTTTTTGAATTTCCATGTGTCAAAAGACAAAATTACAACAAATTTAATTATAGATTGAATTGGCTTTTTTGTTGTTGTCGAGATGGAAGGAATCTTACTGTTGCCCAGGCTAGAGTGCAGTGGTGCCATCTCGGCTCACTGCAACCTTTGCCTCTCAGGTTCAAGCAATTCTCCTGCCTCAGCTTCCCAAGTAGCTGGGACTACAGGCACACGCCACCACGCCAAGCTAATTTTTGTATTTTTAGTAGCCACCATGTTGGCCAGGACAGTCTCGATCTCCTCACCTTGTGATCTGCCCACCTGGGCCTCCAAAAGTGCTGAGATTACAGGCGTGAGCCACTGCACCTGGCCCAAATTGGCTTTTATTAGCAATTCATGAATCAGGGAGCACCTCATTCTACAAAATAAAATGAATGTTCTGATGAGCTAAGCAGAGGAGGTTGGCTTTATAGCATGAAAAGAGCCGAGGAAAGCAGAAACAAAGAACAAAAAGCAGACTGGTCGTTACTGGTTGTTCCTGAGTTACTTTCATTATGAAGGTTAAAGCAGCGGGAACTTCTTCATGACACCAGCTGAAACTGACCTGTCTAGGGGTTTGTCTCCTGATGTCTTGCAAGGTCAGATAGGTAATTTAGTGTTGGCTTGGTGGTGTGGAACTGCAACATGAGTAATTCCATTTTGGTTTGGTCTGTCGGGCTTACCGCAGGAGCTCAGGTCAAACCAATGGCCTCCTACACATTTTATTTAATACGTGGAAGGTAGTTCACATTCCCTACCTGTGGGTAAACAACTAATTAATGCTCTGTTAATTATTGGAGCTGAGGGAGATCAGAATTGTAATCCGCTTGGGAGCTTGGCTTTTCTTTTTTCCCATTGTCTTCCCCTTTCTAAAAGAAGCAGCTTCAGAGCGGGGAGGGGACAAGAAGAAAGGAAACCCGTGTTTAGTGAACATCTGCTAAGTGCAGCAGGCTTCTTTGTCAGGGCTCTCAGGAAATCCTTACAACAATACAAACAAGGCCTGTCACTCTCATCTTTACTGAGGGAGGCCAGCTGGAAGGAACGGGAGTGGAGCCCTGACACGCGGTGGGCGGGCTGCCTGGAGGAGGGATGCCCGGCTGCCCCGGGGGAGCCAGGATCGGCCCACAGGCTGCAGGGCCGCTCTGGCCACGCGAGGGCGCCCCACATGGCCATATATGGGCTTGGGGTGGTGGAATGAAGACCACCAAGAGGCCTTCTGGGGAGGGAACGTCCTGTGTGCCCACACGCTGGCCCTTCTCTCCAGGTTTCTTTTTTTTTT
>NW_016107347.1:6913125-6915248 GCF_001604975.1 Cebus imitator | reverse complement strand
GACCGAGTTTTGCTCTTGTTGCCCAGGCAGGAGTGCAATGGCACGATCTCGGCTCACCACATTCTGCCTCTCGGTTTCAAGTGATTCTCCTACCTCAGCCTCCCAAGTAGCGGGGATTATAGGAGTGCGCCATCATGCCTGGCTAATTTTGTATTTTTAGTAGAGACGGGGTTTCTCCATGTTGGTCAGGCTGGTCTCAAACTCCCGACCTGAGGTGATCCGCCTGACTCGGCCTCCCGGAGTGCTGGGATTACAGGTGTGAGTCACTGCGCCCGGCCCCTCCAGGTTTCTTGAAGAAGGTCAGCATGAGATCCCTCTGGCACTAGAAACACAGCCGGCTTTAGGC
The DNA here is from genome assembly GCF_001604975.1 of Cebus imitator. Classification (NCBI taxonomy): domain Eukaryota; kingdom Metazoa; phylum Chordata; class Mammalia; order Primates; family Cebidae; genus Cebus; species Cebus imitator. Next base: position 6,914,902 of record NW_016107347.1, on the reverse strand, counting down.
CCTCTGGAAGGCATGCCTCTGTAACTCAGGGCTGTCTGTGTCAGAGGAGGGAGGATATTTGTTGTTGATAAGGGTGTGTATAGTTTGTGTGTGCTGGGTTGGGAGTGACTGCATATAAGCATGTGGGTGTAAGTGTGTGGGCTTCTCCGGGATTATAGAGTAAGGTGGAAGGGGTGGTGGGCAACGGCCTGTTCCTGGTTCCAGAGGGCGGGAGCTGCCGCTAAAAGGAGGGAACCTGAAGCAAGATCCAGCTCAGTGCTCTTTCAGGTCTGGGACCGAAACCTGTCTAGTTTCCCCATCAGAGGCAGTCCCAGGTCTGGAAGAGGAGGGCTGGACCTTTGTCTTGCTGCTGCTGGTGGTGGCCACCTCCCCCTGCCCTGGACCAGCAGGACTTCATAATGGGGGCTTCTCCAAGGACCTGCCAAGTTCCGAGCCTTCCAGTAATGCCTCTGCCCAGCAAAGGTTAGGACCCACAGCAGTGGCCAAGCCCTGGAGCTTGTCCAGTTTTGCCTCGAGGACCTGGTGTCACCGAGATTTGCCTGGGGGCACAGCCGAAGTCTTGTGACCCAAGAAATACCATTGGTCTCACTATAGAACAGAACTTTTTTTTCCCCCTAAAAGCTTCATGGGGGCAGTGGCAGGGAGCCCAGGTTTAGGGGTGGGAGGGGCAGTTGCTATGAGCCTGGAGGCTTCTCCCCTCGGGCACCATGGTCATCAGACAGCTGCTTCACATGAATAAGCTCTGCAGGCCGTACCCTGGCCTTGTGTCTCAGCCGGGGATTTGGAGGCATTAAGGTTGGTGGAAATTAAACCTAGGGTGGGAGCCTCAGGCCAGTAGGCTGACACCCTGGACAGTGTCCTGGAGCAGGAGGAAAATGAAATCCTGGGGCTTCTGAGAGCCAGAGTGGGGAGGGGGATAGCAAGCCCCAGGAATCCCTGGATTCTGAAACATGCTGGGGACAAGAGCAGGACTCTGCAGTGCCCAGGAGACCCCTAGCTGGGGAGGGGGAAGATGAGAAAAGATCCATGGGAGCTATGGACTCTCACAAGGTCTTGGTCGGTTTCTCTGTCTCTGTCCAGACTTTCCCTGTGGCACCTTCCCTGCAGCAGCCTGGCCTTGGCTCTGCGCTCCCTATTCTTCCCAGGAGCTTCAATTCCTGGGCCCAGACAAACAACCATGAGTGAAAAATATCCTTCTGGGACTGATTATTCCAGGGAGCAGTGTGACCTGCAGGGAGCTGGAGATTCTCAGGGAACAAGGCTGAATGACCATGTAACCATTAAGAAAAAAGCATTGCTATCAGGCCTGGGTTAGTAAAAATTTTGGTACAGCTGCCTGGTAGCCACGTGACCTTAATGAACAAAAATTGCTTAACTTCACTTTCATCATCTACAAAATGGGAACACAAATTACCTAGCAGAAGTGTGAACATTTAGAAATTAGGAAGGTAAAGTGCCTAATCAACAGTGAACATTGTTATCATATCCTTTTTAAATACACAGACCCCCTTCCCCCCAGATGGCTCTGGGCCTCTCACCTTTCCAAAAAGTAGGCATCTTTTCTGGGCTCCAAGAAAAGCAGTCCTCCAGCGTGGCCAACATAGTGAAACCCCATCTCTACTGAAAATACAAAAATTAGCCAGGTGTGGTGGTGGGCACCTGTATAATCCCAGCTACTTGGGAGGCTGAGGCAGGAGAATCACTTGAACCCGGGAGGCGGAGGTTGCAGTGAGCCAAAATCATGCCACTGCACTCCAGCCTGGGTGACAGGGTGACA
>NW_016107347.1:6908770-6910350 GCF_001604975.1 Cebus imitator | reverse complement strand
CTGGGAGGCAGAGGCTGTGGAACCCCCGAGGGCGCACCATTGCATTCCAGCCTGGGCAACCCAGCAAGACTCCATCTCAAAAAAAAAAAAAAAAATCTTATGTGAATTTATTATAATGTAATTGACAGAAATTCCATTATTTATGTGACATGCAACATTTTAACATAATCAGAATCATGACTGATATTATTATACCAGGACATATTAGATTTTTAGCAATTTCATACAATTTCTGGAATACTCATATCAATAACAAGTATAAGGTTTTAGCATCACTTATTATTTGAGAATGCTTCTGATATAATTTAATATCTAAAATAAGCCTAATAAGTTTAATATCTCTTTTTTTTTTTGACAGAGTCGCCCAGGCTGGAGTGCAGTGGTGCAATCTCAGCTCACTGCAACTTCTGCCCTCTAGGATCAAGCAATTCTCCTGCCTCAGACTCCCAAATAGCTGGGATTACAGGCGCCTGCCACCACGCACTGCTAATTTTTGTATTTTTAGTAGAGACAGGGTTTCGCCATATTGGCCAGGCTGGTCTTGAACTCCTAACCTCATGATCCACCCGCCTTGGCATCCCAAAGTGCTAGGATTACAGATGTGAGCCATTGTAATGGCCCAATGGGTTTACCTTGCTGGCTGCTTAGATAGAGCTGATGTATCAAAACAAAGGAATTGCAATAAAGAGTAATTCATGCAGAGGCAGCCTTGCTAAAGGCTGGAGTTTTATTATTACTCAAATCAGTCTCCTCGATCATTTGGGGATCAGAGTTTGTTTTTTTTGTTTTTCTTTTTTGAGACAGAGTTTTACTCTTGTTGCCCAGGCTGGAGACTGCAATGGCTTGATTTCAGCTCACTGCAACCTCCACCTTCCAGGTTCAAGCAATTCTCCTGCCTCAGCCTTCCAAGTAGCTGGAATTACAGGCATGCACCACCACGCCCGGCTAATTTTTTGTATTTTTAGTAGAGACAGAGTTTCCTGTGTTGGCCAGGCTGGTTTCCAACCCCTGACCTCAGGTAATCCACCCGCCTTGGCCTCCCAAAGTGCTGAGATTATAGGCGTGAGCCTGGCCACTGGAGGGGATCAGAGTTTTTAAGGATAATTTGGTGGGTAGGGGAAGGCCAGTGAGTTGAGAGTGTTGATTGGTTGGGTTGCAGCTGAAATCAGTTCCTGAATGGGGGCTACAAGATCAGTTGAGCCAGTTTATCGATTGGGTGGGGGCCGCTGATCCGTCAAATGCTGGGTCTGCAAAATATCTCAAGCACTGATCTTAGGAGCAATTTAGGGAGGGTCAGAATCTTAAAGCCTCCAGCTGTATGACTCCTAAAGCCATAATTTCTAATCTTGTGACTAATGTTTAGTAATACCATCTGGATGAGGAAAAAATATCAAGTATACAAATCATACAAACCTCAATATACATAAATGTAAAGATAGATAAAAACAAAGATATTATAGCTTTTATTCTAAAACTTTAGTCATGAATCTGTAATAAAACTGCTTTATCTCCACTTATATTTTTATCCAAATTGTGTTTCTGACAAAAATTGGACAAGTTAGGGCTACTTGCTCTCATGG
>NW_016107347.1:6876648-6907058 GCF_001604975.1 Cebus imitator | reverse complement strand
AAAAAGAGTCCTTTATTAGCCGGCGACTGAGAGATAGCTCAAGCTCAAAATTCTCTCGGCCCTGAGGAAGGGGCTGGATTCCTTTTTATACCTTGCTTAAGGTAGGGGAGGGAGAGCCTCACTGAAGCAGAATTTTCAGAAGCAGAACAAGCAAGTTAGATAAGGAAGCTGGTAACTAGAAGGCAGGAGGTTCTCATGATTGTTGATTACCAAGGAGGGTATACACACACAGTTCCCATGATTGGGGGTTACCAAGGAGAGTATTGGGTACTTGTCATACAATCAATCAAGAGGTATTCACAATAGCAAGTGGGCTTGTCAAGCAGGATACGGTTACAAAGGTTATATGTTTCTATAGTTCTGAGTACCACATGACCCAGCACAGTAGCATGACTGAGATATGCACTTAAGGGAGAAATGGTGGGAGGGGTGAGGCAGAGGTTAAGACAGAGTCTGTCTGGCTTTCAGCAAGATGGAGTCTGTCAGGCTAACACAGGGTAGGTTAGCATACTTCCACAGCTTGATGGGGTTGTCACAGCCACCTAATGCAAACTTCTTGATGTAATTGGGTTTCTGCCCCAATGGCTGGTCTATGAGGCTTCCAGGTGCAACAGCAGGGGCCCAGCTGACGGCAATGCAGCCAATGGTGTGAGCATTGTTGATCTTTACTTCCCGTTGGCCTTCCCTGGTGTAAGTCAGCAGGGAGATGGCCCCATCCGAGCTCCCACAGGCCAGGATCAGGCTGTAGTCATGGGGGGCCCAGCACACCGAGTTCACTGAGGAGTTGTGTCCCACGTACTCGTGGCTCTTCTCCCAGGTGCCATTCTCCTCTCTCCAGATAATGACTTTCCGGTCATAGGAGCACGATGCCAGGATGTTGCTGTACATGGGGTGAGCCCACACTACTTGCCACAAAGGACCCTCATTACCCCTGAGGCTGGTGATAAGGATCTGCCCTCCATTGTGTACATCAAAGATTTTGATGGACCTGTCTGATGAGCAGGCTGCCAGGCTGGTGCCACACTAGTCCATCTGGGCATCATGAATCATGTCCTCATGGGAGGTGTCCACAGTGTTAATTACTGACACCATGACTGAGGCAGTGGTTGCTCCAGGTCTCGGACATGGCAGCTCCCAGCGGTGCCTCAGAACAGCTTCTTTTTTTTAAAAAACGAGGTTTCACCATGTTGACCAGGCTGGTCTTGAACTCCTGACCTCAAATGATCCACTGCCTCAGCCTCCCAAAGTGTTGGGATTACAGGCGTGAGCCACCGCGCCCAGCAAGACAAAACATTTTCTATGTCTAGGCTCAGCATAGATAGCTCTGAGCCAATTTGACTAGGGCATAAATGTGGTTAAAGAAGCAAATCTGATTGACTTGAGGGATTAATTTTTTTTTTTTTGGAGATGGAGTTTTGCTCTTGTTGCCAGGCTGGAGTGCAGTGGTGCAATCTCGGCTCAGGGCACTTCTACCTCCCGTGTTCAAGCGATTCTCCTGCTTCAGCCTCCCAAGTGGCTGGGACTACAGGCACGCACCACCACACCTGGCTAATTTTATATTTTTAGTAGAGATGGGGGTTCTCCATGTTGATCAGGCTGCTCTTGAATTTCTAACCTCAGGTGATCTGCCTACCTTGGCCTCCCAAAATGCTGAGATTACAGGCATGAGCCACTGTGCCAGGATGAGGGATTAACTTTTTTTTTTTTTTTTTTAAATGAGGGCTTCACTTTTATAAACAGTTTTTCTAGGTTTCTTTTCAACCATGAGGTAGGATGGTAACTAAGTAAACAAGTTAGCAGATTCAATTTTTATTTTTATTTTTTTTTCTTTTGAGACAGAGTTTCGCTCTTGTTACCCAGGCTGGAGTGCAATGGCGCAATCTTGGCTCACTGCAACCTCCGCCTCCCGGGTTCAAGCAGTTCTCCTGTCTCAGTCTCTCGAGTAGCTGGGACTACAGGCGTGCGCCACCACACCCAGCTAATGTTTTTTTGTATTTTAGCAGAGACGAGGTTTCACTATGTTGGCCAGGATGGTCTCGATCTCTTGACCTTGTGATCCACCCGCCTTGGCCTCCCAAAATGCTGGGATTACAGGTGTGAGCCACCACGCCTGGCCTCATTTGGCTTTTTAGAGGAGACTTTTAGAGAAGCAATTTTTTGAAACCTAAACTCTGGTTAGAGGCTTCAGCATATCGAAAATAGGCATCTCATTTGTTTGTCTAATTTGGGAGTCCTTACTTTCAAATGTGCTTCTTAGATGGATAATCTTGTCTATCTGGAATGTTCTCTATAATGTCCCCTGTAATTCTAAATTGTATTTGATAAAATACCACCACTTTTCAGCCAGGCACAGTTGTTCATGCCTGTAATCCCAGCACTTTGGGAGGGTGAGGCAGGATGATTGCTTGAGCCCAGGAGTTCGAGACCAGCCTGGGCAACATGGTGAGACTCTATCTCTACAAAAAATGTTTTAAAATTAGCCAGGTGTGATGGTGTGCACTTGTGGTCCTAGCTACTCAGGAGTCTGAGGTGGAAGGATCATTTGAGCCTTGGAAGTCAAGGCTGCAGTGAGAGATTATCATGCCACTGCACTCCAGCTTGGGTGACAGAATGAGACTGTTAAAAAAAAATCATAATTTTTGTTATAATTTATAGCTTCCAGGGATATAATTTTTGTACATAGAAAAGGCAGGCATACTGGAAAGTGGAGCACTCAGATGTTTAGCATATTGGGTTTCTCAGATGAGTTGCCTATTTTCTCAGTATGAGAGCTGAAATAAAAGCCTATGAGGTCGGGTCATGTGATGTTTTCCATGTTTCTGGTTGCAAGGAAATCTTCTTAAAGCTCGTGGGTAATCTAGTGTCAAACTAACCTGTTGCATGACCAGCTTATCCTTTTAGTAGTCATATACTTAGGTGGTAGGTGCTCTAACAGCTTTTAGGTGCGCTTCCCATACCCATCAATTAAGTTGTGGTTTGGCACCAAGATTACATGGCCAACATAGCCAATGATCTTTCCCCTCCTTAACGTGCGAGAAAATGAAAGAAAGAGGAGAGAACCCAAATCCCTGTAAATTTCTGAAAAATAATGTCTAACACCCTCTGCAGTAACTGTCACTTGCTGCAGTCACTGTCCGTTTTCTTTAAAACTGTGATTCTTTGGTAGTGATGCATCGGTCACCAGAAGTCCCAGAGGTCATTTGCTCTGCCACAAGGCAACCCTTGGTACCCTAAAGCCAAAATTATCAGGAGCTCAAATACAAAGGGCTGGCCCTGCTGGGAACTAACTCATGACATTGGGAGCACTGTGAGGAAGGCAGGGGACTCTAAAGGAGGAAGGAGCACCTCATCTGCGTCCTTCAAGAGCCTCAGGGTCATCAGCAGTCTTCTTCAAGTCCCTTCATGGTCATCAGAACTGTCAAAACACAAAATTTCAACAAATTTACTCTAAAGATCGAGCTGGTTTTTATTAGCAATTCTTAAATCAGACAGCATTTTATCTAAAGAATAGGTAAGCGCTCTGCTAGGATGGCAAAACAGTAGGTTTTGGTCAGATAGCTAGAGCAGGAGTGAGGAAAAGCATAACAAAGCAGGTTGTTAACATCAGGTTACTTTCCTTGTAAGGGTTAAAGCAGGAGACTTCCTTAACATGCCGGTTCAGGTGGACTGGGCCTCTTCTGAATTGGTTGCTGTGAATCTTCTGATTTTAGGAAAAATTGGTCTAATGGGGAATTTTTCTGCTTCCTACAGTTTCAGCTTGATTGCATGACACTTAGCGTAGTGACTCCATTTTGATTTATTCTGTTGGGGCCTAGTGCAGGAGCTCAGTCCAAAACAACGGCTTCCCATACATTTTATGTAACGCCTTTATAATAAGTGGGTCAATGTAAGTAAAGCGTTTACCTTAATTCTGTGAGCTACTCTAGCAAGTGACTGAACCCAAGAAAGGGGTCATGAAAACCTCTAATCTGTAACTAAATTGGACAGAAGTTGTGAGTAATCTCAGGATTTACTATTTGCCGTTGGCATGTGAACGTGTGGAACTGACTCTTTAATCTGTGTGATCTGACACTATACCTGGTTACTTAGCATCAGAGTTGAGTTTAGCTGTAAGACTCTCAGTTGGTGTCTTCAGAAAATTGGAGAATTGCTTGATGTGGAGAAAAATCCTTACACATTTGATCACTGGAATATTTTATGTTGAGTATGAGAATAGAGAAAAATAATTTGCTTTTCCTATACAGTAGCCCACAAGCCCACTAAGATCTGTTTTCTGCCCTTCATCAGACCTGGGCTTGGAAAACACTCTGCCATGGTTCACTTGAGTTTTCAAAATTTGGCCTGTGGACTTTCAGGGTCCCCATCACGCTCTGTTGTAAGCACTTATTTCCTTTTCATGCCACCAACAGACTGAAAGCTTCTTAAAACTAGAAACCAGGCTTTATTCAGCTTTTTATCCTCTTAACCTAGCCCAGGGCCTGGCACACAGTCTGTGTTTAACAATGCTTGACTGTCAGTTCTACCATGGTGCCTACATAGCTCTCTCTGGATGCTTTTCTCCAGGAGAAACGCAGCATTACCTTTCTCTACCTGGTTGAAATGTCACCTCCCCAGACCCTAAAATCAAACGGTATGTCTCACCTTGTGTGCGGTTCCCTCTCATCTCAAGAAGCTCAGTTTGGCACGGATTTCAAAGAGCAAACTAACATGTACAAGGCACTGCTGTGCTAGGAAAAATTGTAAGAGACTTTTAAATGGGCAAAGAATTACTGGGTGTCCTTTAAATGGAATGGTGTGTGTTATTTAGAGTTCCAGGTTATCTGATTCTATGCTGCAAAAGTGCTGGACTGTTTTACAACTCTGTAGAAATGGAAGTTAATGGGGAGGGCAGATGACGGACAGATGTTTTCTGTCTAGAGCCCAATGCAGGTTATAAATAATGTCTCTTCATGGCAATCCAAATAAATTAATTTTGTCCAGTACAGAACAAATCTTTGTTAAGTGTAACTGCCAAAGGGGTTCACCTTGCCTGCTGCCTAGACAGAACCAATTCATCAAGACAGGGGAATTGAAATAGAGAAAGAGTAATTCACGCAGAGCTGGCTGTGCTGGAGACTGGAGTTACATTATTACTCAAATCAGTCTCCCCAAGCACTCAGGAAGCAGAATTTTTATTTATTTATTTATTGAGATGGAGTCTCCCTCTGTCACCCAGGCTGGAGTGCAATGGCGTGATGTCAGCTCCTGCAACCTCTGCTTCCTGGGTTCAAGTGATTCTCCTGCCTCAGCCTCCCTAGTAGCTGGGACTACAGGTGTGTACCACCACACCCGGCTAATTTTTGTATTTTTAGTAGAGACGAGGTTTCACCATATTGGTCAGGCTCGAACTCCTGACCTTGTGATCCACCCGCCTCAGCCTCCCAAAGTGTTGGGATTACAGGTGTGAGCCACCTTGCCTGGCCGCAGAATAATTATTATTATTTGAGACAGAGTTTTGCTCTTGTCACCCAGACTGGAGTGCAATGGCATGATCTTGGCTCACCACAACCTCCACCTGCCAGGTTCAAGCCATTTTCCTGCCTTAGCCTCCCAAGTAGCTGCGATTACAGGCATGTGCCACCACACTTGGCTAATTTTGTAATTTTAGAAGAGACAGGGTTTCTTCATGTTGATCAGGCTGGTCTCGAACTCCTGACCTCAGTTGATCCGCTCACCTTGGCCTCCCTAAATGCTGGGATTACAGGCGTGAGCCACTCTGTAATCTGGCTAATGTTAGTCCTACAAAGGCAATCTAGTCCCCAGGCAAGAAGGAGGTCTACTTTGGGAAAGGGCTGTCTTTGTTTAAACTATAAACTAAGTTTCTCCCACAGTTAGTTTGGCCTACACCCAGGAATGAACAAGGACAGCTTGGAGGTTAGAAGCAAAATGGAGTCTGTTAAGTGAGATCTCTTTCTCTGTCTCAGTCATAATTTTGCAAAGGCAGTTTTATAAGTACAATTCCATTTGAAACAGTTAAAATCCTGCTAGTTTCCGCCTTAATTCATGATTTAAATAAACATATGTTCATTCTCTATCTGTATGAGCCATGCTTTTACCATTTTGAAAACTATCCTTTAGCAGTAGTATCTATGAAAGAGAGAGCAATAATTAATACACGGTAAGCATTTATTCCATGTCAGGCACTATGCTAAGGGTTTTATAGATTGCACTTTATTTAATCCTTATGGTGACTCTGTAAGTTAAGTTCTATTCTTAGTTCCATTTTACTGATGTGGAAACCAAGGCCTAGAGGCTAAGTAACTTGCCTAATGACCCAGAGCTAGTAAGTGGCCTATCTGAGATTTGAGACCTGAGATTTGAAAGATTTGCACTGTAATTGCACTTCCGCCATGAGGGCAATTGAAATAAAATTGTGGGGCTGGGCATGGTGGCTCAATCCCAGCACTTTGGGAGGTTGAGGCAGGCGGATCACAAGGTCAGGAGTTTGAGACCAGCCTGGCCAACATGGTGAAACCCCGTCTCTACTAAAAATACAAAAAAAAAAAAAAAAGAAAAGAAATAGCCAAGGTGGTGGCTCACGCCTGTAATCCCAACTACTTGGGAGGCTGAGGCAGGAGAATTGCTTGAACTGGGGAGGTTGCAGTGAGCCAAGAGCCAAGATCTTGCTGCTGTACTTCAGCCTAAGCAAAAGAGCAAGACTATCTCGGGCAAAATAAAAAAGAAAGAGGAAGGAAGGAGGGAGGGAGGGAGGGAGGGAAGGAAGGAAAGAAGGAAGGAAGGAAGGAAGGAAGGAAGGAAGGAAGGAAGGAAGGAAGGAAGGACGGACAGACATTGTGGAATCAGATAAGGCTTCCTGGAGGAGGAACAGGAACCAAATTTCAAAGGATAAGGAGTTGGTGCAGAGGGGAAAAAAGGAAGGAGCTTCCAGGTCAGATCAGCACTAAGAAATTCAGTTGGCCTGGAGAGCAGGGTGTGGGCTGAGGCCTGGTAAGAGATAAGGCTGAGGCAAACTGATCAAGGAGAGCCCTGTGAGTCCAGAAGTCCAGGAGTTTGAACTTTATTCTCAAACTACAGGATTTTAAGCAGAAAAAAATGACATGATTAGATTGAGTTTTATTATTTTTATCTTTATTGCTTTTGTTTGTAGTTATAAAAGAGTATAGGCTTTTTTTTTTTTTGGTAAATTAAAAAAAAAGCGCTGAGAGATTTGGCCCTTAAAATTATTTTGGCAGCACTATTGATGCTGGATCCAAAGTGGTGAGTGGGAAGATTTAGGGAGGGCCGGGTGAGGTGGCTCACGCCTATAATCCCAGCACTTTGGGAGGCCAAGGCAGGCGGATCACGAGTTAGGAGTCCAAGACCAGCCTGACCAACATGGTGAAACCGCCGTCTCTACTCAGAGTACAAAAATTAGCCGCCAGGCATGGTGGCACACGCCTGTAATCCCAGCTACTAGGGAGGCTGAGGCAGGAGAATTGCTTGAACCCGGGAGGCAGAGGTTGCAGTGAGGTGAGATTGTGACATTGCACTCTACCCTGGATGACAGAGCAAGATTCCATCTCAAAAAAAAAAAAGTCAGGAAAGCTGTTGGAAACTAAGCCAAAAGCAAGGAAAAAGAAGAGGAGATAGAAAGGAGAAACAGTAAACTAGATGAATCTACAGGATTTGGCAACTGTGGCATGTCGCGGGGTAGGAGAGTGGGAAGGAGGGGCTGGTGCACAGGGAGAGCCCCCTCAAAGCGCCTAGCTCAGAAAACCTTCTACTGCAGGCCTGGTTACTCATTCTTAGCAGTGAAAAGCGTTGATATCTAAAATTTGTACAACTCCCATTCTAAAAAGCATATACAAATAGAGACTGAGCAAAAGCGCCCAGGCCCTTTTCTTTTGGCCTCAGGGTGGNAAAAAAAAAAAAAAAAAGCAGTGTGGAGAGAGGAAAAGAAAGATAAATCACAAAAAAACTACAAGCATTATAAACCTTCTGTTGATAATTACGCACATACAGATTGTCAGCACACCAGGTGACTTTTAATCCCGGTCCAATTCTCCTCCTGGCCCTCTTAATGGCTTCTGGCCACTTCCTCTTGGGATCTGGCCAGAGTACGCTCAGGAAATGCAAAGTTTTAATTCTGGAATCAGTAAAGCATATTAGGAAAGGAAATCCACAAGTGAAAAAAAGACCATGCATTTCAAAGCTAAGGGACAGAATTAGATTGTGAATTTGTGGGGACACGAACCATTGTACTCACTCTGGTGCAGAACTCAGGGATTGGTTTGGCTATTATTCACCTTCGGGTTCAGTCGGGATTTGGTCTCTTCCATTCTTGTATGATTCCAAAGCTTCCATCCAGCACAACCTTCAGCTCTAGGAGCTAAGCTGTCTGTAGTCCCGCTTTGTGCTTCCTGACAGCAAGGGGGATGAGCCAACAAGATGAAGGCCCAGATAAACAGTATTTTTAATTATACTCACTTCCCTAGGATTTTGCAGGATCAGATGATAGAATATATTTGAAAGGCCTTTGTAAAATTGGATGAGCTATACAATCACCAGCTGTTCTTTATTCATTGTTCTGGTTGATGACCTAACTGATACTTGCTATACTGCCTTGCAGAATGTTCAAGCAGATTCAGATTTTTACAATGACTATGCACTAATATATTAATATGACTATGCACTCAGCAGTGTACTGTGTACTTTCACACTTAATCCTCACAATAATTTTATCATGTTTATCAAAGATCAGATGGATTAACTTGCTCAAAAATATACTTTTTGATCTTTTTGTGCTCTCTCAAGATTGGATTAGAGGTTTCTCCATGTATTACCCCACCACAGCAGTTACTACATATCTTCCCCACTAGACTAGAAGCTGTGGATGCTAAGAACCATATTTTGTTCACTGCCATATGCCCTCTATCTAGCTAATGGAGCCAGGCATATAGAAGATGCTACAAAAAAAAATAGTTTGGATGAATGAATGAATGAAGGCTGATTTTATATCCATTGCTCTATTCTGAAAACTGCTTTCTTTATAACTTACTGTTCGTCATCTATTTTCCCCTATTAGAATGTAAGATGCCTATGAAAACATATTATTGCATTTTGTTCACTGCTGGATTCTCAAAGCCTGGGACAATGCCTGGGATATACTATGTGTCCAATAAGTACCTGTTGGTGAATGAACAAATGATAGCCATGTGGACAAGCAAATTACACCTCTTTTGTGCCCTCACTGTATTTCTTCTTTCTGATGCTGATCTCAGTAAGATAATGCTCAAGAACAATCCAACACTGTTACGTGGGTGAGTGGCTGAGAGTGGAATGCTCTGGCTTTCTGAGGTAAATATTCACTAGCAGCTGAATGCTTATCAGAGAACCACAGGAATGCTGTCTCCAACACCACTGCCTGCAGGAAGGAGGCACTGGTGGCCTATGGACTCTACACTTCATAGCTTTGGTCCAGCACCAGCAAAATAGTGATGCAAGACCATCGTGCTCTTGAGTTCTGTCATATTCATCTCTTTCACCAGGATGCAACTCTTGAGAAGCAGAAAAAGTAGCTGGCTTGTAATAACCATTAGCTTGATTTTCTTAGGAATCAAGGGTCTCTTGCCAGAATTCTTCTAGATCAAATGCATAGTTTTTGCTTTCTGTAAACCAGTATTATGTGGTCCATTGTTTTTTCTTTTCTTTTTTTTTTTGAAACAGTCTCGCTTTGTAGCCAGGCGCCAGGCTGGAGTGCAGGGGCGCAATCTCGGCCTCCTGGGTTCAAGCGATCCTCTTGCCTCAGCCTCCTGAGTAGCTGGGACTACAGGCGCATGCCACCACACCCAGCTAATTTTTGTATTTTTAGTAGAGACAGGGTTTCACCATGTTGGCCAGGATGGTCTCGATCTCTTGACCTCGTGATCCACCCGCCTCGGCCTCCCAAAGTGCTGGGTTCATAGGCGTGAGCCACCGCGCCCGGCCCATTGTTTTCTTTTAGTATAAAAGTAACCATCATATTAAGAAAATTTCGAATATGGAAAAAACAGAAAAAGTCACCTCTAATTTTACCACACTCACAAAATTATGATTGGTATATATGTGCATTTTCTTTTTCCCTGTGCTTGTGTATATATGTATTAGGCATATTTATGTACACATATCATACTAGTTTTTTTTTTTTCTTGAGAAGGCGTTTTGCTTTTGTTGCCCAGGCTAGAGTGCAATGGTGTGATCTTGGCTCAACCTCTGCCTCCCGGGTTCAAGTGATTCTCTTGCCTCAGCCTCCCGAGTAGCTGGGATGACAAGCATGCACCACCATGACCAGCTAATTTTGCATTTTTAGTAGAGATGGGGTTTCTCCACGTTGGTCAGAATAGTCTCAAACTCCTGACTTCTGGTGATCTGCCTGTCTCAGCCTCCCAAAGTGCTGGGATTACAGGTGTGAGCCACCTTGTCCGGCCCAGTATATGTTTTTTCACTCAACATCATGCCATATTTGTATCACAGGGACTTCGTAACCATCCATCTAACTACTTATTGAGGCAAGGTGCAGTGGCTTATGCCTGCAATCCCAACACTTTGAAAGGTTCAGGCAAGAGGACGGCTTGAACTCAAGAGTTGGAGACCAGCTTAAGCAACATAGTGAGATCCATCCATAAAAGTTATAGTTCTGAGGTCAGGAGTTTGAAATCAGCCTGGCCAACATGGTGAAACCTGTCTCTACTAAAAAAGTACAAAAATTAGCCACGTGTGGTGGCACGTTCCTGTAATCCCAGCTACTCCAGAGGCTGAGGCCTTTTTCTCCCCCTAAGCATGAACTTCTTATGGTCAAGTGATAACCTTCTTGACAACCCTAGGGGTTGGTACTAATTATTATAAACACATTTTATTAGAAAAAAACCCTGACGCTTAGGGAGGGTAAGTAACTTGTCTGAGCCTCAATTTGAACCCAGGGAGCACCCCTTGTTAACCAGCCAGTAAGATGTGATTCCTTTTGCTATCTATCTCCTCTGGGCAAGTCAAGAGTAAAAGCAAAGAGTAAATATACTGATGCTTTTCAGCTGAGGAGAAAGATATTCTATGACCTACTGCTTCCAACTGCTCACATTTGAATGACTTTGCCACAGTGGCCCAGGGAGGAAAAAAGGATGACTGAATCTAAAACCCTAAAGCTAGAACACATTTCAGGTAGTGATGTATGTGAACTGCCACCCCTCCCTGCCCAGATTCTTTTAAAGTCTGAAGCAACTTGGCTAGATTGCTCATTTAGGCAAGCCAAGCAAGCTTGGGTTGTCATTTCCCATCATGTGCTGAAAGAATGGTCATAATTACACAAGTCTATCATTAACCTCTTTCATCATGTCTTCTAAGCAGTGCCTGATGTGATTATTAAAACAAGCCATGTTGGCCGGGCGATGTAGCTCATGCCTGTAATCCCAGCACTTTGGGAGGCTGAGGCGGGCGGATCACGAGGTCAGGAGATCGAGACCAGCCTGGTCAACAAGGTGAAACGCTGTCTCTACTAAAAATACAAAAATTAGCCAGGCGTGGTGGCAGGCGCCAGTAATCCCAGCTACTAGGGAGGCTGAGGCACGAGAATGCTTCAACCCAGGAGATGGAGATTGCAGTGAGCCAAGATTGTGCCACTGCACTCCAGCCTGAGCAACAGAGTAAGACTTTGTCTTGAGAAAAGAAAAAAAAAAAGATGAGGAAAGGTTAATAGTAAACCTTCACATTTGCAGCATGGTTTTTGTTGTTTTCTTTTTCTTTTTGTTTTTTGAGTTGGAGTCTTGCTCTGTCACCCAGGTTGGAGTGCAATGGTGCCCTTTCGGCTCACTTTAACCTCTGCCTCCCGGGTTTGAGTGATTCTCCTGCCTCAGCCTCCTGAGTAGCTGGGATTACAGGCATGTGCCACCACACCCAGCTAATTTTTGTATTTTTAGTAGAGACACGGTTTCACCAACGTTGGCCAGGATAGTCTTGATCTCTTGACCTCGTGATCAGCCCACCTCGGTCCCCCAAAGTGCTGGGATTACAGACGTGAGCCACTGCACCCAGCTGTCCTTTCCTCATCTAAGCAAAACATTTAAAAATGTTTTATTGCTAAAAAATGCTAAAAAGTGAGGGGATGGTGGTGAGGGGCATAGCTGCACTGACTTACTATACTGTGAACCATTTCCCAGGGAAGGTAAAACCTGGACGTTTACGTTTTTCATACAAACATGCAACCAATATCCAATGATTGTCTCTATTCTCGGTATTGCAGAGAGTGTGGGACAGAGAAAGGAAAAGATAAGCAGGTGCTTTATGTATACATCTATTTTCCCAAAGCAGCCACTGAAACCATGTTAACTGAAATAAAACATCAAGTGCAGTCAGTCTGCAAATGGAGTAAAGGAACACACTAGATCAGAAAGCCCAGGTGCTTCCAGTGTTGACCTGCAACACAGAGATGCTAAGCTGATTGCTAATAAGGAGGAAATATACAGTGGTCTATTAAGTGTGCAATAGTATTATGTCCAAAGAAGATACCTTTTTTTTTGAGACGAAGTCTTGCTCTGTCATCCACGCTGGAGTGCAGCGGCACAATCTTGGCTCACTGCAACCTCCGCCTCCTGGGTTCGAGCAATGCTCCTGTCTCAGCCTCCCATGTAGCTGGGATTACAGAGGCCTGCCATCATGCCTGGCTACTTTTTGCATTTTTAGTAGAGATGGGTATCCCCATTTTGGCCAGGTTGGTTTCAAACTCCTGACCTCAAGCCATCTGCCCGCCTTGGGCTCCCAAACTGTTGGGATTACAGGCATGAGCCACTGCACGTGGTTGAAAAATACTCATATATATTCCTTAATTTAAAAATGTTTTATTGCTAAAAAATGCTAAAAAGTGAGCACATGCTGTTTGAAAAATGGTACCAAAACCAAATTAGTGAATTAAAAAAAAAAAAAGTTTTAAAAAGCAGTATCTCTGAAGCCCAATGAGGAATGCCTGGCACTAACTTTTTTTTTTTTTTTTTTGAGATGGGGTCTTGTTCTTTCGCCCAGGCTGGAATGCAGTTAACTTGGCTCACTGCAACCTCTGTCTCCTGGGTCCAAGTGATTCTCCTACCTCAGCCTCCCGAGTAGCTGGGACTATAGGTGTGCACCACCATGCCCGTGTAATTTTTGTATATTTAGTAGAGATGGGTTTCACTATATTGACCAAGCAGGTCTTGAACTCCTGACCTCAAGTGATCCACCCACATTGGCCTCCCAAAGTGCTGGGATTACAGGCCTTATTAATTTTTGCTTCTGAATACAGCAACTTCAGAACACTTCTGATAAGTGATGGTTAATCTGCATCACAAACCCTCACTCCACTAACAAGAGTTAACCATTGAACAGAGATTAAACAGAGTGCTGTGTGGATGTAACTGCAGCAATAAAGATTAGGGAAGATGATTCTTTACACTTGCTTTACTTTTATTTTTTAGATTTCCTTTACTTACATTCCTGATTCCCTCACCAACAGTAATCCTCATTTTTATAGAAGGGAAGAGAGGTACACAGAGGTTATAGACTTGGATCCAAAGAAAATGACCGAGTCCAAACTGGGGCCAAGCCTGCCAATACTCTCAGCAGGAGTTTTCTCCTCTAACACTCTTCCTCTATTTGCCATGATGCCCCATACAAAGGGAGTTTTTCATTGTTTCCTTAAGGTTAACTGCTCTGGATGCTCTCAGTTCAAATAAGATGGTTTTAAAATTCCCCTCCTTGCATTACAGCAAAGAAGAAGAAAGGAGAAATTCAAATTAAAACAAATCATATATACAAATATCAAGGTTCATAAGCTGGATGATTTAATTCAATCAATTTAACAAGGCCCAAAGTGAAACATGGTAATGAAAATGAAGACACAGCAATATTTTCCTCAAGAAAATAGACATCTGGAAGAAAAAATATTTCTTAAAAAAAGTTTATTTGGAAAAGTCAGCCTCTTACACAAGGTTTTGTATCTATACTTTTACTCTGTCAATTACAGTGGTATTTTAAATGCATTGAATATAATTCATTGAATATATCTTTCTGCCTCGATTTAAGTGATATAAGGTTTAAAAAATATTTACAGTTTTCATTCTGGTCCATCTTCCCTCCTTATCCTTATACTGAACCCATTTCTCTGCTTTTCAGGTAAATGAAAACGGACACAAAATTTTTAGGTTTGTGTGGAGAGTAAGAATGCATCCAATAATTCTAAGCATAACAATTTTCTTTAAGGCTTCTCTGAAAAAAGAGAAGGAATCACTTATTAAAACTAAGCACACTTAGCAACTTCTCTCCCAATTTTATCTTTATTGGTTTGCCTGGTGCCAAATTTTTCTGGCCCTTATAAATTTGCAAACAAAAAAAAAAAAAAAGAGAGAAAAAAAAAAAACCCCAACACCAAACACGTACACCTATCTCACACACAGCTCTAAGCTAGAAGCAGATATAAATGGGACCACTGTGAATCAAAGGGGAAAAATTCCAGGAAAAAAAAATTCCAATAGTCTCACAGTTTAACTGAGGTTTTGGAAAAACCTAAGTGAATTCAGCTGATGTTTGAAATATCTGTCTATATTTAATTAGATGTGTTGTATTTACCAAGGAGGCACAAATATGTAGCTTTGAAGATTTTAATACTAACTTTTCCAGTGAGAAAAATAATACCAGGTGATTTCAAAAAGAACAATGATCTATAACCACTCACAGTGCATCTTTGAACAGGGGAGAAAAAGTAGCTAATTTAATGAAAACAGCCCTTAAGCACTTTACTTGGCTTCTAATAAGCATCCTAAGAAAAGGTACCTGAGAGGGGTTGACAAGTAGACCGTGTCTAGAACAGCCAAGATGTTTCCAAAGTTTTACGCTTTGAATTCCTAAATACATAGCTAGCAGAAACATATGCCAAAAATCTACTGATGCCAGGAAAATATTTTTGTCAGCATTTTATAAAATCTCTTAACTTTCAACCAATATTTCTGTTCATAAATCTTCCAGTGAAAATGTCTGAAATATATTACATATAACAATGAAGCAAGATTAACTTTAAATTTTAGATTTGCCTCAAACAAGTTAGTTGTTACTTTTCCTTTTAACACAACACTCAAAATAGATGAATTCAGCAAAAATGGTTTAAGAAGTTAAGGCTCTCTAAAGACTAAAACTTAAGGCACATACTATAATCTTTATGACACTGTTAAAAGCTAAGACTAAAACAAAACAAAACAAAATGAAACCTACTTCTTTCCCGTATCCTTTGCCACCAACCACTCCCTCCTCAAAGCTTATGGCATTTTAAATTCAGGCTGTTGGTAAGGAGTGAAACAAAAATCCCATAAATGAACAACTGGTATGATTTCCACGCAAATGTCCACTATTTTGCATTGAGCACCACTGGTAGATTACAGGCCAGTAGAATATTTTCAGATATCCTGGGTCATGAACTGTTCCATTTACCCTTCAGCTCCGTGGATTCAGACTGGACTTTCCTCCTCCTTGGGGCCTCCTTCTGTGCCTTTCTGGCCCGGAGATTCTGCTAGTTTGGTAACTTCCTTTGGCTTCTCAGAAACATCTATACTGGTGTCTCCCTCTTTACTTTTCTTTTTCTGCTTTTCTGCCTTCTGTTCTTTTGCCAAAAGTCGGTAATTGATGGACATACCAATGAAGAGATAGATACCTGCAATAATCAGGACTATGCCACATGCCCAGTATGTGTATTTGTAGTCTCCATACTTGTCATTGAGCTTACCTAAACATGTAAAACAACAAAAAAAGTTATGTTACTCTTATAGGTTCCCCCCCCACTGCCCAAGCAAAGCTTAAGGATCCATTCAGAAAGATGCCAATCCAATCTTTAAAGAGTCTCAAAATGATGAATTAGTATAAGGAATTGCTAAAAATTTTCTGATCCTCTGTTTATAATGTCTCATTGTTTTTAAGTGGCCTTTGCATATTCCATTATTTTCAATAACTTGAAAATAGTTAACTCTTGGCAAACTGGAATTGGAAGAGACACAGGGATCACCTAGAGTCAATTCTTTTAATACACTGTAGAAATAACTGTTGCTAAAAGAGGCTTGTGAGTCTTGCCCAATGCCATAGTGCCATTTACCCAGGCCAATGCTCTTTCTCTCTTAGCATTTCCCAGACTATTCCTGTGAACACTTGTCCAGTGCTAAAAATTTAACAGCAATATCTCACAGCCATTCTAAGTGCTTAATCCTTATAACAGGCAGATTCTACTACCATCCTCACTGGACAGATTTAAAAACTAAATTAGAGATGTTAGCTAATTTGTCCATGGTCACAAAACTAATAAGTGAAATGGCTTTAAGCCTAGAAAGTCTGACTGCACCCTTAACCATGTGCTACAAGGATACTGCTCTACTGTTTCAAAGGTCAAAGGAATTGGTAAATGGTGTATTATTTTCTCATAAAGGCTTTGTGAGGTCTGGGAGTAAAGAACCCTATTTAACTTAATGTTTCCAAATTTTATGTTGGTCATGAAACTTTTATTGTAAAATTTATTAGCATCTCATTGAACTGCTATGTCTGGGAAAATCCTACTTTACACTTAAACAGGACTTAACACAACCAATTGAGTTATGATTCCATATGGCTTTCTAACTCAGGGCATCATTCATTCAGCAATATTTATTGAACCTTTATCATATATCAGGCACGGGCTCAGCTAGGCCTTGAAGATAAGGGCGAGCAGAGTAGATAACATCCATGGATATACAAAACAATAAGGACAGTCTCCGGTACACTGTGAGCTTACATGGCAGTTATTATTATACTACTGCTACTGGAATAACCTTTTTTTCCCTTGCTTTTTGTGTGTTTTTCCAAAATTCATGGGGTGAGTGTGGTGGCTCATGCTTGTAATCCCAGCACTTTGGGAGGCCAAGGCGGGTGATCATCTGAGGTCAGGAGTTAGAGATCAGCCTGGGCAACATAGCAAAACCCATCTCTACTAAAAACATAAAAATCTGCTGGGCATGGTGTCACACACCTGTAATTTCAGCTACCAGGAGGCTGAGGTTGCAATGAGCCGAAATTGTGCCACTGCGTTCTAGCCTGGGCAACAGAGCGAGACACTGTCTCAAAAAAGGAAAAAACACTGACAATTCTAACAATATCTGATCCACCTTTTGGCTTGATGGTTTAATTTAATTAGATTCTGTATTTGAGCACTTATGCTGTGCCAAGCATTGTACCAGCACCAAGGGTACAGAAATGAGAAAGACTTGCTCTTACTCAAATAGCTCATTAATGTTTGCTTTCTGTCAGCTTTCCCATCTTATGTGCTTGTTTTATAACAGAGCTGCATTAGTAAGGAGACATACTATACCTAAAAGTGGTGGCCCCAGGAGGACAGGACAGCATTCCACAATGGTCACCAATCCCACAGCGCTGGAGAACCTCTGGGGTCCGACAAGGTCCATCAGTGTTTCAAACAATACGGAGCTGAGCCACCCAAAGGCAAATCCAAAGAATCCCGCATAGACACATAATCCAACATAGGTAGTGGATAAAGGTGCTAGCATATGACACACTCCATTTGCAATAATGGAAGCTGCAAAGAAATACTGAATTCGAGGTCTTACTAGCTTTGTGTTTGCTAAAAGTCCCATAGATGGTCTGGCTACCATGTCAACAAAAGCCAGAACGGGAAGAAGGAAGGCAGACTGCTCTCTAGAATAGTGCTGACTCTTCCCATAACTATTAAGATAGACCAAAGGTGCAAAGAGTCCAAAAAACATGATCACATTTCCAGAGAGGTAGAGCAAAAAGCCTCTGTGGGTGAATAGGGTTAAGTCCATGAACTGATTAATTGTTTGGAAGACGGATCGTTTCTCCTTTTTGGGGTGTCCTCCAATGAGATCTCTATTTGTATCGCCCTGTTCTTTTTTTGCATCAGATTTTCCAGCTTTCTGGTGGGATTCTTTAGGCTTATCTTTCCCTGCCTTGGTTGGCTTGGGTCCAATTGGTCGCATGAGGGCTCCAGCTACACAGCAGTTTAGTAGTAAGCCCCCAAGAATCAGAAAGCTTCCTCTCCAGCCAAAGAGACCGAAGAAAACCTCATTGAGGGGGGCCAGGGTAGAGAGGAACACAGGGCTGCCTGCCATTGCCAGTCCGTTGGCTAATGGTCGCTTCTTGTAGAAATACTTCCCAATCATGGTCAGAGCTGGATTCAAGTTGAAGGCAAGCCCAAGACCTGTGAAAAGGAAAAATCAATAAATACATAATAAGAGATATAAATAATGGAAAGAATAGGAGATAAAAATCCTCATTACTAGAGGACATGTTATGTAGTGGTTTAATGTGAGTTCTAAAACAGACATGGGTTCAAATCTCACTATCAGTGCTTACTGGCTGCATAATCTCGGACATGATACCCTCCTATGACTGCTTCCTAATATGTAAAACGGACACAGGGCATTGCTGTGAGGAAGAAAAGATTTGTTAAATACTTAGTACAGTGCCCAGCATGTAGTAAACACCCAATACATGTGATTTTTATTATTGTTGTTTTTATTATTTGAAGGTGAAAATTGTCTATTTTGTCAAATCTAACAAAATCATCTGAAGGATTATTATAACCATATAAAATCATTAAGTCTACAGTAGAGATAAAACAAATTTACACTAGAAATTGCAGTGGTTCATACCTATAATCCTAGTGCTTTGGGACGCCGAGGAGGGAGGACTGATTAAGGCCAAAAGTTCAAGACCAACCTGGGCAACATAGCAAGACCGGTCTCTAAAAAAGTAATTCAAAAACTAGCCGGGTGTGGCAGTGTGTGCCTGTATTCCTAGCTACTTGGGTGGCTGAAGCTGGAGTACCGCTTGAACCTAGGAGTTTGAGGCTACTGTGAGCTATGATCATATAACAGCACTCCAGCCTGGGCTATGGCACAAGAACCTGTCTCAAAAACAAAAAAGAAAGCAGGAACATAGAATGCAAAATGATCTCTTTCACTATGGCACCAAAAACTTAAAAACAGGCAATTTCTAATACTCAAATTATGAAACTTTTTTAAGAGATCAGAGAATTTAAAATACACACAAAGTTTTGGGAAAATAAAACACAACATTATTAAGATGTCAAGGTTCCTGAAATGAATATACTAATTTAATGCAATCCAATGAAAATGTGGGTGAATTTTATTGTTCAGATTAAGGTAAAATGATTCTAAAAGATACTCAGAGTGCTCACTTTAGCAGCACATATATTAAAATTGGAATGATACAGAGAAGATCAGCATGGCCCCTGCGCAAGGATGACACGCAAATTCGTGAATCGTCCCATATTTAAAAAAAAAAAAAAGAAAAAAAAAGATACTTAGAGAACACATACAGAGCTACTATGAAATTTTTGGTGGTGCAGAGGAAAAAGTGGGACCAACCAGAATAAATTTTTAAATGGCTTTACAAAACTACAATCATTAGAACAGTGTGGCCCTATTTCAGGAATCAGTAAACACTTATCAGTGCAAGTCTAGAAATACTACAAAAAGTCCAGAAACAGAGTTGAAATATATAGAAACATTTAATGTAAGATAATGACATGGAAAGATGTTCATTTTATATATATATATATATATTTTTTTTTTTGGAGACAGAGTCTCACTCTGTCATCCAGCCTGGAGTGCAATGGTGCAATCTCAGCTCACTGCAATCTCTGCCTCCCAGGTTTCAGGGATTCTGCCTCAGCCTCCTGAGTAGCTGGAATTACAGGTGCCCACCACTACACCTGGCCTCAGGTGATCTGCCCGCCTCGGCCTCCCAAAGTGCTGAGAATACAGGCGTGAGCCACCTCATCTGGCCAATATATTGTTAAGTGCAAAAAAGACTGGTTATAAAATATACGTAATTTGATCTTTTTTTGCTCTAAGAAAAGGTGCATCTGTGCATAGAAAAACACATGGAAGGATATACATAGAAATGTTAATAGTGATATTCTTTGGATTGTGAGGTTATGGATAACTTTTATTCATTATGTTCATCAATAGTTCATTATCTTAATTTACTAATTTTTCTTTTCTTGCTTTGTCGCCCAGGCTGGAGTGCAGTGGCGTGATCTCAACTCACTGCAACCTCTGCCTCTTGGGTTCAGGCAATTCTCCTGTCTCAGCCTCATGAGTAGCTGGGAATTATAGGTGCCCACCACCATGCCTGGCTAATTTTTGTATTTTTAATAGAGATGGTTTCACCATGTTGCCCGGCTGGTCTTGAACTTTGGGCCTCAAGTGATCCACCTGCCTGGCCTCCCAAAGTGCTGGGATTACAGGCATAATCCACTGTGCCTAGCCAATTTAGTGACTTTTAAAATAGGGGGGGAATTATCAAGCATATCCTCTAACCCTCAGAAATATCTACTAAAAATTTGTTTTTCTAGTACTCTTATCTGTAGTTCTTCAAAATGAGAATCAAGTAATTTCTATAAGAAAAGAATTTCACTCCAGAGAGCTGAAAGATGAATGCAGATAAAAAATACAAAATAGCCAGCAATAAATTAATGCTTGAAATGAATCGGTAGTAACTCACCTCCAATGACTCCAATACAGAAGTACAGCTCCTCTACTGTGTTACAGAAAGAAGCTGCAATCAAGCCACAGCCTGACAAGCAGCCACCAATCATTATAACTGTACGACTTCCATATTTATTCACCAGGATACTGCTGATAGGACCTAAAAGATAACCAAAAATGTAGTAATATAAAGGAAACTGCTCCCTCACATCTATACAAGTATGAATGACAATGAATGACAAACCCTCCAAAATAAAGCAGCAATGATAATATTATTGTCTATAATTATTTCTGAGTCATATGTACTAAAATAAAGATGCTAGAAAACATAATAAATTGTGCATGTTCTACATCTAAAAATACTGGATGGAATTTTCCTAAAATACAAAAGACCCGAAGTTAGTCTTTCTCTTTTAAGGCAGGGCAGGCTGAAAACATCTTGCCAACGGATGTTCACAAGGTTTTTGATGTATCTGGATATGATTAACATATATGTAGAAAATGGCCAGGAGCGGTGGCTCACACCTATAATCCCAACACTTTGGGAGGCCGAGGCAGGTGGATCACATGAGATCAGGAGTTCAAGACCAGTCTGGCCAATACAGTGAAACCTCATCTCTACTAAAAATGCAAAAATTAGCTGGGCATGGTGCTGCATTCCTGTAATCCTAGCTACTCGGGAGGCTGAGGCAGGAGAATGGCTTAAACCTGGGAGGTGGAGGTTTCAGTAAGCCAAGATCACGCCACTGCACTCCAGCCTGGGTAATAGAGTGAGACTCTGTCTCAAAAAACAAACAAAAAACACCTATGTAGGAAGTATTCTCTGTTTTAAATTTCACACAGGCAGTGATAGGAGACATATCTAAATAGGTTTTAGACTTGTATATTATCATAAATGTGGTTTGTGTTATATATTTTTTTTAAAGACAAAAGACAAAAATGTGGCCGGCCAAGGTGGCTCACACCTGTAATCTCAGCACTTTGGGAGGCCAAGGTAGGCAGATTGCCTGAGCTCAGGAGTTTGAGACCAGCCTGGGCAACACAGTGAAACTCCATCTCTATTAAAAAGAAAAAAGAAAAAAATGCATGATCATTTTTTCCAAGTTTAAGTAGTTTTGCTTAGGTCATCTTGATTAAAAAGAAAAAGTTTCTAGTTTCTAGTTACATCTAAATTCAGATACTAAACCAGGTGTAGTGGTGCATGCCTGTAGTCCTAGCTACTCAGGAGGCTGAGGCAGAAGAATCACTTGAACCCAGGAGGCGGAGGTTGCAGTGAGCCAAGATTGTGCCACTCCAGCCTGGGCAACAGAATGATGCTCATGTCTCAAAAAATAAAAAAACAAAAAACAAAAATCCCCCCAAATATATCTTTCAGAATTACTTGGTTCTATGCCTATATTAAGTTTCGTGGTAGTACAACTGTGAAAAAATACTTGCAGGATAAGATTAATTCAGATAACAGTCAACATAACCTTGGGTGTAACAAGAGAATAGGAAATAGAGTATTATCAAAGAAAACCAGTGTAAATTTCCTCAGCTAACTACATGCACATAAAAATCAGCATTTCTTATATGTAAGAAAAGGAACCAAAGGAAAAGCATGATAAGAAACAAGAAGATACTTTATGCATTTCATGTATCAGTTTTTTGTTTGTTTGTTTTTTGTGACCAGTCTCCCTCTGTGGCTAGAGTGCAGTGGCGCAATCACAGCTCACTGTAGCCTCAACCTCCTGGGCTCAAGTAATCCTGCCGCCTCTGCCTCCAAAAGTGCTGGGAATTATAGGCATAAGCCACCATGCCCGACCCATGTATCAGTTTTTGAAAAGAGAAATCAAATGTCAAGTGGCCTCTTTTTTTTTAAATTTAAATTTGAATCAAGGTCTTGTTCTGTCACCCAGGCTAGAGGGTAGTGTTATGACCACAGCTTACTGTGCCCTCAATTCAATCTGCCTGCCCAGCCTCCCAGGTAGCTGAAACTTCAGGGAACATGCCACCATGCTGGGTTAATTTTTGTATTTTCTTTTTTTCTTTTTTTGGGACGGAGTCTTGCGCTGTCGCCTGATCTTGGCTCACTGCAACTTCTGCCTCCTGGGTTCAAGTGATTCTTCTGCCTCAGCCTCCCAAGTAGCTGGGACTACAGGCACGTGCCACTAAATCTGGCTAATTTCTGCATTTTTAATAGAGGTGAAGTTTTACCACATTGGCCAAGCTGGTCTCGAACTCCTGACCTCCTGATCCGCCCACCTTGGCCTCCCAAAGTGCTGGAATTACATGTGTGAGCCACCGTGCCAGCCAGTTTTTGTACTTTTTATAGAGACAGGGTTTTACCATGTTGCCCAGGCTGGTCTTGTAACTCTGGGCTCAGGTGATCCACCTGCCTAGGCCTCCCAAAGTGCTGGGATTACAGGTGTGAGCCACCGTGCCTGGCTTTCTCTTCTTACTTGCTATAAACAGGTATAATTTGTAATCTGCCTTTTCCAAATTTAGAAATCTTAATTACAAGAAAGCGTTATCCAAACCTAGAGTCTATTTCTAAAATTACATATTGAATATACATATTCAGAATATACTGACAATCGCATATTGGCATATTCTAGTTCCATAAATACTATGAAAAATTCTTCAGTTATTTATAGTTTAGTATTACTATTCAGAGTTGTGGTATAGTATACTAATATTAAAATGATAGGCTGTAGCCCCAGGGCATCCTATTTTAAGTTATGGTTCCACCATATTATTGTCTTTGTTTCTCAGAGGTTATTATTAAACTACCTTATAGGATTGTTGAAAGAATAAAAAATTAACTAGGCCGGGCGCAGTGGCTCACGCCCATAATCCCAGCACTTTGGGAGGCCGAGGCGGGTGGATCGCGAGGTCAAGAGATTGTGACCATCCTGGTCAACAAGGTGAAACCCCGTCTCTACTAAAAATACAAAAATTAGTTGGGCATGGTGGTGCGCACCTGTAGTCCCAGCTACTTGGGAGACTGAGGCAGGAAAATTGCTTGAACCCAGGAGGCGGAGGTTGCAGTAAGCCGAGATCGCGCCACTGCACTCCAGTCTGGGTAACAACAGCGAAACTCCGTCTCAAAAAAAAAAAAAAAAAATTAACTAATACAGTATATGTGAAGTGTTTAGTAGGTCCTCAATAAATATTGGCAGTGATCATACTACTACTGTACATGCTTATTTATGCTTTCACATGACACAGACAGAGGGTGCTCTCTATCTCCATCCATATAGATATAGATGCATGTCTGTATATATACATATGATAAGCCTGTTAAGAAGGAGTTAAAGCTTTTTTTTCTTTTTACTTTTTTTTTTCCCCTCTAGAGGTTGCCTAAGGAATTAAAGCTTTTGATTTTTCATGTGTTTCAGAGGACCAAGTCTCTCTAAAATGCTAGATCAAGAACTGGCTGCCTCGGCCAGGCCCAATGGCTCTCACCTGTAATCCCAGCACTTTGGGAGGCTGAGGTGGGCGGATCACCTGAGGTCAGGAGTTCGAGACAAGCCTGGCCAACATGGCAAAACCCCATCTCTACTAAAAACACAAAAATTAGCCAGCTGTGGTGGTGGGCACCTATAATTCCAGCTACTCAGGAAGCTGAGGTTGTAGTGAGCCAAGATCATGCCACTGTACTCTAGCGTCGGCAAGAGTGAGGCGCTGTCTCAAAAAAAAAAAAAAAAAAAAAAAAAAAACTGGCTGCCAGGAGAGATTTCATGCTTAACCCAAGATGTGCTTAAAGCAGTTTTTACTGCTACCTTCTAAGTTCTTGCTATGGTCTGAATGTTGCTAACCCCCCAGAATTCGTATGCTGTCAGTACCTTATAAAAAGTGAACTGAGGGAGTTTGTCTTCCCTTCTGTCACATGAGGACACAGTCAGAAGGCACCATCACTAGTTATCTAGTTTGCTGGCACTTTGATCTTGGACTTCCCAGCCTCCACTGTGAGCAGTACATTTCTATTGTTTATAAATTATCCAGTCAAAGGTACTTTGTTACAGCAGCCTGGACAGACTAAGACAATCAATTCATGAAAATATTAGATCACAGCTAATTTGAAAATAATTTGAGCCAGGCATTGTTGCTCACATCTGTAATCCCAGCACTTTGGGAGGCCAAGGGAAGGCAGATCGATTGAGTACAGGAGTTTGAAACCAGCCTCGGCAACGTGACAAAACCCCATCTGTACAAAAAATAAAAAAGTTAGCTAGGACCGGTAGTCCTAGCTACTCAGAAGCTGAGTAGGGGGATCGCTTGAGCACAGGTGGCAGAGGTTGCAATGAGCAGAGATTGTACCATTGTACTTAGCCTGGGCAATACTCTGTCTCAAAAAGAAAAGAAAGAAAATAATTTGAATTTATAGCTTATGTAAGATGAAATAATTGCATACTGAAATAATACTTATAAAATATTTTTAGGCCAGGTGCTGTGGCTCACACCTGTAATCCCAGCACTTTGGGAGGCTGAGGCAGGTAATCACCTGAGGTCAGGAGTTTGAGACCAGCCTGGTCAACACAGTGAAACACAGTCTCTACTAAAAATACAAAAATTAGGTGGGCGTAGTGGTGCACGCCTGTAGTCCCAGCTACTTGGGAGGCTGAGAAGAATTGCTTGAACCAAGGAGGCGGAAGTTGCAGTGAGCAGAGATCATGCCACTGCAGTCCAACCTGGTCAACAGAGTGAGACTCTGTCTCAAAAAAAAAAATTTTTAAGTTAGTCATAAGATTATGTACAGTCAGAATTACAAAGAAAAGTACCAGGACAGGCATGGTGACTCATGCCTGTAATCCCAGCTCTTTGAGAGGCCAAAGCGGGCAGATTGTTTGAGCCTAGGAGTTTAAGATCAGCCTGGGCAACATTGCAATACCCCATTCTCTACAAAAAACTACAAAATACAAAAATTAGCCGGGCGTGGTGGTGCGAGCCTGTAGTCCCAGCTACTTGGCAAGGTAAGGTGGGAGGATCAATTGCCTGAGCCCAGGGAGGCTGATGCCACAGTTGGCAGTGATTCTGGCACTGCACTCCAGCCTGGGTGAGAGTGAGAAACCCTGTCTGAGGAAAAAAAAAGACAAAGATCGCTACCACGATATCACCACACTGTTGACTGTGTGATAGAAGTTAATGCTGTAGAAGTTTTTGAAATATTTAAAATTCCAAACCACAAGTGTTAAGATGACCATTGTGGAACTGAAAATATGTAAATTTATATTTTCAGGTTTAAAAAAAAACAGAAAAACCAAAAGTAGGCAGCTAAGATCTCTTACCCCCAAAATATATTTTAACAACCACCACTGTATATCTCTGACCCAAAGCACTAAAAAAGAAAACAAAACCAACCATATCTCAAAACATATCAGTGTTCAGATTGTGGTCCAAGTGAACAAGTTAAAGGATTATGACAGTTGTCTAAAAGTGATGAAAACTATTAGGGGATACACTACTTAGAAGTCAAACAAAACAAAATAACCTATTTAGTAAAAATTCTGCAAGAAGGCTCATGATAGGCATTTTGTCCTTTAGTGTTATTTCAGGAAGGATGGCCCTAATTAGCTATCGTTAAAAATAGGAAGGAGTACGGTTTACAGGCCTATTATAAGCTAAAAAAATGTGCTAGTTATCTCACAAATTGAGTAAGGACAAAGAAGGAACTGTTTCCTCAAAGAAAAGTGTCATGTGCTATTAATCAAACTGACATCATTTACTTTTGATGCAAAACACAAGTGGCTCTTTAGCTCTCTGGTAGCACAGAATTGCAACATGTAAACTTCTGGTTTGCAGTCAACTTAAGAACACACTGAACACCTGGAGTACCTCTGTATAATGTTTATACCAATTTCTTCAAGCCATCATAGTCAAAACCTGATTAAAATCCTGGCAGAATGGAGTTCTAAACCTGAAAACTTATTGGCTCTCAGAAGCTAATGCCCAAAGTACCTTTTGATTTCTCTGAACTTATTAAAAAAAACAAAACAAAACTACAATTTAGCAGTTAAGTCCTTTAATTTAATAGACAAAATAGGCCTATGTTTAAAATGTAAAAGGCACAAAAAGATAAACAGTGGAAAAACGACTGGGCGCTGTGGCTCACACCTGCAATCCCAGCACTTTGGGAGGCTGAGGCAGGTGGATCAAGAGATCCATGAGGTCAAGAGATCAAGACCATCCTGGTCAACATGGGGAGACCCCCCCCCCCAATCTCTACTAAAAATACAAAAATTAGCTGGGCGTGGTGACACGCGCCTGTAGTCCCAGCTACTTGGGAGACTGAGGCGGAAGAATCCTTGAACCTGGGAGGCAGAGGTTGCAGTGAACCGAGACTGCACCACTGCACTCCAGCCTGGCGACAGAGCGAGACGCTCTGTCTCAAAACACCCAAAACCAAAAACAAAACACAGTGGAAACATAAGTCTTTCTACTCCTGTTCCCAGCCACCCAGTTTCTCTCTCTCCATGGCAGCCAGTTACCTCTTTCTTCTGTACAATTTAATTATAGATTTAATGAAATTATTATTTTAACTGCTTATTCCTGTTTCATGATCACATATTGTCTCAAAAGGATTATAAACTTCTCAAAGCAAGGGATCAGTGTTTTCCGTTACTCACAACACCTGGCCCAGTGCTGAATATATTCATAGAACTTGATACATATTGGTTGAATCTGCCACCACCTTAGCAGCCTAAGGCTAAGTTATTTATAACTGAAACCTAGAATCCTTATATTGGCTAGAAACAGTGTTTTAAATCATGTTAAGTAATCAACTCACTCTCTACATTTCCTTTACAATATGCCAAAGAAAACAAAAGAGAAGGAAATGATAAAACAAGTTTAGGATGCAGCTGACATACTTTTAGGACTCATGACATCACAAGTAATACGGAGGAGGTTTTAGTCACTTAATTCTAACATCATATAAAGATTTTACCTGAGACTTTGAACCATGCCATTCAGGCTATTCTGATTTATTTTGATTCTCCCAACATCAATTTTTAAAAATCTGTATTTGTTTACATTTCAAGAGTCTAGCAGAGACAACAACAACAAAAAAAGTTGTGCATACATCATTTTTATAACAGTCTTTTAAGTTCAGTGATACTTCAGTTGAAGCAAATCAGGGTCCCTCACAATTTCTCATTTCTGTTTTGGAATACTATAGTTTACTAGAGCAAGAGTTGCTGTTGTTATCAGGAATGAAAAATATGATTCTAAACACCAAACTTTAAGAAATAACATTTCAAAACATCTCAGGGAATAAGTTTTTTTTTTTTTTAAGTTACCTGACACACAGACTCTGGCTGCTTCATGAAAATGAAAAGAGTAGGCCTTAATGGGTACTTACCTCCACCGTACATGACAGCCAACATTATGGAGGATATCCATGACACTTGGCTGCTGGTAGCATGGAACAGACTTTCAATCTCTTTGAAGAAGACAGTAATAGATTTGGGAAATGCGTAAGAGAAGCCAATGGAAATGAAAGCTCCAACTACCACTGCCCAGCCCCAGCCTCCATCTGGGGGAGTGTATCCAACTGGACCTCCAACTGCTGGTGGCATTTCAAGTGTAGATAAATTCCAAAATGGAGGTCAAATCCAAATATCTGAAAGATATAAAATTAAAATAATATGTCAATATAAGGTACACCTACAAAACTCTTTTGTGAAATAAGAAATATTGCCAGGTGTGGCCGATCATGCCTGTAATCTCAGCTACTTGGGAGGTTAAGGCAGGAGGATCATTTGAAGCCAGGAGTTCACAATGCCTGAGCCACACAGATCCTGTGTCTAAGAAATTTTTTTTTTTGAGATGGAGTCTCACATTGATCCCTTGGGCTGGAGTACAGTGGCCTGATCTCAGCTCACTGCAACCTCCGCCTCCCAGGTTAAAGAAATTCTCCTTGCCTTAGTCTCCCAAGTAGCTGGGATTACAGGTACCCACCACCAAGCCAGGCTATTTTTTTTTTTTTTAACATTTTTAGTAGAGACGAGGATTCCCCATGTTGGCCAGGCTGGTCTCGAACTCCTGACCTCATGATCTGGCCACCTCAGCCTCCCAAAGTGCTGGGATTACAAGTGTGAGCCACTGTGCCTGGCCAGGAAATTGTTTTTAAATCTAGGTATGGTAGAGCATGCCTGTAGTCCTAGCTACTCAGGAGGCTGAGGCAGGAGGATCACTTGTACCCAGGAGTTTGAGACCAGCCTGGGCAACATAGGTAGATCTCAACTCTAAAAAAAAACTCATAGCTAGACATGGGGGTGCACGGTGCCTGTGGTCCCAGTTACTCAGGAGGCTGATGTGGGAGGATCACTTGAGCCTGGGAGGTAGTGGCTGCAGTAAGCTGTGATTGTGCCACTGCACTGTGGCCTGGGCGAAAGATCAAGAACATGTCTCAATCAATCAATAGGTAAAAAAGGCCTGATGAACTTCCGGGTTGGTCAGTGCATCCATGTGCAGGGAGGATAGCATACCTCAAAACTCCACAGGAGAAAACGCTCCTGGACCTGGGGACCCTTCCTGACCTTGTCCTATGTACTTCCTCATCTGGCTGTTCATATGTATCCTTTACAGTATCCTTTATAATAAACTGGCAAACATACATGTTTCCTTGAGTTCTGTGAGCCTTTCTAGCAAATTAAATCCAAGGAGAGGGTAGTGGTAGCCCGAATTATAGCTGGTCAGTCACAAGCACAGGTGACAACCTACTACGTATGTATGATTGGTGTGTGAAGTGAAGGCCCCAGTCTCGTGCAACTGGGCCCTTAACCTCGTATCTAACTCCAGGTAGTTGAAGTGAAAATTGAATTGAATTATGGGACACCAAGTTGATGTATCCCACAGAATTGCCTGGTATATGCAGGGGAAAAAAACCCACACATCTGGTTAAGTAGTATTCTGTGATGTGCTGAGGGTTGACCGTGTAAGAGAAAAAACGTGTTTTTCTCCTTCAGATCTTTACAACTAGCTCTCAAGTAAATGAATTGTTTTTTTAATGTTACTTGTCTAGTAGACATTATCTTCTTTTAAAGACATTATCAGAAAAAGTATTAGAGTCATAGTATTACCCTTAATTTTTTGTAGCTTAAAGAAAAATAGCTTCTCACCACTTAAAATCATAATTGAAATAAATCATTTTCAATAAATCCATTAACATCATAATTCCTTAAATTACTATAGATAACTAAATGCCCCATTTGACTTAAC
This sequence comes from Cebus imitator, assembly GCF_001604975.1. Taxonomy (NCBI): domain Eukaryota; kingdom Metazoa; phylum Chordata; class Mammalia; order Primates; family Cebidae; genus Cebus; species Cebus imitator. The sequence continues at coordinate 6,877,314 of NW_016107347.1, read as the reverse complement.
TGCAACCTGCTTGCAAAATTCACATAATACTTAACCTACAAACACTTTAGGTTTTAATATAACCTTTGTAAGTTTTTTACCTTTTCTAAAATGTATTTTTCCACAGTTTATTTTTACATTCTCTTATTTATGGCTGATGTTAAGTACCAGGAAGTAAGTGCCCGACTCACTAGATATGTACCCATTTACAAAAATAAGACAATTCTGAATACACTAAATTTTCACTTAACAGGCTGGGGGACAACCCGAAAAGTTTCCTTTTATCTAATAGCTTTGCTTCAAGGTATTTTTCCCCATTATATGACAAGAAACTCCTAAACAACAGCTAGTCAATACAGTTAAAATCAGAAATTGAAATATGATGTCAAAAGAAGGCAGTTTTAGGCCGAGCACAGTGGCTCATGCCTGTAATCCCAGCACTTTGGGAGGCCGAGGTGGGTGGATCACCTGAGGTCTAGAGTTCGAGACCAGCGTGACCAATATGGTAAAACACCATCTCTACTAAAAGTACAAAAATTAGCAAGCCATGGTGGCATGCGACTGTAGTCCCAGCTATGAGAAAGGCTGAGACAGGAGAATTGCTTGAACCTGGGAGGTGGAGGTCGCAGTGAGCCGAGATTGTGCCACTGCACTCTAGCCTGAGAGACAGAGCAAGACTCCGTCTCA
>NW_016107347.1:6865231-6876606 GCF_001604975.1 Cebus imitator | reverse complement strand
AAAAAAAAAAAAAAAAAAAAAAAAAAAAAAAAAAAAAAGAAAAGAAAAAAAAAGGTAGTTTTAAATCAAAGATAACCCCTTCTCGAATTCACTTAGTACTAATGAATAATGAATGGCATGGTTAGAAAATGTAATTTCCTGTTACATCTTTAGACTATAACACAAACCCTTCTTCATAATATTAGTACTATGAAGGTGAAGATGTCTGAAGGAATATAAAGAAACAACTATAAAAAAAGTTTAGGCTGGGTGCGGTGGTTCATGCCTGTAACCACAACACTTTGGGAGGCTGAGGTGGGTGGTCATGAGGTCAGGAGTTTGAGATCAGCCTGGCCAACATGGTGAATCCCCGTCTCCACTAAAAATACAAAAAAATACTTGACTAAGCGAGACAGAATTTTGCTCTTGTTGCCTAAGCTGGAGTGCAATGGCATGATCTCGGCTCACCGCAACCTCCACAAAAGATTTGAACAGATGCGATGCATGAATGACAAACAAGCACATGTAAAGATGCTCAACATCGTTGGTCATTTAAAAATGCAAATTAAAATCACAATGAGATACTAATACATACCTACTAAAATTAAGATCGATAATTCCAAGAATTTGTGGGAATATGAAGCCGATGGAACTCTCATATTGCTGATTGTACAGTCCCTTGGAACACATTTTGGCAGTTCCTTATAAAGTTATACATGCATTTAACATATGAGCCAGTCATTATGGCCTGAGGTATTACCCAGGAGAAGTGAAAACATACATCCTCACAAAGATTTATATGAAAATTCTCTAGCAGCTTGATGCATAATAGCCAAAAACTGAAAACAACCCAATGTCCATCAACAAATGAATGGATAAACAATGGTTTAGCCATATAATAGAATACTACTCAGCAATAAAAAGGAACAAACTACTGATGCATGCAATAACACGGATGAGTTGCAAAAGCATTCTGTTAAGTAGAAAAAAAAAGCATTGTATCCTATATGGTCACATTTATGTTAAATTGTAGAAAAGGCAAAATTCTAGCACAGGTTGTGCATCTCTAATCTGAAAAGACAAAATTCTCCAAAATCTGAGATTTTCTGAACACCAGGTATTATGCTCAAAGAAAATGCTCATTTGAACATTTTCAATTTTGCATTTTTGGATTAGGGATGTTTAACTGCGTAAGTAACTGAAATATTCCAAAATGTGAAATCCAAAACACATCTCATCCCAAGCATTTTAGATAAGGGATACTTGAACTGTGATAGAAAACAGATCAGTTGCCACCAGGGGTTGGGGAGAGGAGACTGACTGCAAAGGAGCATGAAATAACTTTCAGGGTAATGGAAATGCTTTATTATCATGACGGTGACAGTTACTCAAACTGTACATTTAAGTTAGTGAATTTTATTATGTCAATTATATCTCAATAAAGCTGATCAAAAACTAAAAGTCCACGGACAGTGACAAGGGGGATAAAACTTGTTCTGTGGCACGGGGAGACAATACAGAAGCCAAAGGAGAGGGCAGGCAAACTTCTTTGTCTTGGTTATCTGGATGGTTAAAAGACAAAGAAGACAAAGATGAGGATAAAGAAAAGGAGACAAGAAGAGGACAGAAGACTCTTTTCTAAGAATTCACGACTCAGGTCAGTGTGAGCTCATGCTTGGCAGGAAATTATCTGTAGGAAACCTTTGTTGTTCTTGCAGAGATACATTATATTTGATTTTGCTAGCAAAGATTTCCTACAAACAAAGGCCTGCTGAACATAAGCTCACAATTGTGAACATATCAAGAACCAATTAACCATGAGTAAAAGCAAAGCCAATTGAACACAGTCAGATTAGACACTCAGGAATTATAGGTATAGGAATATGAATATTTAAATGACTACAGACATGAAATAGGCATTTAAAACACTAGAAAAAATTATATCTTTCTCTAAAAAAGATCCATCAAAGAACATTAGTTGACTTGAAATAGAACTAAAAATGGAAAGTAAAGTTGGACAGGCATGGTTGCTTGTGCTGTAATCCCAGTACTTTGGGAGGCTGAAGTAGGTGGATCACCTAATGTCAGGAGTTCAAGACCATCCTGGCCAACATGGTGAAACTCCATCTCTACAAAAAGTACAAAAATTAGCCAAGCATGGTGGCTTGTGTCTGTAATTCCATCTACTTGGGAGGCTGAGGCAGGATAATCTTTTGAAGCTGGGAGGCAGAGGTTCCAATGAGCTGAGATTGCACCACTGCACTCCAGCCTGGAGTGACAGAGCAAGACTGTCTCAAAAAATATAAATAAATAAATAAAGTCAATGAAATTAATAACAGGTTAGCTAGAAGAGTGGACATAACTATATATGGAGTCAGTAAACCTTAAGAAGAGGTTTGAAGAGATTAGTCAGAATTCAGGGGAGAGCTTCATTCTAAAGCTATCAGAGAAAGGTTTTAGAAGGGAGGATCTGACATTTATCTAATGGCACTTCAGCCTGGGCGACAGAGCAAGACTGTCTCAAAAAAAAAAAAAAATAGATTAAGCTGATTCAATTTATGGGAAATAGCTGGCCAGTCCTCATTTTCAAACCAATCAAGTAAAAGATCTCTCTCTCTCTCTCTCTCCCCCTCTCCCTCTCTGCTCCCTCACTTCTCTCTTTCTTTCTTTCGACAAGTCTTGCTCTGTACCCAGGCTGAAGTGCAAATCTTGGCTCACTCACTGAAATCTCAGCTCACTCACTGCAACCTCCGCCTCCCAGGTTCAAGCAATTCTCCTGCCTCAGCCTCCTAAGCAGCTGGGACTACAGGCATGTGCCACAACGCCCAGCCAATTGTTTTATTTTTAGTAGAGACAGGGTTTCATCCTATTGGCCAGGCTGGTCTTGAACTCCTGACCTCGTGATCCACCTGCCTCAGCCTCCCAAAGTGCTGGGATTATAGGTGTGAGCCGCCACTCCCTGCCACACACTTCATTTTAATTGAAATAAATGTGTTGATATACATCTCTGTGATATCTATCTCATTTTTTAATAATGATTCTAGCCTAGAAAATAGAGGTGACCAGGCATGATGGCTCACGCCTGTAATCCCAGCACTTTGGGAGGCCAAGGTGGGTGGATCACTTGAGGTCAGGAGTTTGAGAGCAGCCTGGTCAACATGGTGAAATCCCATCTCTATAAAAAATACAAAATTTAGCTGGGTATGGTGGTAGGCGCCTGTAATCTCTGCTATTTGGGAGGCTGAGACAGGAGAACTGCTTGAGCCTGGAAGACAGAGGTTGCAGTGAACAACGATCACACCATTGCACTCCAGTCTGGGTGACAGAGGAAGACCCTGTCTCAAAAAGAGAGAAGGCAGTAGTTTGTTGTCCAGATGAAATAATTTTTCAATATTCTCCAGTATTTATGACCTAATCCCTTTTTGGAATTCTATCATAGGATTCTTTCTAGGACTATGCATTCTGGAATTTTCCCTTCCTTTGAGATTTTTATTGCCTGGGACAGTGAACCACAGTAAGAAATGGAATGAATAAAAGATACACCTTTCTTTTGTAGTGGGGCGGGGAAAGCCTTTTGGATAATTCAAGTTGGAAAAGAAAAAGTAGAGCTCAGGCATCCATTCTCAAGAGATAATTTTTAGTTAAGGTTGTATCTCAACCTGAGGATGTACAGAATAATTCCCTCAAAAATATAATCCAGTTTAAAAATTCAATGTCTTTGTTCTAGGGCATTTCATCTACCTATGATTCAGGTGAGATAAAATATTTACAAGTTAAGGTTTCCTAAAATTTCTACTGGAATGAATGATTAATAGGTATTTAACAGGTCAGCTCTGCTAACAGAAACAGCCTGAATTCTAAAATGATGTTAAATACAACTGCTGCTGGTGTTGATTTTATGAGTTTTTCTTCATCTAGGTATGGAAAAAGAGAATACTTGAAAAATTTCAAAGAACTACTAAAAAGATTAATTCATCTTAGAATATTTACACACATAGAACACCCACACACAGACAGTAGGGCTGTTTAACACATCAGGCTCTGACTGGAACAGCTAATACGTGCTGGACGTGATTAAACTCTGAGTTTAGCTGCCAGCTATGATTTGTCCCAATTAAGGCAGTTACAATTTTTAGTCACTAAGCTTGCCTCATCAAGTTAATACCTTATTCCATAGTGCCCAAATTAGATTTAAAGCTTCAAGAAGCTTTAAAATGATTTAAAAGGAAATAAGTAAAAGAAATAAGAGTATCCAAAATCATTTTGAAAAACAGACCACATCAAAAAACCAGACACAGATTCAACGCAATTCTGCCACCACCTGACAAATGGCTATCCCTGTTAACTTAAAAATTCTGATGTTAACAGAAAAAAAAGTCAGTTAATATCATTATCGAAGCATTATTTCCTTTTAAACTGGCAAGTCTCAGCTGTAAACAGAAGGACTCATTCAGAAAGTGAATTATGAGAGCAGGCCGCCTTGCAGAGCACTGAGTCCCCTTGAGAAGAGAGCACATGCATTCTTTGTATGCTAAAGTCCAGAGGCTAAAAGGGACTAAAGTTTAAGATTTTAATCCTTACAATGTGCACAGTAGCTTTCCTATCAGCTTAGCTATTATTGCCTAAGAGTGATGAGGCTAAAAAACAAAGTGATAGGGTGATGAGAAAAATTCTTCATCAATTCATCTTGTCTAAAGGATGACAGAAAACAATAACCCTAACTTTTCTTAGCAATGATGGTGATAAGAATGACCTTCTAGATTTTCTGATCTTTGTTTCTCATAACTCTTAGAAATTGTGCTAGTAAACTAATCTGGAAAGCCGAAGCTGTGCTCCATACCCACCATGTCCTTGCCCCACTCCCAAAGAGAAGAGCTACAAAAGCCTTGGAAACAGTATTCATGGTGTTCTCTACACTTTTAACATTTAAAACTAAGCTACTGTCTCTTCCTAAAATGACAATGACCAGTTTGTAAATTTAAAAGCAGAAAGTATCTAAAACCAATAACCTTAAAATAATGTTACTAAGTATAAACTAGATTTAGGTTTCAAATTCACATGGAAACATTCAAATCCAGAAACGCTGATTTACTGAAGCTATTGCTGCTGAAGTAGATAAACTTCTGCCCTCTGTAACTAGCCCTAATCCAGCTTCATGGCTTACAGACCACCTGTCCCAAATTAACTTCCAAGATTCAAAGTCTAGGAAACCTGACTTTCATTTGCTTTCTTTTCCATTTTGAAAATGAATACATTGAAGAAACCAAAACAGTGAAGAAATCAAGGAGGAATCGCTAAAGAAGAAATGTAACTCAGTCTCCAAAAAAAAGAAAGAAAAAGAAAAAATAAAGAAAATCCTACCACTTGCTGCAGCATAGGTGGACCTGGAGGAAATTTGTGAAGCATAATAAGCCAGACCCAGAAAGACAAACTCTGAATGATCTCACTTACATGTGGAGCCTAAAACAGTTACAGAAGCAGAGAGTAAAAGGGCAATTATCAGGGCCTGGGAAGGCATTGGTTAAAGGGTACAGAGTTTCCATAATACAACAAAACTAAGTTCTGGAGATATACTCTACAATATAAGGCCTATGATTAACATTACTGTATTGAATTCTTTAAAATTTGCTAAAAGTGAAAACTTATGTTAAATCCTCTTAACACAACAGGAAAAAACCACCAAAGAGAACAAAGGGAGCAGGAGGACATTTTTGGAGGTGATTAAATTTATGGTACTGATGGTGATGGTTTCACAGTTATACTTTTTTGAGTTCACTTTCTGTTGTTCATTGGTATTTGCGAGGTTTCTTTTTTTTTTGGAGAGGAAGCTTTGCTCTTGTTGCCCAGGCTGGAGTGCAGTGGTGCAATCTCGGCTCACTGTACCCTCCGCCTCCTGGGTTCAGGCGATTCCCCTGCTTCAGCCTCTTGCATAGCTGGGATAATAGGCATGCACCATCATGCCTGGCTAATTTTTGTATTAGTAGAGATGGGGTTTCACCAAGTTGGCCAGGTTGGTCTTGAACTCCTGACCTCAGGTGATCTACCCGCCTCAGCATGCCAAAGTGCTGGAATTACAGGCATGAGCCACTGTGCCCCAAATTTGTTACCTTTTTAAAATGAGCTATGTATTATTTCTTTCATCATTCTAAATAAAAAAAAACTCACCTTCATACTCTCTCCACTCCCTGCCCCTGCCCACCCCCCCTTCTGCACAAAAAGACAACAAATCTCAAAGTTTTTTGTTCCAAGGCAACCTTAAGCAAAAATGTAGCTGGAAAAGGGAATATTTTAATGGCATTTTCAGATAATTGAGGATATTCCTCTTTGACACTACACCAAAACTTGTGAGGTGATTTTTTTTTTTTTTTTTTTTTTTGCAATAGTTTCTTGCTCTGTCAGCCAGGCTGGAGTGCAGTGGTGCAATCACTGCTCACTGTAGCCTCAACCTCCTGGGCTCAAGTAATCCTCCAACCTCAGCCTCCCAGTAGCTGGGATTACAGGCGCATGACACCGTGCCTGGCTAATTTTTGTATTTTTTGTAGAGATGAAGTTTTGCCATGTTTCCCAGGCTGGTTTGAACTCTTGGGCTGGGCTCAAGTGATTCTCTGACCTCAGGTTCCTGAAGTGCTGGGATTACAGGTGTGAGCCACTGCCCGGCTGATAGTTTCAAGATGATTAGTTACAAACAAAATCTAAAAACCTCAATCTTGAAAGAGTCTTGAGGTGCTTGAAGAGTCCAAAAAACCACACTTTGAGAATGGCTGTTTTTCTAAATCATTAATTCAATTTGAACATTAAAAGTGACTAAACTGATACCTAATGGCTTATTCAGATTGCATTATCACCTTGCGGCATTCAACTGAATCAGAATCAGGTTAGACAGTTCTTTTTTTCAGCACTACAGTATATTCTGATGTATAACAGGGATGTATTAATTATAGAAAAAAGCTGATATATACGTACACAGGAAGGGATGGTCAGAGATGGTGCAGAATACACTACTATTTTTCACTGTACAAAATTTAGGTTCTAGTTAAATAATACGTATTTTCTACCTTGATAAAAATTATGGGCCAGGTGCAGTGGCCCATAATCACAGGCTCAGTGGCCTATAATCCCAGCGGTTTGGGAGGCCAAGGCAGGCAGATCACGAGGTCGGAAGATTGAGACCATCCTGGCTAACACAGCGAGGCCTCATCTCTACTAAAAATACAAAAAAAAAAAAAAAAATTAGCAAGGTGTGGTAGCAGGCGCCTGTAATCCCAGCTACTCTGGAGGCTGAGGCAGGAGATTCGCTTGAACCTGGGAGGCAGAGGTTGCAGTGAGCAACCACTGCACTCCAGCCTGGGTGACAGAGCAAGACTCTGTCACACACAAAAAAATCCCCTTTCCTTTACAAGTTCTTTGGACAAAATCATGTCCTTTGCAACAACATGGATGCAGATAGAGGCAATTATGCTAAGGAAACTGACACAGTAAACTAAATACTGTTCTCACAAGTGAGAGCTAAACATTGGGTACACATGGACATAAAGATGGGAATAGATACTGGGAAATACAAGATGGGGCAGAAGGGCAAAGGGTTGAAAAACTACCTATTGGGCTCTTCCACAGGAGGCCTACCCGCTGCTGCTTGTGCTGCTGCTATGTCTCCAGTGATCCCTGAAAAGTTCCAGCATATTTTGCGAGTACTCAACACCAACATCGATGGGCAGCGGAAAATCACCTTTGCCATCACTGCCATTAAGGGTGTGGGACAAAGATACGCTCATGTGGTGTTGAGGAAAGCAGAGACTGACCTCACCAAGAGGGCAGGAGAACTCACTGAGGATGAGGTGGAACATGTGATCACCATTATGCAGAATTCATGCCAGTACAAGATCCCAGACTGGTTCTTGAACAGACAGAATGATGTAAAGGATGGAAAACATAGCCAGGTCCTAGCCAATGGTCTGGACAACAAGCTCCGCGAAGACCTGGAACAACAGAAGAAGATTCGGGCCCACCGATGGCTGCGCCACTTCTGGGGCCTTCATGTCCAAGGCCAGCACACCAAGACCACTGGCCACCGTGGCCACACCGTGGGTGTGTCCAAGAAGAAATAAAGTCTGTAGGCCTTGTCTGTTAATAAATAGTTTATATATCAAAGGAAAAAAAACCTGCCTATTGGGTTCTATGCTCACTTCCTGGGTGATGGGTTCAATTGTATTCCAAACCTCAGCATCATGCAGTATACCTTTGCAAAAAAACCTGCACATGTACCCCCAGAATCTAAAATAAAAGCTGAATAAATTAATAAATAATAATGTCATGCAAAAAGAGTTCTTTGGCTTATCAAGTTTATTCCCTATAGACCTCTTCACATTTACGTGTAGTCCTAAATACCATATGTATTCTTGGAGAGCATTCTCCAAACCAGGAATTTGTTCAAAGTTTTTCCTAACAAGAATGCACACAGTGCACACTTCTCAGGAGCCTACAGGACCGTAAAACAGATGAAAGTTAACATTTCTAACTGTCCTCATCTCTACTGTGATCTAGAAAAGCCCTGTTTATTTCAAGTAAATATAGCACGTGCTAAATTTGTGATATGTGATGAAATGGAGACTGCTTGTTAGATCTCAGGGCCCTTTCACCATCTAAAAGAAGACAGAAGGAGGTATGGGAGGTTGAGAGGGGTTTCCCTAGCGTAAACAATATCCTTTAATTTCTAGCCTTTCGGACACCTTTCTGTGGCCACTGCAGTCTTATGTACATAGTGTTCAAATATAACACTTTTTTTTTGAGATGGAGTTTCACTCTGGTTGCCCAGGCTAGAGTGCAATGGTGCGACCTCGGCTCACTGCAACCTCTGCCTCCTGGTGCAAGTGATTCTCCTGCCTCAGCCTCCCAAGTAGCTGGGATTACAGGCACGCACCATCATGCCAGGCTAATTTTTGTATTTTTAATAGAGATGGGTTTTACCATGTTGTCCAGGCTGGTCTCAAATTCCTGACCACATGATCCGCCCGCCTCAGCCTCCCAAAGTGCTGGGATTACAGGCGTGAGCCACCATGCCAGGCCAGTATGACATTTTTCTGCCTTGCAAATGACTTTTGGTAAAGGATCTTTGCTAAATGGTAGTCCAACTAGACTCAGCTGACCAAAGCCTCATTGCTGAACTTTTTTGAAAGGGAATAAACACGGCCAGGTGTGGTGGCTCAGGCCTGTAATCATAGCACTTTGGGAGGTCAAGGAGGGTGGATCACCTGAGGTCAGGAGATCGAGACCATCCTGGCCAGCATGGTGAAACCCCACCACTATTAAAAATACAAAAATTAGCTGGGCGTAGTGGCACGCACCTGTACTCCCAGCTACTTGTGAGGCTGAGGCAGGAGAATCGCTTGAACCCAGGAGGCGGAGGTTGCAGTGAGCCGAGATCGGTCCATCACACTCCAGCCTGGAAATAGAGCAAGACTTCATTTCAAAAAAAAAGAAAAGGCATAAACAAAAGTTACAAGTAACATGAAGGCATGTGGACATAAAGAACCAGCCTTGCCGGGTGTGGTAGCGCGTGCCAGTAGTCCCAGCTATTCGGGAGGCTGAGGCTGGAGGATTGCTTGAGTTCAGGAGTTCTGGGCTGTAGTGCACTATGCCGATTGGGTGTCCGCACGAAGTTCAGCATCAATATGGTGACCTACCGGGAGCAGGGGACCACCAGGTTGCCTGAGGAGGGGTGAACTGGCCCAGGTCGGAAATGGAGCAGGTCAAAACTCCCATGCTGATGAGTAGTGGGATAGTGCCTGTGAATAGCCACTGCACTCCAGCCTGGGCAATCTAGCGAGACCCTGTCTCTTTAAAAAAAACAAAACAAAACAAAACAAAAAACAGCCTTAAGAAATTTCCCAGAGAATGGGATTTAGTGCCACTACCAAATAACATGTATTTTAAATATTTCTGGCTTGTTAGGTGAAACGGGTTTAAGTTTTCCTAGACAACTTCCTGTCAATCAATGTTTCAGCTAACTAGCAGTTAGAACTACTTTTGTTATATCATGAACAAAGCCAGTCAAGCAACTTCAATGAAGGAAAAAAAAAAAAGGAAAGATTTGGCTATTTTCAACTTCAACTAAATTTCATGAAGAAGATGCAATATGCCCAAGTAAAAAAAAATCAATCTTCACTTGTATTTCCATTTTACTTAGCATATGTTGATATAATTCCAATTAATTTGACTTGACTTTAATATTCTACAACACCCTATGATGCTACTATTATGACCCCAATCTTAATCTTCTTGTACAGTAGTTGTTTAAGATATGAGGAGGATTAAAGTAGTATGGAGAACTGATGAAGCTGAACATATTTGTAAATGGGCAAACTAACATGCAAACTTAAACAAACTTAAAGGTAATGGACATATATCTATATATATTTTATATATATATGCACACATTTGTGTGTGTGTATTTACTTATTTAATCCTCTTTTGTCAGTCTCAGCCAGTGTCCTGTTCAATACACTGAATCTAGTAGCCAACATTCTTAATTTTCCTTGTAAGAAAATGACTTACATCATCTGTTTAACCAAATAAGCATGATTTTATTTAGGGAGAAGGGGCCATTATATAAGAAGGGTGGGGGGTATAAAAATGGATCACTTACTTTTGAAAGAAATTGTACTGATGTAGGGAGAAGTACCACATCAGTACAACTTATTTCAAAAGTAAGTGACCCATTCATTGCCTATAATCCCAGCTACTCAGGAGGCTGAGGCAGGAGAATTGCCTGAACCCAGGAGGTGGAGGTTGCGGTGAGCCGAGATCATGCCATTGCACTCCAGCCTGGGTAACAAGAGGGAAACTCCAACTCAAAAAAAAAAAATAGATAAGCATATTAGTATGTTAAATAATCTGCATTCTAAATTGAAAACAGGAATTTTCAAAATAAGAAAAAAACTACTTAACTTTTGAAGTCTGATTTGCAAACTATAAGCACAAACTAATTCCAATAAAAATATTTTTCCCTTTAATAATTCAACTTGAAGCTCCAGCCTGGATGAAAAATTATGAAATATCTGTAAAAATGTTTAGTATAGAAAGGTTTCCAGAAACTAGTAACTACTTTTACTTCAGCTGACAAACAGCAAGACATGCAAACAAAATAGAACAATGAAACCTAAGTTAGCATTTTTTATTACTAGGGTTATAGCTCTAATTCTAGGAATAAGTAAACTTCTTTTAGGAAATCACAGCATAAAACAGTTCACATTGTTACTAGTGAATTACTACCTCAAAAAAAGAATAAAAATAGGCTGGGCACGGTGGCTCACGCCTGTAATCCAAGCACTTTGGAGGCCAAGGCGGGAGGATCACCTGAGGTCAGGAGTTCAAGACCAGCCTGACCAACATGGTGAAAC
>NW_016107347.1:6851901-6861118 GCF_001604975.1 Cebus imitator | reverse complement strand
CGGGGTTTCACTGTGTTAGCCAGGATGGTCTCGATCTCCAACCTCATGATCCACCCACCTCAGCCTCCCAAAGTGCTGGGATTACAGGCGTGAGCTACTGCACCCGGCAACAATGTGCTTTTTAAAAACAAATTAGGCTGGGCGTTAAGAGGTTAATGAAAAGATGTAATATTTTTTCCCCAAACTAGTTGACAGATGGACCCCCCCAAATTCAATAGACCTTGGGGGATCATATGCAGACCCAGGATAAAAATCCCTCCATACGGGAAATGAAGAGAAGGTCAGTAAGGTAAAAACATAAGCTTTGGTTCCCAAAACTCAGTAAGACCAATTATAAAGGCCCTGTTACTCTCCAAAACAGTCTAACACGCAAAAGCAGTGTATAGGCTTTCATTCTTCAATAGTCTTCAAAAGATTTGTATAGAAAGAGCAAAATCAGAAGATATTTTTCAACCAATGATCAAATAGACAGCTTATAATATCAGTACATTTTGAGGAAATTCTCCCATACAAAGGCTCTTATAATTAACTCAGATTCAACAGCATCATGAACTGTGATTAGCAACATGGTAGTGTAGATAACCAACAGAACTGGATCTTACTCTGCAGCACAAATGGTCAGTGACACCCTTCAATGGCTCAGCCCATGCAGCCACCTCACTGGTTTGGTGGATGTGAACCCTTCTTATCATTGTGTGTACTGTGATCCCAGAAGACTGTTATTGCTGAACAGGTGCAGTAGCTCATGCATGTAATCCCAGCACTTTGGGATGCCAAGGCAGGAGGATGGCTTGGGGCCAGGAGTTTGAGACCAGCCTGGGCAACACAGTGAGACCCTATCACTAAAAAAATTTTTTTAATAAATTAGTTGAGCATTATGGCCCATGCCGGTAGTCCCAGCTACTCAGGAGGCTGAGGTGGCTCTGCTTGAGCCCAGGAGTTAAGAGGCTGCAGTGAACCATGATGGTTTCACTGCACTCCAGCCTGGGCAACAGAGTGAGACCCTGTATTTAAATTTAAAAAAAAAAAAAATTGTCATTGGATTTTAATCTCTTCTCAAAATGACACTAGGAACTAAACATGCCATCTATACTGGTCCTTCTTTCATTCGTTGTAAAAATCTCCTATAACACTCCCTCCCTGGAAACAGAAAAATATATAAACTAGGTAGCAGTATTACAAATGAAAAGTGGGGGGTTGGACAAGAAATAACAAAAGGGACAAAGGATTGGCACCAACTGCATAAGGTAGAGCAGGGGCCTTCTAGGAGGAGTATTAAGATGATTCAGAGTTTTAAGCCTGGCTACCTTGAAGAATGGTAGAGTCAGAAGAAAAAAACTAGGCTTGGAGGATGAAGGAAAGTTGAGAACAGGCAGAGATAATGAGCTTTAACTGACATATTAAGTTTGAAATGCCCAAGAAGCAACTGGAAAAGCAGATCATCAGTAAGAGTGTTCAACCCCTGTCCCTGAGGAACTTACAATCTGGAATCCTTTTGTAGCTAGAGATTTGGATTTAGTAGCGATTCTTCTAGGTATTCCCTACAAGCTGTGGGAACAGCTAAGTCATCCAAGAAAGAGCACAAAAAAAAACCCAAAAGAAATGCCATCAATTTAAGGACAAACATTTTAAATATTCCAAATACTAAAAGCCATTTGAAATGTTAACATCGTGTGCTAAAAACATTTTTACAACTTAAAACAGTGGCCTTTTAAGAGGATATACTCGATACATTTAAATACATTTATAGAAAAAGACAGTATGTCAATAACATACCACATTGTATTAAAATATAAACTTTGTACTGCTCATACTTAGGAGGTCAAAAAAAAATATATATATATAGATGAACTTTAATTTATCTTGTCCTTCCAAATTGTACCTCTCTTTATAGACATATTCTAGTTAAATTAAAAAGAAATGGTAGAATTAAAGGCATAATTATTGGCACTTGCAAACCATCAGTGAAATAATGAGAAAAGGCTATTAATGTAGTAGAAAGAGGAATAACCAAATAGATGCCTCCTGAAGGAAGTACACACCAATACCTAGGAATTATACTTCCCCTCCCCTGCAACTCCCACGTGGAAATCAAACCCGAACTAAATTTGCTAAGTCTTCAAACTACCTACCAATTTACAGGCAATACAAGGGATGATAGAGGGATATATTAAACTAGGACATGTTAAAACTATACCTGAGGGACATATTCATCAACATCCAGAATGAGACAAACTGGAGGAAAAATGGCCTGGTTCCTTCAACAAACCTTCAACAAATTAGGTTAGTGCAAAGGTAATTATGGGTTTTAAATTGCCATTAAAAGTAATGGCAATTTTTAAAAAACCACAATTATGTTTGCACCAACCTCACAAGGAAAATACATTACGAGGAAAATAATTAACCAATTATTAAAAACAACCTAGGAATATTTGAATACTGACTGGATATTTGGTGATGTTCCTTTTTAAAGGTGGGATAATGGCATTGTGGTTATGATTTTCTCAAGAGTCTTCTTTCAGATCTATACTGAAATAAAACAAATGAAATCATTTGTAGAATTTTCTTCACGGTAATCCAGTAGGGTCTGGGGAAAGTAGGTAGGGGAAGAGATAAATCGTGTCTCTTAACTGTTTGTGTTTTGAAATTTTCCATACTAAACGGTTCAAAAGGGAAAAAAGAAAAACACCATTCTCAGGGTCACCAACAAAAACTGAAAACAAGAACAGTTTGAATTTTGTCTCCAAGCCTTACAAACCAAGCAGCCCTGGTCCCTCACACAACTTCTTAGCATCCCTATTGATTAAATGGAGACAAACACCACCTAATAAATTCATATTTGTTCAAGCCAAAAGCCTGGGTTATATCCTTAACTTCTTTGACTTTGCTAGTCTCCCACATCTAGACTCCACCAAATCCTGTCTTTTCCATCACTGTGGTCTCATACCATTCCAGCGGCCTCCTTTCAGCCTGTTGTTCACATTTGCATCCAGCGTGGTGCTACTACAATGCAAAATCCAATCAGGTTATCCTCAGCCCCACTGAAAATCGTTTTTTTTTAAAATAGAGTCTCACTTTTTACCCTCCTTGATTCCTTAAAATGGCTTACAAGGCCCTTCATTTTCTCATACTGTATCTCTTCAATTTCCATCTCTCCATTCTCTGAAGTACAGTGGTGCAATCTCAGCTCACTGCAGCCTCCACCCCCCAGGGTTCCTGTGGTTCTCCTGCCTCAGCCTCCCAAGTAGCTGGGATTACAGACGCATGCTATCATGCCCAGCTAATTTTTTGTAGTTTTAGTAGAGACAGGGTTTTTTCATCACGTTAGCCAGGCTGGTCTCTAACTCCTAACCTCAAGTGATTCACCCGCCTCAGCCTCCCCAAAGTGTTGCCATTTACAGGCATGAGCCATAGCCCCCAGCCTGAAAAATGCTTAAACGGCTTTCAATCTGCTTCAAGATAAGAGTGCTCCTTTAAATTTTTTTACCCTTCTTGATTCCTTAAAATGGCTTATAAGAGGCCAGGCGCGGTGGCTCAAGCCTGTAATCCCAGCACTGTGGGAGGCCGAGGCGGGTGGATCATGAGGTCAAGAGATCAAGACCATCCTGGTCAACATGGTGAAACCCTGTCTCTACTAAAAATACAAAAATTAGCTGGGCATGGTGGCGCGTGCCTGTAATCCCAGCTACTCAGGAGGCTGGGGCAGGAGAATTGACTGAACCCGGGAGGTTGCGGTGAGCCGAGATCGCACCATTGCACTCCAGCCTGGGTAACGAGTGAAACTCCGTCTCAAAAAAAAAAAAAAAAAAAAAAAAAAAAAAAAAAAAAAAAAAAAAACCAAAAAAAAAAAAAAAAAAAAAAAAAAAAAAAAAAGGCTTATAAGGCCCTCCATTTTCTCATACTGTCTTATTTCTTCAACTTTCATCTCTTCCCATTCTCTTTGACTCCTTTATGTTTTTTTAGCTTTGGTAAAATTCTTTCAGCTCTTTCATTATACTGTGTACTCTGAGTATAGCTTCAGTGTTCATGCCTGGAATGTTCTTTCCACCCATCATCACTGCCTTGCCTGGCTAGCTCCTTCATCCTTCAAGTCCCAAGTTAAACAGTATTTCCTCAGAAAGATCTTCCCAAATTGCTTCTATGCTAAGTTGGGTGTCTTCTGACACCTACACAATACAGTATTTGTTCCTACAGGATCTGTAGTTACCCTATCACAACAGTCTCTAGTTGTTTGTAAAGAGTATTTGCTGTGGCAATTATGAATTTAATCTGTTTTCCAGCTAGAGTATAACTCTAGGAGGGCAAGTGGTAAAATGTGTTCACTACTGAATCCTAAGTCTCTCATAGGGCCTCACAGCAACAAACTGCTGAATATATAAAATTCACAACAATCTGGACTGTTTTCCTCATACCCAAGTTCTATCTTCCTAGTCCTCAAATGCAACAAAAACAAGACAGCCTCACACCTGTAATCCCAGCATTTTGGGAGGCCAAGGTGGGCGGATCATGACGTCAGGAGTTCAAGACCAACCTGGCCAAGTTGGTGAAACCCCATCTCCACTAAAAATACAAAAATTAGCCGGGCATGGTGGCTGGTGCCTGTAATCCCAGCTACGGGGGAGGCTGAGGCAGAGAACTGCTTGAACCCGGGAGGCGGAGGCTACAGTGGGCCAAGATAGTGCCACTGCACTCCAGCCTGGGCAATGGAGCAAGATTCCATCTCAAAACAAAACAAAACAAAAAAAACAAGAAGACAGCCAAGTAGGCATTTACAGAGATCTTAATCTTGCATAGGAGTGAGCATTATAAAGTGAATTGAAAACATGATGGGAATGCAGAACATAAGAAGTTGGGAAATCTATTTTCAGACTGAGATATTTTGTATCCAAATTTACAATCTTAAAGAAAACTCCGGAGTGTCAATCTAACAATCTATTTTTTTTTCAACCTAACAATCTAATAAAAATGAGTCCAATGACACACATAGTTCCCACCGAGCCATTAACAAATTTTCAGACCTAAGATGTTAGATCACTTAATCCCTCCAGCCTCAGTTTCCTTCTGTGTAAAACAAAGGATCCTGACCAGCTGGTCATTAGGATCCTTTGCAGAGCTAATATATGCCCATATTAAGTGGCCAAAAGATGTAAACTTCAGAAACACCAATCAGTTACTTTCTTCCCATAGTGATATTTTTTTCCTCTTTAATCTGTTTTAAGGACATTATAGCCTATCCCATTACGCTTACAACTAAACCTTCAAATCTATTCAGCTATAAAAATCTCACGAAATGCTCCTCAGATTATTAACTTGCATATTTAGCAAGAGTAACTGCAATATGATGAAACAGCGTCTACCTAAACCCAAAATGAATTACTGGAATACATTCAATTTCTGCATAAATACAAAATCTTACTACGTGTTTTAAGTGTTAGATATCTTGAATCTTGGTCGTTTCTATGGCAATCTGAAGACAAAATTGTACCCCAGGGTGTCAGACTTGAATTTATGGGTACTATTTAACATCTAACTAAAAACCGAAGACACATAGTCTTTGCACCACCTCCCTGGGATGGTGGTTAGGATAAAAATTGTGGAAACCAGAGTAATTTTTGGAAAAAAAAAATTTCAAAACAAGTTATAGTAAGTTATGGTAAATAAAGTAGCTCGTAAACATTTTACTGTTAGCAGTAGCAGCACAGTTTCTAATCAGCCACTGGAAACCCAAGGAAAGACTAAAGTAGTAACAAGTTTGTCTCCTCGTTTAGATTAATTACAAACTAGTTTTGGCAACTGCTTGTTGCATCAAATATGTCACAACAAAGTAATAAAATGTTAAAACGCATGCTGGAAAAAAAAAAAAAGGGACGTACTTGGAACAAAAAGCTTGCATCGGACTAAGAGTAATGCTATCCTCCAGATTTCTCTCAATAAGGCCGCCTTAAGTCCCTCAGTAGAAGGGCGCAGCGGCGGACGCCCGCAGCCACAGGTTGAATGACAAAGAACCTCCGTCAGCACCATTCCCGGGAATCTGAGGGCTGCCCTGTCCCCTTCGCAACGTCTACTCGAACCCTACAGTCACGCCTTGGCTGTAGGGGATGCGGCTCTCTGTATCACTCTCGCAAGTCACCAGGTGGGGCAAGGATCAGCGGGGCGGAGAAGGGTTGGGGCAGATAACGCTACGAATCAAAAATAACTCCTGCCTCGAGTCCCTTCCCTTGGAGCAGAAGCGGCCAGCGGAGTCTGGAGATACCACAGGAAGCAGCCTCATGTTACCCCTTTTCCAAATCAAAGCATCTCTCAAGGAGCCTACTGAAGACTCTATAGAGGTGAGGGGACTTCCCCAAGGTCACCAGGCACCACGACGCAACTCCTCGGCCAGGTCAGGGGCCGGCATCTCACCCGGGGCGCCGCGGCTGTGCTGAGACAGGCGCTGTCCTCAGCGCCTCAAGGTCTCCTTCACCAGCACTGCAGCCGAGGCCACGCGGCCGCCTGCGGCCACGATGCCCTCTGCTGGGCCGCCTCTCTCCCCCGGAGACAAAGTCTCCCAACCCCAGAGGTCCCCTCCGACCCCACCAGGGCAACGAGGGCACCGCGGGGTCCGCGCTGAGTGCCGCCAGCTGTTAGCCAACTAACCGTTATATTCGCGGATCGCAGCGCCAAGCGTGTGCGTGACGTGGTGGCGCGGGCTGGAGTTCCACGGGGCCCAGGGTCTGGCTCCCCTCCTTCGCTTGCTGCCTCGTTTGCTTGTTCGAGCACCCAGGCGGCCAGGCAGTCACGTCGCAGCTCTCCACTTTGTCTGGCCCGGCCGGCGCGGCTGCCTTATAACCCGCCAGGGCCCGAGCATGCGCACAGGGGGCGGAGTCGTCTCTCTGGGCCGCCGCCCCCTCCCCGCCATACTGACATCCGAACTGCAGCTAGCGCCTCCACATGCTCTCAGCCGCGCTGGCGCCCCCTCCCCACCAAGTGATCCAGGTCCCAGTCGGACCCGCGCGCCGCGCCCCTGCAGGGCGGCGCGGAGCCACCGCGCCCTGCCAGACGCGTCCCTTGGTCCCTATTTGACGAGCTCTAGGCAACCTGCCCTCGTTCGGGACACAAACGTCGGTCTCACCCCTCAGTTTTTGTCAGAGAAAAAGGAAGAACCACCGAGAGGCCTGACCCTGGGGGGGCGGCGGGCGATGCGCGCGCGGAGTAGCGGGAAGCGACTGAAGAGGGGGACTAGGCAGCATTTGAATGGACGCGGGTGCCACTGGGACCCCGGAAAACGGCCGGGGGCCGGCGCTGTGGAGCCGGGCTTGGACTGGGATGTGTTTGGATTCCAATCCGGGCCTGACAGCAGTTCAGTGACCTCGGGAAGTTCCCCAGCCCTCCGGGCCTGTTTCCTACCCCCGAAGTGGCGACGGTAATAGAACCGACCTCGTAGGCTCATCGGGAGGTCCTGATGGGAGACTCCGTGCAAGTTGCTCACCACAGAGCCAGGCCCGCGGCGGTTGGCGCCTGGTGGGTATTAAAGACAACTCGGGAAAGAAGAGCAGGTAAGAGCGTGGGGAGACTGGCCCGGTGGGGTGGCGTGTGCGCGTCGGCCACGTGGGGAAGCGAGAATGCAGGGGCCGGAGGCTTAGGGACGATGCCTGTGTGGGGCAGGATAGAATAGTAGCAGGCGGCGCTGGGGCTGATGCGTCTCACCCGGATTATCCTCTGTAATCCTCACAGCCCTGTGAAGTAAGCACTGCCGTGAACATTTTGTAAATAAGGGACCCGAGGCCCAGAGAGGTGAAGTAACTTTCCAGATGGCCCAGCTAGTTAGCGGCCAGCATTTGAAGTCAGACTCCAGGGTCTGTTTTTATCCTAAGAGCCGCTATGACTGGATAAGCAACATGTGTGTGTTTAAGTGATCAAATAACCATGGAGTGTGTCTGATGTCCAGGACTTTTCAGAAATACCGGAAAAGTATGAGGCAAGGCCCCTGCCTGCAAAGAGCTTGCAAGTTTTGGGGGGAAGACTGAGTCAGGCACAAATTAACGAACCATTGTTGAGCACTTGCTGCTTGCCAGAACCCAGCCCTTCCCCTCGAGTCTTCCTCCCTTACCCTCCCCCTCAATTCTCACAAAAACCCTGGGAGGTAGGCCTTGGTTTGCAAATGAAGAACCCGAGATTGAAGAAGAGTAGAGATTGGAGGATCAGGTCCTGAGAGGTCCCAGGTGCTTTCCAATAACAGTTCAGTATGTTAGAAGACAGTATGGCATTCATGGCCAAGTACTACTTGTGAGTAATACAGTAATTGCTTTTTACATTTGATAAACACAGAGAAAGGAAGTCACTGGGGCAGCCAGGACTTCTAAGAGCAGTGCTAGGGGGGCAGCAGCATTCAGGTAGATGGTAAGGAGAATTAAGTTAGAGAGACTGGAGAGTCTGGTTCAGATGTAAACTTATAAGGGCCTGTTCTATGGTATGTAGCGAGAAGTGGTTAAAAAAGGAACCTCAAAAGAAGGCTTATAGAGCCCCGTAGTGTGGTGATTCACAGTATAGACCTGGGAGCCAGATCTGTTGAGTTCCAAATTTGATTCTTGCACTTACCAGCTCTATGCCCTCAGGCAAGTCATTTCACGGTTCCAAGCCTCTCGACTCTGTAAAACAAGGATAATAGCTACCTCAGGGTTATTATGATAATACAATTGGTATTTATTTCAGCCCAGCACAGTGGCTCAAACCTCTAATCTCAGCACTTTGGGGGGCTGAGGCAGGTGAGTCACTTGAGGCCAGTAGTTCGAGACCAGCCCGGACATGGTTAACCCTGCCAATACTATAAATATAAAAATTAGCAAGGCATAATGGCACACGCCTGTAGCCCTAGCCACTCGGGAGGCTGAGACAGGTGAATTGCCTGAACCCGTCCGTGAGGCAGAGGTTGCAGTGAGTTGAGATCTCACCACTGCATTCCAGCCTGGGCAACAGAGCAAGACTCCATCCAAAAAGAAAAAAAAAAAAAAGGCCGGGCGTGGTGGCTCACGCCTATAATCCCAGCACTTTGGGAGGCCGAGGCGGGTGGATCACAAGGTCAAGAGATCAAGACCATCCTGGTCAACAAGGTGAAACCTCGTCTCTACTAAAAATACAAAAATTAGCTGGGCATGATGGTGCGTGCCTGTAGTCCCAGCTACTCGGGAGGCTGAGGCAGGAGAATTGCTTGAACCCAGGAGGCAGAGGTTGCGGTGAG
>NW_016107347.1:6846590-6851868 GCF_001604975.1 Cebus imitator | reverse complement strand
CACTCCAGCCTGGGCAACAACAGCGAAACTCCGTCTCAAAAAAAAAAAAAAAAAAGTATTTATTTCAGTGTCTAACATATATAAAACACTACATGAAACCTAACCCTAAAGATTAACCCTAGAGGCCCTTTCCTTGAATAGACCCCAAGGAGGCCCTGAGAAGGGCCTTAACAGTATGTTTACAGGATAATACTTTGTGTTGTATTGTAGTTTTATACTCCTATCCTTGAAGATAGTCATCAAAATTATAGGTACCTCAAGTGCTACAAAACCTGGATCTACCTTAATAGAAATTTCAGTGTTGTGAAAAGAAAACTTCAGAATCAGAAGACCTGGTCCCGGTTGGGTGTGGTGGCTCATGCCTGTAATTCCAGCACTCTTGGAGGCCAAGGAGGGTGGATCACCTGAGGTCAGGAGTTCAAGACCAGCCTGGCCAACATGGCCAAATCCCATCTCTACTAAAAAATGCAAAATTTAGCAGGGCATGGGGGCATGTGCCTGTTATCCCAGCTACTCTGGAGGCTGAAGTTAGAGAATCTCTTGAAACCCAGAGGTGGAGATTGCAGTGAGCCAAGATCGCATCACTGCACTCCAGCCTGGGCGACAGAGTGAAACTCCATCTTACAAAAAAAAAAAAAAGAAGAAGAAGAAGACCTGTCCCATAACTGCTATCTGTGTTATTCTGGGCAATTAATTCAGTGAACTTTCCTGGGCTTTAGTTGCCTCACCAGGTAAATTAAAAATAATACCTACCAGTTTGAACTGTTGTGCTAATCAAATGACATAGTATCTGCAGAAGTAATGGGTAAAACTTGGAAAGTATTCTGTATTTATAATTAATGTCATAATTTGTCTAAAGTACATAAAAGGGAAAAACCAAAAGCAACTCTAAGGCTCTTACCTGGAAAAATAGAAACAGGGTGGTGGGTGAGCTGGTGAAAATAATAATACAAGTACACTTCTTGCTCTTCTGCCAGATTTTCTTCCTGATTTGAGGCACACGATTTTGAAGAAATGAACTACGAAGCTTAGGATGAGAAATCAGAGTGGAGATGAACTTGGAGATTATCTAAGGCACCCCTGACTTTTTACAGAAATGGAAATTAAGGCTCAGGGATGCTAAAAGACTTTTCTGAGGCCTCCTATCTAATGATTGGCATGATCAGAAACCCCAGGTTCTTTAAGTATAAAGAACAAGTACAATCTTTAAGATAAAAGTATTTTGTCATGGGAGTCTTTCAGAATCATTACATCAGAACCAGAGAAGGCCTGGTGCTCTCTACTGGCTTTTAGCTTTATCACAAAATTCTTAGGATTCACCTTTCTGTTTTAAAGGTTGATAGACTGGATGATGCTATGGTAATCTGCCTCAGGAAAATGCCGGACAGTAGTTTGCAAGCTTGCTAAGTGAGCAAAACTTGGGAAGATTTCAAGGTAAGAGTTGTAACTTCAGAAATTAGTGATGAAATAAGAAATGCAAATGCAAACTTCGAAAAGTATGATATAGGTACTCTTCAAGCTGAGTAAATTGTTCTATTGCTTTATCTGAAAAAAGAAAAATAAAATTACACTGTGTTCTCTGGAACTCACGTACTTAACTTACATTCCCTTAGTTACTCCATCATTTCTGTGATGTAGTAAATAGGAAGGTGCTATTTTGCCCATTTCAGTAATAATGAATACAGGAAAGGATTCTTTTTTTATTTGACACATTGTAATTGTACACATTGCTGGGTTACAGTTTGGTGTTTCCATAATACAAATGCTGTATACTGATCAAATCAGGGTACTTAGCATCTCTCTCACTTCATGTTATTTTGTAATACATAATATCATATTATTAAGGGCAACCCTACTGTGCAGTAAAACACCAGAACTTGGCCAGGTCTGGTGACTCATGCCTGTAATCCCAGTACTTCGGGAGGCCGAGGCAGGTGGATCCCCTGAGGTCAGGAGTTCCAGACCAGCCTGGCCAACGTGGTGAAACCCCATCTCTACTAAAAATACAAAAATTAGCCGGGCGTGGTGGCACGCACCTGTAGTCCCAGCTACTTGGGAGGCTGAGGCAGGAGAATCGCTTGAATTCTGGAGGCGAAAGTTGCAGTGAGCTGGGATTGTGTCACTGCACTCCAGCCTGGGTGACAGGAAGACTCTGTCCCCCAAAACGAAACAAAACAAAAAAGGCCAGGTGTGGTGGCTCATGCCTGTAATCCTAGCACTTTGGGAGGCCAAGGCAGGTGGATTACCTGAGATCAGGAGTTCAAGACCAGCCTGGCCAACATGGTGAAACCCCATCTATACTAAAAATATAAAAATGAGCTGGGAGTGGTGGTGGGTAATCCCAGCTAATTGGGAGGCTGAGGCAGGAGAATCGCTTGAACACGGGAGGTGGAGGTTGCAGTGAGCCGAGATCGTGCCATTTCACTCCAGCCTCGTCAAGAGGAGCAAAACTTCATCTCAAAAAAAAAAAAAAAAAACAGCCTTGCCCAACCCAGTGTCGTAAAGCATTTCCCCTGTGTTTTCTTTTAGTAATTTCCTAGTTTCAAATTTTATATTGAAGTCTTTAATCCATTTTGAGTTGATTTGTGTATATAGTGGAGACAGGGTCTAGTCTTAGTCTTCTGCACGTGACTTTCCATTTTTCCCAGCACCTTTTATTGAAGAGACTATCTTTTTCCCAGAGTATGTTTTTGGCACTTTTGTTGAAAAACATTTGGCCATAGATGCATGAATTTTTTTCTGGGTTCTATTGTGTACCACTGGTCTCTGTGTTTGTGTTTATGCCAATACCATGCTGTTTTGGTTACTATAACCTTGTAGTATATTTTGCAATAAAGTACTATGGTGCCTCAGCTTTGTTATTTTTGCTAAGGATTGGTTTGCCTTTAAGAGTCTTTTTTGACTCCACATGAATTTAATGATTGTCTTTATTTCTGTGAAATATATCATTGGTATTTGATAGAGATTGTATTTAGTTTGTAGATTACTTTGGGTAGTATGGCTGTTTTAACAATATTAGTTCTCTCATGCACATGAGATGTCTTTTCATTCATTTGTGTCTTCTTCAGTTTCTTTCATCAAGGTTTTATAGTTTTCAGTTTAGAGATCTTTCACCTCTGTTTATTCCTAAGTATTTTATTTTTTTGGTAGCTATTGTAAATGGAATTATCTTCCTGATTTCTTTTAGAAATGACAACATTTCTTTTAAAATGATAATATTTTGTCATTAAGAACACTGCCCCCACTCATAATGTATAATAATTTAATAGGGAATATGGAAAATGTGATTTGCTTTTGAACCATGTATGAAGAAAGGATTTGCTAAGCAAATACCTAGAGTAAAGGAGATAATGCCAATCCTAAAAACATTCTTTCTTTCAAGTTGAGAGCCCTCTCATTCAGAACATCGTCATCTAATTTCATGTTATATGTCAAGTGTAGTCCTCTGCTTTCGAAGGCCTGCCTCTGGATCTAGGATGAATTTTGCCATCCTTTAAAAAAAGACTAACTCAGTGTTGGTGAGATGCACTCTAAGCTTCTCCCTGACCTCTCTCCATTTCCCTTCAGCTCTCCTTGCTCTGTTTTGACCCATCATTTATCTTACCAGCCTGTAACAGTTACGCATCCTAATCAGTTACTTCTCTGGCACTCTACTGGCATGAGATGACTTGGTCAAAACAGTTTGCTACAAAACAAAATGCTTGCAATAAAAATTTCTTCAACATGACAACTAAGTCAAAAATTATTCTTTCCAATTGCTGGGTTTTTATGTTTAGTCATTCCGGTGGCCAGAGATTTGCTTAACTGCCTCTTTGGGTCTTTGAGAATTTTTTTGTGCACTCACGCACACACATATGCGTTTCTTAAGGAATCATATTGTACATAGTGTTTACTACTTTTTTTTTTTTCTCTTGGAGACAGTCTCACTATGCTGTCAAGGCTGGAGAGCAATGGTGCAATCTCTGCTCACTGCAACCTCTACCTCCCAGGTTCAAGCAATTCTCCTGCCTCAGCCTCTTAAGTAGCTGGGATTACAGGCATGCACCACCACACCTGGCTAATTTTTGTATTTTTAGCAGATACAGCGTTTGACCATGTTGGCCAGGCTGGTCTTGAACTCCTGACCTCGTGATCCACCCACCTCGGCCTCCCAAAGTGCTGGGATTACAGGCATGAGCCACTGTGCCCGGCTGCTGTTTACTACTTTTTAAATATTTGCAATGGCTTCATAAAATTAAACATGTACATTTTTTTCTTAATCATATAAAAGTTTACTTAGATTAAAAAGCACAAAAGTTGGAAACATACCTAAAAAATTATGATAAACTGACAGTACTGCTTTAAAACTTTAAAGGTGGCAAAACAATTTATATGGAAAACAAGCAGCTGAGAATATTTCTTTTTGACCTATTTATCTACAAATTTAATTTGTTTTCAACTGGATTGCCTGAGGCTCAATCTGTGTCAGTCTAATTCCCACTGTGGTCTGATATGGCTTGACTCCTGCTCCTTTTCTTTAGCAGCACAGTGGGGTAGTTTTGACCCATGCTCTTTGTAACCCACATCATCACTGCTTAGGATTTTCTCTAAGAAGCATTTTTCCTAGAGATGGTCCTACTTATTTGCCAAACCTGTTTTCTTCCTTGACCCCTAGCTACTAAAAGTCCTAACCCTGAGTACTTTCCCCACCTCCCTCCTTTCCTTCCTCCCTTCCCTCCTTTCTTCTTTCTATCTCTAGTAAATTATTTTAGACAAATGGGCTGAGGAGTTCAATAATAACAATAATAAATTAATGACAGCCAAGATTTATGGAATACTTATCATATGCCAGGCACTGCTCTATGCACTTTAGATGTATTAACACTCATTAACTCCTCAAAAAAAATGCTATAAACTAGGAACTGTTACAATCCCCATTTTACAGATATATACAGATACAGAGGTTAAGTAACTTGCCCAGGGTCACATAATCAGTATTGTCTAGAGTGTCAGAAAGCAGTCATCATGGCTGGGTGCAGGGGCTCCCGCCTGTACTTTGAGAGGCCAAGGCAGGCCAGTCACGAGGTCAGGAGTTCGAGACAAGCCTGGCCAACATAGTGAAACCCTGTCTCTACTAAAAATACAAAAATTAGCCGAGTGTGTGGTAGGCACCTGTAGTCCCAGATACTTGAGAGGCAGGAGAATCCCTTGAACCCAGGAGGTGGAGGTTGCAGTGAGCTGAGACTGTACCATTGTACTCCAGCCTGGGTGACAGAGTAAGACTCTGTCTCAAAAAAAA
>NW_016107347.1:6826207-6846350 GCF_001604975.1 Cebus imitator | reverse complement strand
ACCACCATGCCCAGCTAATTTTTTGCATTTTTAGTAGAGACGGGGTTTCACCATGTTGACCAGGATGGTCTCGATCTCTTGACCTCGTGATCCACCCGCTTCGGCCTCCCAAAGTGCTGGGATTACAGGCTTGAGCCACTGCGCCCGGCCTTAAGGCCATCTTGACTTAGAAAAACCCTGTTCTGGGTTCCTTTTATGTTAGTAGAGCTAAACAACCATTATGGAAGCATGTGCCATGAAAGCTGCCTTTGAGACCAGAGATACACCACAGAGAATTACACCCTGCTTATCTGAATTTGTGGTAGTTATCAGTCTCTAGTCAGCTAAGTTGGGGACAAAGATGATGAGACATGCTTCTGCTAACAGCCTAATTTTTTTTTTTTTTTTTTGAGATAGATTTTCACCCTTACACCCAGGCTGGAGTGAAGTGGTGCAATCCCGATCACTGCAACCTCTACCCCCCAGGTTTGAGTGATTCTCCTGTGTCAGGCTCCTGAGTAGCTGGGATTACAGGTATGTGCCACCATGCCTGGCTAATTTTTGTATTTTTAATAGAGGTGGGGTTTCACCATGTTGGCCAGGCTGGTCTCGAACTCCTGACTTCAGGTGAGCCACCACACCCAGCCAACCAACAGCTTAATTTTAAGGTCACCTACTTCTAGGAAGTTCTGGGTGTCCTGGTGCCCATATTCCATGCTGTAAGATCATTTACTGTGAGAATCTAAACTTTATAGACCTCACCCAAAGCAGCCGCAGGTAGTTGGAATTACTGGGCAGCTGCAAGTCAAGCCTACTGTGACTCTGCAGAGGGGTTCATTCAGTGAAGGAGGCCTCTTACATCACAGTGACTGGCTTTATGTATCTATCTGTCTGGGGACCCAGACCTGAGTGTTCTACCTGGACTTTCATGCTGCTGTACTGGTGAGAAGATGAGGCTTAAATAAAGCATAAAACTCAATTTGTGGTGATCTCTGAGAACCCCAAATCTGCCAGGAAACCCTGCTCCACACAATACCTGTGGCACCTGTGCTGAGTAAGGTCCAGTAGCTACCAAACCTACTTTTGAGCTGCATATTAGAGTGAAGCCTTCCTCCCTCCCCTCCCTCTGTCTTACCTTTTGCACAAGTCATAGGCTCAGATGTTATGCCTATTATTGTACTCTGATACAATTATTTTTTTTGCAGTCATGGAATAAGGCCTGTGGATGAGGTATAAAGGTTTTCCTCTATATAGTAGATGTTCTCTTTATCAGTCATTCAAAGGAAAAGAGAATCCTCACACACAAAAACTTGGAACATAGAACAGATGGAAAGTGGCCCTTCTGGATATGCCTTTTATATCTGAACTTGGAGGAGTTAAAAATTGTCGAGGGCCCTTCTCACTGATTGGGGAAAATATCCTCCGCCATGGAGCTGCCTACTCCTGGAGAACGAAAAAATGCAACTAAACACTCACATTTTGTAAGTCTCTTCCCTGAACTTCAGTCAGTCAAGTTTAATCTAAATCAAGGATTCAAACTGAGAAGCCTTTAAGGACTGGGAAAAAGTTAATTAGCCCAGTATAAGTCAATAAGAAGTGGTAAGTAGCATGGGGAAAGGAGTCCCATACCCTTCTAGGCATCCAAATTCAAGCATCTACAATGTACTGCATGAAGCACTACTCTGTACAGCACTAATAACAGCCCAAACTTGCTGGACATTACTACGTAATACATTATTTATTAATTCAGAAGAAAAATAGAATTCTTAAAACTCCTAACTTTTGGCTAAGCGCGGTCACTCACACCTGTAATCCTAGCACTTTGGGAGGTCAAGGCATGCAGATCACAAGGTCAGGAGTTCAAGAACAGCCTGGCCAATACAGTGAAAGCCCATCCCTACTAAAAATACACAAATTAGCCTGGTGCCTTTAGTCCCAGCTACTTGGGAGGCTGAGGCAGGAGAATTGCTTGAAATCAGGAGGTTGAAATGACAGTGAGCCAAGATCGTGCCACTGCACTCCGGCCTAGGTGACAGAGCAAGACTTTGTCTAAAAAAAAATTCTCCTAACTTTATCTTTAATTATTATAAAAGAGGAACCAACAACAACAAAAAATTATGTGGGAGTTAGACAATGAGGACCAGGCAGGCAGATGTGGGGTAGGGCAAACAAAACATGGCAGCCAGTAGACCCATCTGTTTCAGCATAGTCTCTGTTACAGTATTTAAGAAATAGGTAGAGCCAGGCACGGTGGCTCACGCCAGTAAACCCAACACTTTGGGAGGCAGAGGCAGGCAGATCATTTGAGATCAGGAGTTCGAGACCAGCCTGGCCAACATAGTGAAACTCCATCTCTACTAAAAAAAAAAATGCAAAAATTAGTTGGGCATGGTGGCAGGCGCCTACAATCCCAGCTGCTCGGGAGGATGAGGCAAGAGAATCACTTGAACCCCTGAGGCAGAGGTTGCAGTGAGCCAAGTTTGCGCCACTGCAGTCCAGCCTGGACGACAGAGTGAGACTCCATCTCAAAAAAAAAAAAAAAGGAAATAGGTAAAAAGCAGAATGCTTCCTCCCTGGTGCCAAGGGTGATTTATGAAAGATCCCCAAGGAAAAGTTGAATATCAGAATGAGGGTCATTTTGGCAGCCCCCTCCCTGTATGGAAATACCCCTTTCATTGTTCCTTTGGCAGATGAAAATTTGAGTTTAAGAGACCTGGTGGATTTACGTATAACTGCATAATTTTCACTTATCCAAGACCCATGGTTCCATTTTTATCACCATGGCCACAGTGACTGAAATGGCTCACTTCATCCTTTGCACTAAACAGCCTTCAGCCCCACCCCGTAAAGCTAAATGGACAAGTTCTTTTTTTCTCCAGCATCTTAAATTCATGGCCTTAGTCTGAGGCCTTTAATTTTATACTGCTTTGGGAGAGTCCTCTTTAAAGTCTTAGAGATGTACATATACCTCTTACTGTTTACCACCTCTACTAGCAAGAAAGAATCTGGAAATCTTGTCATAGAGGAATACTCTTTGTTGTATGCCACCTAGCAGGACAGCTGGTCTACTCAGTTACCCCAAAACCAAAAGGCTAGTAACTCAACAAGCTCAGAATACACCGTTCTGTGTGCAGCCATTGTTTTCACCACTACCCCATTTCCCCCTGCACACACAGCTCATTACCTCGTCTCATGTACACCTGCTATAGTCACAACAGGAGTTAGAATCTGGAGATGTTACATGCCAAACAAGAGGCCAACAAGAAGCACAAAACCATACAAGGCAAATGGGTAACATACCAGGGTGGCCATCCAAGTAGAGGATTAGGCATGGCTTTCATTTTATGTTCCCATTACGCTCAAAAGGGCTAGATAATGGAATTTTGCTCCTCCTGTGTCCAATTCAAAGATTAGTCAATCTGGGAGCTTTCTAACTCTATCATATGTATTTCATTTGTTTCACTAGTTACTCATTTGATCAACCCAGGGAAGATCATATTATGAATAAAACAGCCCAAGAATGCTTTAATCATAATATGGGAGTACATAATTCAGGCTACAGTGGCTCTACCAAGACCATTTAACAGAATCCAGTGGAATGAAGGAAGTGTAGACTATAGGAGTTAGTGAGGGAATCTCAGTCACTGGAACCATGCTTCTAAACAAAGGCCTTCACCAAGAACCTAGGGCAATCTCATTCCATCTGCCAGAGCTTAAAGGGGTATCACTAAATTATGCTTAGTCAAAACTGGGTAATTTGTAGCTTATAAACACTATAAAACTGAGATTTAAATCTAGGTCTACTTAATTCCTAGCTTCTGTTCTTAAATGCTGGATTATTTTCATTCATTTATTTTGTTGAAAATCTTGAGGTCATAAGGAAGGATGGGGATGAGGAGGATAATGAGGCAGGAAAATGCAGAGCTGTTTCATAGTCCCAACCCTGAACCTTTATACATGCTGTTTCTTCATAAAAAGCACTCTTGGCCAGGCATGGTGGCTCACGCCTGTAATTCCAGAACTTTGGGAGGCCAAGGTGGGTGGATCCCTTGAGGTCAGGAGTTTGAGATTAGCCTGGCCAACATGGTGAAACTCCATCTCTACTAAAAATATAAAAAATTTAACCAGCTGTGGTAGCGTGCCTGTAGTCCCAGCTACTTGGGAGGCTGAGGCAGGAAAATCGTTTGAACCAGGGAGGGAGAGGTTGCAGTGAACCGAGATTGTGCACTCTAGCCTGGGTGACAAAGCAAGACTCCATCAAAAAAAAAAAAAAAAAAAAAAAAAAAAAAAAACACTTCTTTCTTCCACTTGGTAAACTGTGTACAGAATTAAATGGAGAGGGAAGAGAGTTAGGTAGATGAACAAGGGAGCAGTTTTAGTAATTCTATTACATGATTCAGATCTCTTCTTAATTCAGTTTTCCTGATAATTAATGTAAATTAATAAGGTTTCATGATTATTCTATTTACCAACCAGGTTCTTTCTATATAATTATTGTTTACCTTCTAATAAATTGCTTAGGAAGGCTACCTACAAATCCAAATTATATACAAAATGTTTCATTTCCTATTTCCTTCCCAGGGATGCCTAATTATTTTGGAAAAATCATTGACAGCCAGGACCTGTGGCTCATGGCTGTAATCTCAGCACTCTGGGAGGCCAAGGCGGGTGGATCACCTGAGGTCAGGAGTTCAATACTAGCCTGGCCAACATGGCAAAACCTGTCTCTACTAAAAATACAAAAATTAGCTGAGTGTTGCAGTGCACGCCTGTAGTCTCAGCTACTCAGGAGGCTGAGGCGATCACCTGAGGTCAGGAGTTTGACATCAGCCCCACCAATGTGGAGAAACCCCATCTCTACTAAAAGTACAAAATTAGCTGGGCATGGTGTCACGCACCTGTAATCCAGGCTACTTAGGAGCCTGAAGCAGGAGAATCACATGAACCCAGGAGGCGGAGATTGCAGTGAGCCGAGATGGTACCACTGCAAGCCAGCCTGGGTGACGGAATGAGACTATGTTTCAGGAAAAAAAAAATCACTGGCTTGTAAATTGAAATCCTTATCTTGCTCTACCTTCTCTGGAATACCTACATCTTTTGTGTTTTTTTTTTTTTAACATTACATATTCACAAGCTTTACCACTTCATGTAAAGTATTCCTGTAGGATATTGGTGGATCTCTTGAAGCATTAAGAACCTCAAACAAAAATGGATGCCATCTTTGTACTTTAAAATTAAAGCATTTCAGCCAGGAACAGTGGCTCATGCCTGTAACCCCAGTACTTTGGGAGGCAAAGGCATTATGATTGCTTGAGTCCTGGAGTTCCTAGTCTGGCCAACATAGTAAGACCCCATTTCTACAAAAAAAATCAATTAACTGGATGTGGTGGCATATACCTGTAATACCAGCTTTGGGAGGCTCAGATGGGAGGATTGCTTGAGCTTAGGGGGTTGAGGCTGCAACGAGCTATGATCATGCCACTGAATTCCAGCTTAGGTGACAGAGCACGACCCTGTCTCAGAAACAAATTTTTTTATAAATAAAAATTTAGGCATTCCAAACTCCTAATATGTTTTCTACAATTAATAATTCATGCTGGCCGAGGCAGGCAGGTCACTAAGGTCAGGAGTTCAAGACCAGCCTGGCCAACATGAAACCCCATCTCTACTAAAATATAAAAATTATCCGGGTTTGGTGGCGTGCGCCTATAATTTCAGCTACTCAGGAGGCTGAGGCAGAGAATCTCTTGAACTCAGGAGGCAGAGGTTGCAGTGAGCCAAGATCTCGCCACTGCACTCCAGTCTGGGCAACAGAGCGAGACTCTATCTCCAAAAAAAAAAAAAAAAAAAATCTGTGGAATTTACATTCCTTTAAACTAAAAAATAAGAAAAAAGAAAAAAAAGAAAAGAATGCATGCTGGGTTCTGCTCAGTATTTCACAAGGCAGGAGATCTCTTGAGCCAAGGAGTTTGAGATCAACCTGGGCAAGGTGGCAAAACCCTGTCTCTACAAAAAATTTAAAAATTAGCAGGGCATGGTGGCATACTTCTGTAATCCTAGCTACTTGGGAGGCTGAAGCAAGAGAATCGCTTGAGCCCGGGAGTTTGAGATTACACTGAGGTTTGATCACACCACTGCACTCCAGCCTGCGCAGCAGAGCAATACCTTGTCTCAAGAAAACAAATAAACAAAGAATTCAGGGCTGGGTGCAGTGGCTCACACCGGTAATCCCAGAACATTGGGAGGCCAATGCAGGCCATCACTTGAGGTTAGGAGTTCAAGACCAGCCTGTCCAACATGGTGAAACCCTGTCTCTACTAAAAATAGAAATATTAGCTGAGAGTGGTTGCAGGTGCCTGTAATCCCAGATACTCTGGAGGCTGAGGCAAGAAAATCACTTAAACCCACGAGGTGGAGGTTGCAGTGAGCCAAGATCATGCTACAGCACTCTAGCCTGGACTATAGGACAAGACTCCATCTGAAAAAAAAAGAAAAAAAAAAGTCAGGTGGGAGGATGCCTTGAGTCCTTGTCTCTTAAAAAAAAAAAAAAAAAAAAAAATGCAAAAGCCATAGAATCTTTTCCTAGGAGAGAATGCTAGGAGGCAGGAGGGAAACAGTATATTTTAAGGTAAATAAGAAAGGCCTAATGCCCCATGGATATATTTTTCTAGCTACATATTGGAGATAAGTTTAAATTTTGTGTTAGTTTTTGGGTGTGACTACCTGACAACGTGAAAAGTTAACCTTTCTAAGACAATCTCTACTAGGAATTTGGACTTCTTTTTCAAGATCTTTGCCTACTCCCTTCAAAAAGATTGCAAAGCAATTTTAACTCACTAAAGAACATTTTCTACCTCTTGATTGTCCAGTACAAGTGTACTACAGTTCATTTTTATCTGTCCTCCCTTTGTTTTTATAGACTGGAAGGTATCCAGAAATAAAGGCATTCGGAAATAGAGCCTCACATAGATGAAGGCAAAGGACATTCCTATGAAGGGTAGTCTGTAGGCAGCTGGTTATTTGTTTTTCTCTTGGCCTCTGTTGGCATTCTACCTTAATCTGGAAAAAAATTTTACAAGAGTATACTTTATAGACCTGTCTCAAAGTACCTGACTTCCCTGGGAAATTTGATTCTCACATTCAAAATATATGGGGAGTTTGGTTCAGTTAAATTTTTATTACAGCAGAATTGTTGAAAAGCAATAAATTATTACTGTGTAATTGGTGTCTGTTTGTTATCTTAGGTATTAGTGATTTATGTTTTTAACTTGTTTGGAAAACCATAGACTATAAAGTTTTCTCAATCTTCGATGCAGTGCTCCAGCTGAACTAGCAAAGGACATTGCCTCAAAGAAATGGAATATTTTTTCTGTAACATTTTAGCTTTCTTTTATTCTTCAAAATGTATCACTATAAATGTTTTACAAAAAGAGCTGTTTCTTCTCTTGGTATCATACAAATTGATTTGTATGGATGTATGTGTATGGCTGTTAAATATTTGTTGGTACAAAGTGGCGAGTGTCAGTATAATAATGACGATAATAAATAGCAGCTAACTCTAGCACATACTCTGTGCCAGGCACTGTTGTAAGCATTTTACATAGAGTTGCTCAATGTAAAACCATCTTTATCTCTTTGTCTATATTTATCTGGCAAAACTCTTAAGAATCTATGCTGCAACAAATTCCACAACTTAACCTTCACCTCCCCAACAAAAATAACTAGAATTCCAGTGTTTTCTCTTTATCAGTTTGTCTCAAGGAAGCTGTCAACTTTTTAGAACCATGCTAGTCCCCAAGACTTGATCTGAATATTCAACAGGTAGCTGCATTGCTTATTTTAGGACATAGAGCAGTAAACAAAAACCTAAGGTAACTTTGCAATTAGTATAAGCCTTTGATGTTAGTTAGTTTCACTGAAGTATGACAGGCAATAAAAATGTTGACTTGAAGTCTACTCTGCCTTTCACCATCTTTCAGAAAAATATTGATCCCAACTAGCCTCCCCAGCAAATATAGGCATATATAAGAATATACTTCTTTATCCTTTATGATGTAATAAAGTCTAATGGCTTAGTTCAACTTAGAAATCTAACAAAGTGACAATAGGTTTTCTTTCCAATTCAGAGATATTTCTTTTTTTTCTTTTCTTTTTTTTTTTTTTTTTTTTTTTTTTTTTTTTTTTTTTTTTTTTTTTTTTTTTTTTTTTTTTTTTTNGTACTTTAAGTTCTGGGATACATGTGTAGATCTTGCAGGATTGTTGCATAAGTACACACATGCCATGGTGGTTTGCTGTCTCCATCCCCCGTCACCTACATCGGGCATTTCTCCCAATGTTATTCCTCCCCATCCACTGTCCCTCCCCTAGTCCCCCACCTCCTATATTTCTATTCTTAAAAAGGCATTTAGTCTCATACATATATGAAATTTCACTATTCCAGAAGGCTTTAGTATTCGAAATGTAGGTTTAAGACACTCATTCAGTCATTTCACTTAATTTATCCGTCTATTTATTTATTCATTCGATATTTATTGAATACCTACTATGTGCAGTGCAGTTACTCCAATCTTATCCAACATTGGAGTACCAATTAGTAAGATTTTTGTAATTCTATTTTTGTATTATTCCTTTACATGGGACAAAATTCAAAAGATACAATATACAATGAAAAGGAAATCTTGCATCCCTGTTCCCTAGCCATTCATCTCACTTCCTTAAACAAAAAACAAGAAAAAGAACAATTAAAAGAAAGTTAGCCCGGCACAGTGGTTCACGCCTATAATCCCAGCACTTTGGGAGGCCGAGGAGGGTGGATGACAAGGTCAGTAGTTAAGACCCGCCTGGCCAATATTGTGAAACCTCATCTCTACTCATAATACAAAAATTAGCTGTGCATGGTGGTGTGCGCCTGTACTCCCAGCTACTCAGGAGGCTGAGGCAGGAGAATAGCTTGAACCTGAGAGGAGGAAGTTGCAGTGAACTGAGATTGCACCATTGCACTCCAGCCTGGGCAACAGAGCAAGACTCTGTCTCAAAAAAAAAAAAAGCGAGTTTAATAAATACAAGTTTAGAAAAGAATAACGTATCAGAAAAAAGTAAAAGGGCAATAAATTGCCTGAAGATGTGCACTGTTATTTCACACATGGCTAGCACCTTACAAGTTGTTCTTTTGAATGGTCACCTATCAACCATAACCCCATAACCTGCTTAGCCAGTAAGTCAGAGCCCAGCAAGGAGTTCTGTAGGTTTCCAGTTTTTCTGGATTAGTTTTGCTTCTACTAAAAAGTTCTCATGAAGGTAGCCACTTCCAAAGTATTTATCTTTTTTTTTTTTTTTTTTTTAAACACTGATGAGGTAATACATGCTAAATTTTATAAGGACAGTAAATATGAATACCTTTCCAGATGTAGAAGAAACATGAATACATTATCTGAGACAGACTTTCTCCCTTGTTTCCCAGGCTGGAGTGCAATGGCACAATCTCAGCTCACTGCAACCTCCGCCTCCTGGGTTCCAGGGATTCTCCTGCTTCAGGCTCCCGAGTAGCCTGGATTACAGGCATGTGCCACCATGCCCAGCTAATTTTGTACTTTTAGTAGAGATGGGGTTTCTCCACTTTGGTGGGGCTGCTCTCAAACTCCTGACCTCAGGTGATCGCCTGCCTCAGCCTCCCAAAGTGTTGGGATTACGGGCGTGAGCCACAACACTGGGCAGTATTTCCTTTTATTTACCTACTAGTATACCAACGTTATCTGATGAGTCAAATTCTAGGGTTATACCAGTGAATGTAAATTTTTTTTTCTGCCACAGCAGTTTTGATATTCAAATCCTAGTAGGTTTTATATTTAAAAATGTAATATTGCCAGGTGCGGTGGCTCACATCTGTAATTCCAGCACTTTGGGAGGCTGAGGTGGGCTGATCACGAGGTCAAGAGACCAACACCATCCCGATCAACACAGTGAAATCCTGTCTCTACTAAAAATACAAAAATTAGCTGGGTGTGGTGGCAGGCACCTGTAATCCCAGCTACTCAGGAGGATGAGGCACCAGAGTCGCTTCAACCCAGGAGGTGGAGGTTGCATTGAGCCCAGATTGTGCCACTGCATTCCAGCCTGGGCAACAGAGCGAGACTGTCTCAAAAAAAAAAAGGAATACTCACAATGTGCTAATGTTCTTCCAGTTTGTCCAATATTAACCTACTGATGTTTAAGATTTGTTGGTGTTTCAATTCGTAAAATTAACCAACTATTAATCTTTTATTAAAAATATTTTATTGTGAAATTATTGATGGAAAAGGTATGCTGTAGTTTGGTTGTTTATCCTCCCAAACCTCATGTTGAAATTTGGCCCTTAGAGGCAGGGCCTAATGGGAGGTGTTTAGGTCATAAGGGTGGATCTCTCATGAATGTCTTGGTGCTGTCCTCCTGGTATGAGTAGATTCTTTTTTAAGATGGAGTCTTGCTCTGTCGCCTAGACTAGAGTGTAGTGGCGAGATCTCATCTCACTGCAACTTCCACCTCCTGGGTTCAAGTGATTCTCCTGCCTCAGCCTCCCGAGTAGCTGGAATTAAAGGCATGTGCCACCATGCCCGGCTAATTTTTGTATTTTTAGTAAAGACAGGATTTCACCATGTTGGCCAGGATGATCTCGATCTCTTGACCTCTTGATCCACCCGCCTTGGCCTCCTAAAGTACTGTGATTACAGGCGTGAGCCACCATGCCTGGCATTTGTTTGTTTTTTGAGATGGAGTTTCCCTCTGTCACCCAGGCTGGAATGCAGTAGCAAATCCTGGCCATTCTCCTGCCTCAGCCTCCCAAGTAGCTGGGATTACAGGGGCCTACCACCACGCCTGGCTAATTTTTTTGTGTGTATTTTTAGTAGAGACAGGGTTTCACCGTGTTGGCCAAGCTGGTCTTGAACTCCAACCTCAGGTGATCCTCTGGCCTCAGCCTCCTAAAGTGCTGGGATTACAGGCATGAGGCACTATGTCAGGCCTGAACATACATACTGACAAGGGTTTCCCTAAATTATAAAACCCATCATCTCAAAGTTGTCTGGAAACCAGCACTCATACATGGTTAGTCAGATTAATTTTAGCTATGAGAATTTATGCTTAGGAAATAATCAGATATTTTTATATACATTTGTTTACTGCAGTGTTTTTATAATAAAGACTGTTAAGGAACCCAGATGGCAAACAATATGTGAGTTAATCAGTAATATTTTCAAATAATGGATTACAAATGTAGCCATGAAAAAAATCGTGCTTTAAGTGAATATGGGGAAATGTTTACAATGTATAATTAAATAAAGATTTCTGCCCTATATGACGGCTAACACCCATAATCCCAGCACTTTGGGAGGCTGAGGCAGGCAGGCAGATTGCTTGATCCCAGGAATTCAAAACCAGCTGGGCAACATAGTGAAACCTTGTCTCTACAACAAATGCAAAAATTAGCCAGGTAGGTTGGTGCATCCCTGTATTCCCAGCTACTTGGGAGATGGGAGGCTGAGGTTGGGAAGTCACCAGAACTTGGAGAGGTTGAGGCTGCAGTGCTCCCTGATTGCACCACTGCAGTCCAGCATAGGCAACAGAGTAAGATCTTGTCTGAAAACAAAAACAAAAGCAGATTTCAAAACACTAAATAGGGCCGGGTGCAGTGGTTCATGCCTGTAATCCCAGCACTTTGGGAGGCTGAGGTGGGCAGATCACCTGAGGTTGGGAGTTTGAGACCAGCCTGACCAACAGGGGGAAACCCCGTCTCTACTAAAAAATACAAAATTAGCTGGGTGTGGTGGCAAATGCCTGTAACCCCAGCTATCTGGGAGGCGGCAGCAGGAGAATCGCTTGAACCCAGGAGGCAGAGGTTTCGGTGAGCTGAGATCTCACTCTTGCACTCTAGCCTGGACAACAAGAGCAAAAAACTCTGTCTAAAAAACAAACACACAAACAAAACTACTAAATAGAAAGTTATCACAATTTTATTTTTTAAGGAAATATGCATAAAATTGACACAAAGGGAATATTAGGTTATAACAAAATCTTAAGGATGTTTATCCTTTGGTGATGGGATTATAGGGTAGTATTTACTTGCTTCTTTGTATCTTCATTTGAATTTTTAAAACGTCAACATGGTGCCATGACTACCTGGAGGAAAAAAAGCAGACATTCTATAGAAAGACAGCTATTTTATTTTAAGCATCTGTGGTGAGTGATTGAGCATCTGTGGTGAGTGATTGTGTGTGAGCATTTTACACACAATAAGGATGAAAAGAGGGAGAGTTTGTCTGATGAAATTATAGAATATTCAGACTGGAGGGTGGGTTAGAAATAATTTAATTCAACTTCCTTTAGTTTACATATGAAAAGATACCAATTTATCCAAGGCCACACAGGTACTGTTTTGAATCCAAAACAATAATGGGACTTTCTACCTTCCAGGATCTTTAGCTCATCTTTCTTCCTACTTATGTATAGTGCAGGAGCTGGCAAGCCGAGCTCTTTTAACTCTGAAAAAAGAGATAATAATTTTTTTGAGATGGAGTCTTGCTCTTGTCATGCAGGCTGGAGTGCAGTGGTGCGTTCTCTTCTCACTGCAACCTCCACCTCCCTGGTTCAAGCGATTCTCCTTCTTCAGCCTCCTGAGTAGCTGGATTACAAGCATGTGCCATCACGCCCAGCTAATTTTGTATTTTTAGTAGAGATGGGGTTTCGCCATATTGGCCGGGCTGGTCTCTCACTCCTGACCTCAGGTGATCCGCCCGCCTCGGCCTCTCAAAGTGCTGGGATTGCAGGCATGAGCCACCATGCCCAGCTGAGAAAAGCTGTATCTTAAATAGCTTGGTGACATGGCTTTTCTTCTTTTTTTTTTTTTTTTTTTTTTTTTTTGTTTTTTGAGTCGGAGTTTCGTTCTTGTTACCCAGGCTGGAGTGCAATGGCGCAATCTCGGCTCACCGCAACCTCCGCCTCCTGGGTTCAGGCAATTCTCCTGCTTCAGCCTCCCGAGTAGCTGAGACTACAGGCACGTGCCGCCATGCCCAGCTAATTTTTTGTATTTTTAGTAGGGACGGGGTTTCACCATGTTGACCAGGATGGTCTCAATCTCTTGCCCTCATGATCCACCCGCCTCTGCCTCCCAAAGTGCTGGGATTACAGGCATGAGCCACCGTGCCCGGCCTCTTCTTTTTTTTTTTTTAAGAAACAGGATCTCACTATGTCACTTAGGCTGGAGTGCAGTGGCTCATCATACTGCACTGTAACCTCAAACTCCTAGGCTCAAGCAGTTCTCCCACTTCAGCCTTCTGAGGAGCTAGGACTACAGGAACATGGCACCATGCCCAGCTAATTTTTAAAAATTTTTGTAGATAAAGGGTTTCACTATGTTTCCCAAGCTGGTCTTGAACTCCTAACCGCCATCAATCCTCTTGCCTTGGTCTTCTGAAATGCTGGAATTACAGGCGGGAGGCACTCTGCCTAGAGCCTCTTCCTATTTTTGAATTGGCATTTGTCAAAAAGAGAAAAAAACTCACCATGCATACGCTTCATGGTTATCTTCAGAATAGCACATTTGAAATAAAACATCTAAATAAAACTTCATAGTGCTGATTTAAATATCCCTCCCTTTCAAACATCATCCTTTTTTCCCACCAGCTTTTTTTTCCCAGTGTTGTTGATTTCCCTGAAGGCCACAGACCTATTACAAGAAGTAAAAATTAAAATTAACTTCCCACAGGCCTGGCTAGAATATGGGTTAATGATGGCTGATGTTAGAAATGTTTGATGTAATTTTGATTAAGAAACAAAATGTCATTGTCAAAAAATGGTATACACCTTTGTATTAGAAAGCTAACATCAGGCTGGGTGTGGTAGCTCATGCCTGTAATCCTAGCACTTGGGGAGGCCAAAGCAGGCAGATCATCTGAGGTCAAGAGTTCGAGACCAGCCTGGCTAACGTGGTGAAACCCTTTTTCTACTAAAAGTACAAAAAATTAGTAATCCCAGCTACGCGGGAGGCTGAGGCCAGAGAATCACTTGAACCTGGGAGGCAGAGGTTGCAGTGAGCCAAGATTGTGCCATTGCACTCCAGCCTAAGCAACAAGAGTGAAACTCAGTCTCAAAAAAAAGAAAGTAAGATTCCCTGAGAACTATTATAATAATAAGAAAAAAAAAATAAGGCTGGGCACGGTGGCTCACGCCTATAATCCTAGCACTTTGGGAGGCTGAGGCAGGCGGATCACCTGAGGTCGAGAGTTCGAGACCAGCCTGGCCAACATAGTGAAACCCCGTCTCTACTAAGAAGACAAAAATTAGCCGGGTGTGGTGGCAGTTGCCTGTAATCCCACCTACTTGGGAGGCTAAGGCAGGAGAATCGTTTGAACCTGGGAGGTGGAGGTTGCCAAGCCAAGATACGCCTGTAATCTCAATACTTTGGGAGGCCGAGGCGGGCGGATCACCTGAGATCAGGAGTTCAAGACCAGCCTGGCCAACATGGTGAAACCCTGTCTTAAAAAAAAAAAAAAATATATATATATATATATATATATGTAAAAGAAAGCAAGCTAACATCATGTGCACTTTTGTTCATATATTTAGACATTCAACAAATTTATTTTTGGGGGGGCAATAGAGTGAGACTCGGTCTCAAAAAAATAAAAACAAAGTGGTGCTTACCTAGGACCTCCAAAAGTTAGCCTCTATTGTGTCTTCCAAAGGTAGGAGAGTAGATTGTCCTGTAGATTGATATAAATGGGGAAGACAGTACTGTATGTTACCTTATGTTCTGACATGATTCTGGCATCTGTGCAGAATCTTTTTTTTTTTTTTTTGAGACGGAGTTTCGCTCTTGTTACCCACGCTGGAGTGCAATGGCGCGATCTTGGCTCACCACAACCTCCACCTCCTGGGTTCAGGCAATTCTCCTGCCTCAGCCTCCTGAGTAGCTGGGATTATAGGCACGCACCACCATGCCCAGCTAATTTTTTTTTTGTATTTTTAGCAGAGACGGGGTTTCACCATGTTGACCAGGATGGTCTCGATCTCTTGACATTGTGATCCACCCGCCTCGGCCTCCCAAAGTGCTGGGATTACAGGCTTGAGCCACCGCGCCCGGCCCTGTGCAGAATCTTTTTGGTAGCCTGCGCTTTGTCACTATCTAGCAAGCAGGGAGACTAGGCAGGCACCTAGGGCCTGAGAGTCAACCAGTCCACAAGTTTCCAAACCTTGAGGGTAGGAGAAAGGGGTCCCAATATTCTCAGCATTTGGTTAGTTACTACTCTAAGATGGGTTTTAAAGTCAGTTAATGAAAAGGCACCATGCCACTGGAAGAGATATGTGAGCTTAGATCTCAAAGGGTATGTACTCTGAAGCTGAAATCATAAACCAGAGCATCTGATGCGTGTCTCATACACAATGGGGGAGGAAGGACTGCTGACGGAAATGTCACACGCAGCTGCTTTTAGCGCTTGGCTCTCACTGACGAAGCTTCCCTCTCTGCCTCTACGCCAATACCCTCTTCCTGCATGAGCCTCTTTAGTTCTCATCCTGAGAGCTGTGAGACAGATCGTAAATTGATATCTATTGTATCAGCATAGTTCGTGGTTGGTTGATGTGCCTGATGGGCTATAGGAGTGATTGACTCAGCTACTATTTTGGTCAGGAAAGACAGTCTTCCTTAGACAGAGAATTCTGTGCGTTGCCCTGAAAAGATTAGAAATGTGGCCTATGGCCATAATTAAATGCCTTGTTAAACAATTCTGCAACTTCTCCAGCTGTATAATTAAGCATGTAATCCTGTGTGACTTCATAGTAGGGTTGTGAGGACAGGCTATTCGCACCATCTGGAGTTCTCTTTCCCTCACTTTTCCATTGCCAGATAAATCCTCCTTATCCTTTGAAGTTAAGTTGAAACATCCAATTTCATGAGATTATTTCAGATCCTACTTTTCTACTGCCCAAAACCAGTAGTTCCCCAGTTTTGTCACTTTATAATACCTGACACTTCTCTTTTTGCAACCAATGTCACACTTATTATAATAGTTATTCAGGCTGGGCATGGTGGCTCATGCCTGTAATCCAAGCACTTTGGAGGCCAAGGCGTGCGGATCACCTGAGGTTGGGAGTTCAAGACCAGCCTGACCAACATGGTGAAACCCCGTCTTAAAAAAAGAATAAAAATAAAAATAGTTATTCAATGTCCATCTTCCCTATTAGACTGTAAGTTCCATTAGCATAGAAATCCCATCTTTTGCACCTCAAATCTTAGCACAATCTTGAGCATTGTGCTTTGTACCTATTTGGATGATGAATGAATGATTACATCTCATAATCACTTTGAGATTTCTTTCTGAAAACTCCAATATTAAACTCTTTGTGCTTTTCTAAATATGCTGGTAAAACAGAACAGATTTTTGAATTAAAGTGAAAAGGACTGCTGTTTATTGAATGATTCCCCCTGACTCATTACTCTTTACCTTTTCCTATTATGACAATCTTAAATTCTTCTCACCATGGCAAACTATTCCCAACTCCCTACAGTCATTTCTAGGAAGACTGAAGGCTGTCCATTTTACCAAGCTGGCTTTTAGAGTTGACTGTTATCTTTCTTCACATTTAAGTCAATTTAATAAACTGTTAAGCTCCTGTAAAAAAGATTTTATGTAATCTATAACTACATTTGAGAATGTTAGTCAACTTCAAATAAATTCTTACCAAAATACCTTTTTCTTGTTAACTCTACTTATTTATGAAATATTAGCCTGAACTTGCATATCATTCTATCTAGCAACTTTTCAGAGTAGATTCATACCAGTTTCAGATGCCATTTATTAATTCATCAATTAATTGATTCAGTAATTATTAGTGAAGACTAAATGTCAGGCTGTTTTCTAAATGTTTAGGAATATCAGTAAATAAAACACATTCTTGCCCTCAAAGAAATAATTATAGGACTGCTGTGTTATAAACAGTACTTATCAAATATTCTACTGTTCCCCTGCTTTTCCCAGCATCTCTTACAGTTAGGTTTGGATCATGTGATTACAGCAAGCTAAT
Source organism: Cebus imitator (assembly GCF_001604975.1). Lineage (NCBI taxonomy): Eukaryota > Metazoa > Chordata > Mammalia > Primates > Cebidae > Cebus > Cebus imitator. Next base: position 6,829,319 of record NW_016107347.1, on the reverse strand, counting down.
GGCCTATGAAGGAAATAACGTATCATTTTTAGGCTGAGGAAGGTATAAGCTAATGTGGTCACCCAATCCTGTTATTACCTGTCACAGCAACCCCAGAGGTTACATATTCCACATGGTTCAGCCACAAGATACAATTTGAGTCATTTTGGTTACTGAGTCTCACAGTGCATTTGTGCTGCTAAAACAACATACCTAAGACTAGATAATTTACAAATAATAGGAATTCATTTCTCACAGCTCTGGAGTCTGCAAAGCCCGATATCAAGGCACTAGAAGATAATGCCTTGTTGCTGCATTTTCAGAGGGGCTGAAGGCTCTGTCCTTACATGGAGGAAGGGACAGAAGGGCAAACCCACCCTCTCAAGTCCTCTTTTTTTTTTTTTTTTTTTCCCCCTCAGCTTACTGGAACCTCTGCCTCCCAGGTTCAAATTACTCTGCTGCCTCAGCCTCCTGAGTAGCTGGGACTACAGGCACGTGCCGCCATGCCCAGCTAATTTTTTGTATTTTTAGTAGAGACGGGTTTCACTATGTTAACCAGGATGGTCTCATCTCTTGACCTTGTGATCCGCTGGCCTAGGTGTTTCAAAGTACTGGGATTACAAATATGAACAATCATGCCTTCAAGTCCTCTTGTAAGGCCCTGATCCATTAATGATAGTGGAGCCCTCAGGGCCTACCCTCTGAAGGCCCCACCTCTTAAGAGTGTTGCACTGTAGATTAAATTTCAATATGAGTTTTGGAGGAGACACAAACCATAGCATTGCCCCCTGGCCACCCAAAATATATGTCCTTCTTACATATAAAATATAATCATTCCATCCCAATAACATCAAAAATCTTAACTTGTTCCAACATCAACTTTAGAGTCTTGACTCCAAAGTCTCATATAAATATCATCTTCATCATATATGGATGTGACTCAAGGTACAATTCATCCTAAGGCAAACAATCATTGACTCTATGTCCTACCTTTTGGATACCCTGGGGTGAGGGTTGGATCACCAAAGCCCTGAGCAGCTGCACTCCTATGGCATCACTAGGCACAGCCCACGCTGCAGCTTCCCTGACTGGTGCTGCACACTGGTGGCTCTACCGGTTTTGGGTTTTTCTGGGGGTTGGGGGAGTGGAGCTCACCCTTCCCCATGGCCCCACTAGATACTGCCCTTATCAGGGCTCTCTACAGTGGCCTTAACCCACAACTCCACTGGACATTGCCTAGTGGAAGTTTTCTGCAGCATCCCTGGCAGTTCTCTGCACGGGCCCTGAGGCGTTCAGAGGGAGCCTTTGAAATCTAGGTGGAGGTAGCAATGCCTGCACAAGTGTTGTACTCTGTATACCTGCAGATTTGGCACCACAAGGACACCACCGAGGTTTACCACTTGTGCCTCCTGGAGCAGCAGCCAAAGCCTCACCAGGGCCCACCTGAACCACAGCTGGGGCAGCCAAGGAGCTCTGCACCAGAATGCAGGGAACAAACTTGAGGCAATATTGACAGCCCCAAGGTGGCTCCTTTGAAGCCTTTCTTCTCTCAAGGCACTAGCACTCTGGGCCTGCAGCTCTCCCTGACTGGCAGTGGGAGTGGTAGCCTCAAAGATCTCTGGCCTTCAGGGTCATTCTCCATTGTCCTGAGAATACGATCTGGCTTCCTTCTATCCATACTAATCTTATCAAATTGCCACTTGCCCACATCCTTAATATGCTTTCTGAAACATGCTTTTACAACCTGGCCAGCGTTAAAATTTAAATGGAGACCTGGCCTGAAAACTTCTTGAGGAGCAAAACCAAAGGCCTTAAAAATAACCTAAATATTGCTTGAACTGCAAAAACTTAAGTTGGGTCATTTCTAACAGTTCATGCTAGACAAAACTAAAACTTAACTCCAGCCATTATAAGTACAATTATGTAATTAGGGGCTTGCCAACAAGTGCCTAAATAAAGGAATTTTGTAATTGGAAGCCAGTTAAATAATTTATTTTGTTTCTGCATTTTCCCAATAAATACCTGACATTTTGTCACTAAAACGCTAAACTTCTTTTAGTCTGGTGTTCTCCAATTCATGAACTGGATTTTACTCAAATAAACTCTTTAATATTTTATTGTGTCTCAGATTTTTCTTTTTTTCTTTTTTTGAGATGGAGTCTCCCTCTGTCTTCCAGTCTGGGGTACAGTGGCAAGATCTTGGCTCACTGCAACCTCCACTCCCAGGTTCAAGTGATTCTCTTGCCTCAGCCTCCCGAGTAGCTGGGACTACAGGTGTGCACCACCACGCTTGGCTAATTTTTTGTATTTTTAGTAAAGACAGGGTTTCACCACGTTAGCCAGGATGGTCTTGAACTCCTGACCTTGTGATCCTCCCACCTTAGCCTCAGGGGAGCAGTGCTGGGATTACAGGCATGAGCCACCGAGCCAAGCCCATGCCTCAGATTTTTCTTAAACAATAGGCCAAGAAGTTTCCAAATCTTCTGCTTCCCTTTTAGTTCTATCTCTAATTAATTTCTCCCTTCTTATATTTTACTATATGCAGTCAAAAGAAGCCAAAAAAAGCCTTCAACACTTTGCCTGGATAATTCTTCTGCCAAATATCTTAGTTTATCACTCAAAAGTTCTGCCTTTCACAAAAGGTTAGGGCAGAGAAACAATTCAGTCAAGTTCTTTGCCGCTTTATAAGAAGAATGGCTTTTCCTCCAGTTTCTAATACCATTTTCCTCATTTCCATCTGAGGAAGTATTGTATTTTAGTAGAGACAGGGTTTCACCATGTTAGCGAGGCTGGTCTTAAACTCCTGACCTCAGGTGATCCACCCATCTCAGCCTTTCAAAGTGCCTGGTGGTTTACAACTGTAATCCTTGCATTTGGGAGGCCACTGCACTCCAGTCTGAGTGACAAAGTGAGTCTATCTCAAAAACAACTTACAGGGCCGGGCGCAGTGGCTCACGCCTGTAATCCCGGCACTTTGGGAGGCCGAGGCGGGTGGATTACGAGGTCAAGAGATCGAGACCATCCTGGTCAACGTGGTGAAACCCCGTCTCTACTAAAAATACAAAAGATTAGCTGGGCATGGTGGTGCGTGCCTGTAATCCCAGGTACTCAGGAGGCTGAGGCAGGAGAATCC